>NC_048598.1:144220021-144569972 GCF_003668045.3 Cricetulus griseus
GAGGAGTGGACTGGGGATGGTTAGGAGGGAGGTAGGTGGGGACAGGAGGAGGGGTGGGAGGGAGAACTATGGTTGGAATATAAAATGAAATTAAAAATATAAAATAATGTATGTTGAATCCAAGTACCTGGTTTCAGAACAGGATTTATAATTTACTAGCTCCATGGCCTTGGGAAAGTTTATTTTATATCTGCCTTCTCCCACTCCTCATCTGTAAGTGTTGGGAAAATAAAGAAGAAATAGTTTCTAACATGGGGTTCTTATATTGGATAAATGGGTTAAAGCAGGCAAAAGTGCTTGTGGCAGTGCCTGATGTGTAGGGTGCTGTCAATGCATATTAGCTCTTATTGCAATCCTACAGGTCCATTTTAAACACATTTCTTTCTGTATACTCTGTCCAAATCACATTCCAGATAGGACTGCTTGTTTTTTGAAGACAGACGACTGCCTCACATCCTCCTTCAATAAGCAAATATGTACACACTCATTACCAAGGCCAGGGAAAGCTGAGAGCAATGCTGCTGACCATTAACTCTAATAATACTCCCCTTTATATTTGTTTGCTCCTATTGAGCTTAAGAACCATTTTCGAAGTAATTGCATCATTTGATTTTCATACACCTCTGCAAGAGAGGCTACTTTCATTACTGAAAGATATAGGAACCAAACTACAGAGGGGTTAAAATTGCTCTAGTCATCTAAAAGACATGTGGGAACTCAGAGCTTTGGAACTCCTGGTCATAGACATTCTGGCTGCCACTGGTAGAGCAGGTTCTATTGACAAATCATTTGAGAATCTTATACAAACTATTTTTTCCTTTTTTTCCAACTTTTTTTTTATTTGAATTAGAAACAGGATTGTTTTACATGACAATCCCAGTTCCCTTCTCCCATCCGTCCTCTCCTACCGCCCACCTCACAACTAAAACCCTATCTATCACATATCCCTTCTGCTCCCCCTGGATGGTGAGGCCGTCCATCATGTGTCATCAGTGTCTATTGTATCCTTTAGGATAGGACCTAGTCTCACCCCCAAGTGTCTTGGCTCAGGGAGTAGTCCTCTATATGGAATGGGCTCCCAAAGTCCACACCTATGCTAGGGATAAGTACTGGGCTTCGACAGGAGGTCCCGTAGATTTCTGAGGATTCTTCATATAAACCCATATTCCTGGGGTCTGGATCAGTCCCATGCTGGTATTCCAGCTATCAGACTTGGGAGCAAGTTCCCGGATATTCAGTTCAGCTGTTTCTGTGGGTCTCACCAGCCTGGTCTGGACCTCTGTGCTCTTCACTCGCCCTTCTCTGCATCTGGGTTCCAGTTCAGTTCGGTGATTACTTGTGGGTGTCTGCTTCTACTTCCACCAGCAGCTGGATGAAGGCTATAGGATGGCATATAAGTCAGTCATCAATCTTGTAATCAGGGGAGGGAATTTAAGGTAGCCTCTCCTCCGTTGTTTGGATTGTTAGCTGGTATCATCATTGTAGATCTCCAGACATTTCCCTGGTGCTTGATTTCTCTGTAAACCAAAAATGTCTCCCTCTATTATGGTATCTCCATTCTTGTTATCATCTATTCTCCCCTGACTCAAACATTCTGCTCCCTCATGTCTTCTGAATCCTTCTTCTTCTCCCCTTCTCATTCTCCTATCTCCCTCCCCCCTCTTCCAGTGCTCCCAATTTGCTCAGCATAACTTGATCCTCTCCCCTTCTCCAGGGGACCATGTATGTTTCTCTTAGGGTCCTCCTTGTTTATTAGCTTCTGTGGAAGTGTGGATTGTAGGCTGGGAATCCTCATTCTAGCTCTAAAATCCACATATGACTGAGTACATACCATGTTTGTCTTTTTGCGATTGGGTTACCTAGCTCAAAATGGTTTCTTCTAGATCCATCCATTTTCCTGCAAATTTCAAGATTCCATTTTTTCCCACTGAGTAGTACTCCATTGTATAAATGTACCACATTTTCTCTATCCATTCTTCAGTTGAGGGGTATCTAGGCTGCTTCCAGTTTCTGGCTATTACAAATAGTGCTGCTATGAACATCATTGAAAAGATGTCCTTGTTGTATGAATGTGCTTCTTTTGGGTATATGCCTAAGAGTGGAATTGCTGGATCTTGTGGTAGACTGATTCCCATTTTTTTTGAGGAGTCACCATACTGATTTCCAAAGTGGCTGTACAAGTTGGCACTCCCACCAGCAGTGGAGGAGTGTTCCCCTTTCTCCACCTCCTCTCCAACATGAACTATCATTGGTGTTTTTGATTTTGGCCATTCTGACAGGTGTAAGATGGTATCTCAGAGTTGTTTTGATTTGCATTTCCCTGATGGCTAAGGATGTTGAACACCTTTTTATGTGTCTTTCAGCCATTTTAGATTCCTCTATTTAGAATTGTCTATTTAGTTCTGTACCCCACTTTTTAATTGGATTGTTTGCTGTTTTGGAGACTAACTTCTTGAGATTTTTTTTATATTTTGGAGATCAGCCCTCTGTGAGATGTGGGGTTGGTGAATATCTTTTCCCTGTCTGTGGGCTGCCGTTTTGTCTTGCTGACTGTCTCCTTTGCCTTACAGAAACTTCTCAGTTTCATGAGGTCCCATTTATCAATTGTTGACCTCAGTGTCTGTGCTACTGGTGTAATGTTCAGGAAGAGGCCTCCTGTACCAATTATTTCAAGGGTATTTCCCACTTTGTCTTCTAATAGGTTCGGTGTAGCTGGATTTATGTTGAGATTTTTTATCCATTTTGACTTAAGTTTTGTGCAAGGCAATAGGCTTGGGTCTAACTGCAGTCTTCTACATGTCTGCAACCAGCTATGCCAGCACCATTTGTTGAAGATGTTCTCTTTGTTCCATCGTATAAATTTGGATTGTTTATCAAAAAGCAGGTGTTCATAGGTGTGTGGGCTAATATCAGGGTTTTCAACTCTATTCTATTGGTCTATCTATCTATTATTGTGCCAATACCAAACTGTTTTCAGGACTATAGCTCTGTAATAGAGCTTGAAGTCAGGGATGGTGATGCCTCCAGAAGTTCGTTTATTGTACAGGGATGTTTTGGCTATCCTGGGTCTTTTGTTTCTCCATATAAAGTTGAGAATTGTTCTTTCAAGGTCTGTGAAGAAATGTGTTGGGATTTTGATGGGGATTGCATTGAATCTGTAGATTGCTTTTGGCAAGATTGCCATTTTTACTATGTTGATCCTACCTATCCAAGAGCATGGCAGAGCTTTCCATTTTCTGGTATCTTCTTTAATTTCTTTCTTTAGAGACTCAGAATTCTTATGGTACAGGTCTTTCACATTTTTGGTTAGTGTTACGCCAAGGTATTTTATGTTGTTTGTGGCAATTTTAAAGTGTGATATTTCTCTGATATCTTTCTCCACCAATGTGTCATCGGTATATAGTAGGGCTACAGATTTTTTTGAGTTAATCTTGTATCCTGCCACTTTGCTGAAGGTGTTTATCAGCTGTAGGCGTTCCCTGGTAGAGTTTTTGGGGCCATTTATGTAGACAATCATATCATCTGCAAATAGTGAGAGTTTGACTTCTTCCTTTCTGATTTGTATTTCCTTGATCTCCTTTTGTTGTCTTATTGCTCTAGCTAGAACTTCAAGGACAATATTGAAGAGGTATGGACAGAGTGGACATCCTTGTCTTGACCCGGATTTTAGAGGAATTGCATCGAGTTTCTCTCCATTTAATTTAATGTTGGCTGTTGGCTTGCTGTATATTGCTTTTATTATGTTGAGGTATGTTCCTGTTGTCCCTGATTTCTCCAAGACCTTTATCATGAAGGGGCGTTAGATTTTGTCAAAGGCTTTTTTGGCATCTAGTGAGATGATAAAGTGTTTTTTTTTTCTCAGTCTGTTTATATGGTGGATTACATTGATGGATTTTCATATGTTGAACCATTATACAAACTATTTTAATTATATTCATTTCCCCCCATTTTTCCCAGATCAACTCCCCCTGCAATACTTACCCATTTTTGTGTCCATTTAATTTTAAACCCATCAAGTACAATATGTGCTGTCAAATATACTCTCCAATGTGTGGCCTTGCATTAGAGCATGGCCAGCCCACACCTTTAGTTAGAGAAAATTGACTCTTACTCTTCCAGAAGCTATCTATTTCTAATAGCTCCTTAGCTGTGGTTGGGAGGTTGTTTTCATCCTCCCTCACCATGCTAGGGATTTTCTGACTTGAGCTTGTGCAAGTCTTGTCATGTTGTCTCAACTGCCATAAATTCATAAGTGCAAGTGCCAAATTGGGTCTGGAACACTATTTCCTTATACTCGTTCACCACCTCTGGCTCTAATAATCTGCTTGCTCCCTCTTCCACAATGATCTCTGAGCCTTGGGAGGAGGAGGTATGATATATACATCCCATTACGGCTGGGCATTCCACAGTTTCTTATGCTCTGCCCCTTGGCTAGATGTGAATCTCTGTGTCAATCCCTATCTACTACAAAAAGAAACTCCTCTTTTTGAGGGTGCAGAGACACAGTTATCTATAGATATAATGATAAGTCAGTTTAATAATATGCCTATTTTTGCCAATAATAATAGTACTTTCTCCCTTATTGCTTATGATCCATCTAGCCACAGATTCTTGGCTCTGATGTCAGTATCAGATATGGGTTTCATTGTGGAATGATCCTTAAAATAGATCATAATGAAATTGATTCCTCACATGACATTTGTGCCACTACTTCACCAGCAGATAGACCTTGCCAGGCGGGCCATTGTTGTAGTTTGCGGCATCCACCCTTGACCAGCAAGAAAGACGCCACACCGAGGAATCTTCTTCAACACAGTTTAATCGGGAACCTCTTTGCTTTGTACAGTGTATAATGGCGGCGGCCCCGGGCCAAGGGAGACGGGGCCTGATATAGTCTACATCTACCAATCACCTAACCCTACGTGGCGTGCCAGGATAGGTTGTCTCCAAGCAGAATTAAGAGGATACATGACCTTTACCAAATTTGGAGTTGTTTACCACAGAGAGCGCTCGCCGTCAGGCTGGCGGAGGGCGGAAACCGGAGCCATCTTTTGGGTGCGGTATTCTGCAGCTCCCTACAGTTCCCCCTTTTTGTTTTAATATTATAGGAGTAGCAGTATCTATCTGTTGTCAGATTTCAGTCATCTCTGTCTTAGGTTCAACCCCAGTGTCCCTATCTTACCCGTCAAAGAGTCACTGTGTCGCCCTCACAGGCTCATGTCTTAGGTTGAAGGGAACACATGTATGCTTATTCGCTCAGCAAGGGGGTAGGTGCCCATCACTGAGCATGACTGATTCAGATACGCATCACTCACTCAGCAAGGGCGAGACAGACATCTATTTGTCTGTCAGCATGGATAACCATGCTTGAGGGGACTGTCCTGCTTCCACAGCAGCAAAGGCCTGTACCAACATAACAGCTTGGGATTTTTGCGACTTCCTGATCCTGCATAGGCACCACAGGCAAACAAAAATGGCTAACAGCATAATGGAAAACATAACCCCTACTCCAGCCCATTCCTTAACTAAACTAAAGGCTTGCTTAAGGGTAGTTAAAAGGGTATTAACAGTGGGCAGGCTCAGGCGTGTAGCATTCACAGCAATAATCTGTTGTGTCAGGGTGTCTGTCAGGTTCTCAAACTGTTGACTCCAATTTCCCTGAAGGTAGGCACTCAGCTGCCAACTTAGGTTGCTGTTCTCCATGAAATTATTGGCTATCTCTTTCAGATGATTCATGGCTTGAGTGATCCATGCAGACAGTCCTTCCGTAACCGAGATGTTGACCCTGGTGGAATTCAAGTGCCAAAATCCCCAGACCAGTTGCCTAGAAGATACTATGAAGGTTGTTTAGACATGTTTGCTGCTAAGGAATAATTCTGATAGGAAACAGCTGTTACACACAAACCAGGCATTCTCCATTCACATCCCAACTGTGCCAGTTGCCATAAAGTATCCAATTGTTCTTGCAATAGATCAATGCATTGATTCAAAACCATAATGCCACCTTTCAATTGAGCATTAAGGGTAGATTGGATATCCAATGCAATCTCCATATGCTAAGTGCAGCAATTTCAACTCCTTACTAGTTAACAGAATATCATCCATATAGTGGACACATCTCACAGCGGGGTATTTCTCTCTAATAGGAGCAATAGCATGACACACAAAAAGCTGACACATAGTGGGGCTATTGGCCATACCCTGGGGTAAAACCACCCACTCATATAATGGTATGGAGAATAGAAGGTAAAGTAAAAGCAAACCTAACACTATCCTGCACACATCACAAATCAGGTTCTTCATGATTGGGTAGGGCTGACAGCAACGGTAAGCCACACTGCACAGGCCCCATGACTTGCATCTATTTATTTCCTTCAGCTGTTCTAACGTCTCCTGCCCCTCTTCTACAGCCTTGTGGCATCTTTGATCCTCTAGACAGCTGCGAACCATTTTCCAAATAGGCCTCGTCCCTGGCTTCAGCGTTCCCTGTGCCCAGGCAAAATCTAGATCTTTTCCAAGCTTATCCCAGCAACTGGTGGTTAAATTACTGGAATCAGCAAACCAGGGGGCTACCACAATAACCTCTTGGATAAATCTCTCTAAAGTACTTTTCTTTAATTTCAATCCCTTAGACCGTAACTGCTCTTGAAGAGCAATGAAAATTGGTTGCGATGTTGTAGTTCCCATACTTTCACTTTTGGTTACCTCTGCTTTGTCCGAATCCCGGAACTTTGTTGCTCCTCACCAGAGACCTTATCGCTCCTCACCGGAGACCTTATTGCCTCTTTACCGAGGGCTTTGGTACTCCTTTACTGGAGACCTATCACCTCTTTCCCGAGGACCTTGGTGCTCCTTTACCGGAGACCTATCTCTGCATTCACCGTGGACTTTACAGTTCCACTTACCTTGGGAACTTACCGGCACCGCCCCGACTGTGAGAAGTTCTGATTCCCTGTATGGGCCACCACTTGCAGCGTCCACCCTTGACCAGCAAGAAAGACGCCACACCGAGGAATCTTCTTCAACACAGTTTAATCGGGAACCTCTTTGCTTTGTACAGTGTATAATGGCGGCGGCCCCGGGCCAAGGGAGACGGGGCCTGATATAGTCTACATCTACCAATCACCTAACCCTATGTGGCGTGCCAGGATAGGTTGTCTCCAAGCAGAATTAAGAGGATACATGACCTTTACCAAATTTGGAGTTGTTTACCACAGAGAGCACTCGCCGTCGGGCTGGCGGAGGGCGGAAACCGGAGCCATCTTTTGGGTGCGGTATTCTACAGCTCCCTACAGTAGTTCTCAGGGTTCACAGCTGAGTAATATTGGTGAATAATTTTGCTCTCTATTAGCATGCATAACACCTTCAACCACTTTGAAAACTAGTCAGTAGGGATGAAACTCCCAAGTGAGTAGCAGCTTGCTTTCTATGGTGTAAGCATATGGTGTTTTCAGCAATAGAGTCTCACTGTCAAGTTGTGGTGGTGATCAAGAGAACTGTAATAACCTAGAATGTTGGGGTGGTGGTTCATGGGACTTCACTTGACAATAACTAACTCCAAAAGAGGTGTCCCATTCTAGGCATCTTTTCACTAGCTAGTCTATGTTATCAAGTAGGGTCATTGTCACCCTATCATTTAAACTCTTTTTGTGTGTGTCTGTGCATATTTTAGGAAGCTTTTACAGCAGCAGGTTTCTGATGAGGGTGGTTTGTCTGTGTATATAATTGTCTTATTGGTTGATAAAGTTCTGTTGGCCAATAGGAAAACAAGATAGGTGGGGCTAGGTGTCAAGGGCCATTCTGAGAAAGTTAGGAGAAAGTGCAGAGTCACTATGTGAGCCCAGGAAGACAGGACACTTACCTCTGATATCCAATAAGATAAATCTTATAAAACATACAGATTTATGATAATTAAGACTGAGCTAGCAGATGAGAAATCCTAGTCATTGACCAAGCATCATTTGTACCTAATATAAGTCTCTATGTGTTACTTGGGACCATAACATGGTGGCGGGCAGAACTTGGACTGCCTGGCAGAAAGGCTTATTGTTACAGGTTTCCATTTAACTTTTCCCAAAATGTCTTTAATGTTAATTATCTCTCTTGGTGCTTCTTCCTCTACCCTGACCTCTCAGTACCACCTTTATTTTAACCCTTTCTGTGCTATTCTTCCCATTTAAAGATTTATACTATTGCATTCTATCTCCCCTCCCTAGAAATCCTTTTCCCATTGACCCTTACTAATTGTCTTACCTTATGCATGCTGGTGGTATTGCAAATTGGTATAGGTACTGTAAGGGTATGGATGGGGGAGGAGGAGGAACATGAGAGAACGTGTAGGGAAAGGATAGAGGGAGAGAGTACTGGGAGAGACAACTGAAATATGTGTGCGTATCTGGGAAAAGCTAGAAATCTAGTACAATGGAAACTCTCAGGTACATATGAGGGTGACTTTAGTCAAGACTCCTAGCAATGGAGGATATGAAGCCTAAATAAGCCACCTCATGCAACCAGGCAAGACTTCCAATGGAGGGATTGGGGCACCATTCCAGTTACAAAACCTTCAACCTACAGTTTGTCCTGCCTAGAAGATATGCTGGGGTAAAGGTTACATGGAAATTTCAGGAGTGGTCAACCAATGACTGGCCCAATTTGAGTCCCATACCATGAGAGAGAACTCACCTCTGACACTGCCTGGAGGGTGAGGACACAGAGTCAGGATACTTCAGAGAGCTAGGATAAAACTACACATGACTGGGAAAAAATGTCAATGAAATGATTCCTAATGATATTCTGCTATACTTATAGACAGGAGCCGGATATAATCATCATCAGAGAGTCTTCACCCAGAAACTTATGGAAACAGATGCATAAATCCACAACCAAATATTAGACAGAGCCCTGGGAATACTGTGGAAGATGGGGAAGAAGGATTGTAGGAGCCAGAGAGGTCAAGGACACCACATGAAAACTCACAGAATCAACTAACCTAGGCTCATAGGGGCTCACAGAGACTGAACTGACAATCAGGGATCCTGATTGGGACTGATCTATGCCCTCTGCATATATGTTACAGTTGGTAGATGGTCTTCTTGTGGGACTCCTAATAGTAGGAGCAGAGGCTGTCTCTGACTCTGTTGTCTATTTGGGGACTCTTTCCTCCAACTGGGTTGCCTTGCCCAGCCTTAATAGGACAGGAGGTGTCTAGTTTCACTGCAACTTGATATGCTGTGTTTGGTTGGTATCCATGGGAGGCCTGGCTTTTCTGAAGAGAAACAGAGGAAGAGTGGATGGAGGTAGTGGGGAGGGGCTGGGAAGAGTGGAGGGAGGGGAAACTAGAGTCAGTATGTAAAGACAAACAAACAAATAAACACAAAAAGAAGCAACGAAATCGGTATGTAGGTTCTCTAAAAAACTGCCACATGATTTGACTCTACAACTCTTGGACATATACACAAACCCTACATACAGTATCTGCACAGCTCCACTGATGTTGTCTTCATAATATTCAGGAAGTGGAAACAGCCTAGACTTCCAACAGCTGATGAATGTATAATGGAAATATGGTTTATTTACACAACAGATTATCATTCAGCTATTAAGTAAAATGAATTATGGAATTTTCAGATAGGTGGATGGAACTAGAAAGAAGCATTCCGAGTGAGGTAAACTAGACCCAGAAAGACAAGCATCATGAATTTTCTCTCATTTGAGGATGTTAGCTTTGAATCTTCAGGTGTATGTATTCCATTTTTAATACATACTGTGGTCAGGCACTACTGAGAGATCTTTTTTTAATTAATAAATTTTATTTAAATTAATAACACTCTAATTTTACATACCAATTCCAGTTCCCTCTCCCTCCCAACCACCCCTTCCCCACACCAAACCCCATCCTCCCCCCATCCACTCCTCAGGAAGGGTGAGGCCTCCCATGGGGATCATCAAAGTTATTCGCATCATTTGGGGCAGAACGTAGGCCCTCTCCAGTGTATCTAGGTGTATCTACAGTGAGAGAGTATCCCTCCATAGGGAATAGGCTCCCAAAGCCCACTCGTGCACTAAGGATAAATACTGGTTCCACTGCCAGATGCCGCATAGACTTTCCAGACTGCCCCCTCCAACCCCCCAATGACACCCACATTCCGGGAGCCTGGTTCAGTCTTATGCTGGTTCCCCAGCTGTTAGACTGGAGTCTGTAAAAGGATGTACATTCATACCACAAGGACCTGTGTTCAACTATGTTCATAGCAGCATTATTTGTAATAACTGGAACCTGGAAGCAAACTATATGCCCCTCAACCAAAGAATGAATAAAGAAAATGTACATTTACAGGATGAAGAACTACTCAGTGGAAAAAAAAAACAATGGCAAATGAATGGAATTAGAAGAAGCCACCCTGAGTGAGGTAACCCAGTCACAGAAAGGTAAACATTGTATGTACTCACTCATAAGTAGATTTTAGACATAGAACAAAGGATTACCAGCCTACAATCCACAACCCCAAAGAAGGTAGGAAACAAGGAGGACACTAAGAGGGATATATATGGACCCCCCAAGAAGAGGAAAGGGACAAGATCTCCTGACAGATCTTAGGACCTGGTAAAACTATAAGCCAGAATTTTCTTATCTCCTCTTTCCACATCTATTTATATTAAAAATTCCTAATGCTAATTCTCTTATACAAACCAGAGAAATGATTACTAATCTCAGAGAATTTTTGTGACTATTTCAAGAAGTAATTTGTGTAAAATATTAAAAATCATTACCTAGTGATATATATGTGAGTTCCCATGATATATGTATATATATCTTAATTTTAAACTGTGGGTGGTGTTGTGCAGCTGCATTGTGATGATTTATCAAATTTATTACTGTGTGAATGAAAATTATCAAACCTCATTTGCATCAAATGCTTAACCAAAGCACCATGTTGCCATTTCTCACTAAGCCCTTTGACCTTCTGGACTAGTTCTTCCTTATGCACATTAAATGAAAATATTCATTATCCCATATTGCCTAAAAATACATCTTGACAAGTTTGCTTTCTGACTTTTACCCTTATCACCATGATCATCTTCCTGTTTTGCCTAAGGAATAGGTTGCTATGGCAACATTCACCACCCACAGTCAACAGTCAAATTTCATTTCCCTGGTACAACTATTAGAAAATAAATGGTCCATGTAATATTTTCTGCACATGTTTTCATGTTTATTTGCAAAACCTTCTACCTGTTTAAAGCATTCATAAATGCAATAAAAATGCCATTTTAAACAATAATTTGCTAATTCTAACAAAACCACTACTCAAATTCTTGGCGTTTCCGAAGTGGCTTTCTGTCAATAAAAGGGGTGGAGAAGCACCATCATAAGCTACTTCACTGTCAGATACTCAGACAAACTGCTTCTAATGTTGTAATAGAAATGCAAAATGTATCACAGCATATTATGTCAAGAGTGACTTGCTCAGCCATTTATGAACCAAGAAGGAAGGCGAATTTACTTCTCTTTACAGCCCTCCTACCAAATCTGTCAGTATTTCATGAGGAAAATGGCATATGAACACTGGCCATCACCACAGACATCTATTTCCAAGATATTCTTCAAGGTAGATGGCCACAAAAAAAAAAGCTGATTAAAATGACTGGTGATTGACAGTTGCAATCAAAACAGCAGTTAATAAGAACTTAAATGGATATCATGGCACTTAATAAATTTATAAAAACACATCCAAGAAAGCTTTAGACAGTGCTCTCATAAGAACATTCCAGAATAAAACTCTTAGGAATTTTGGCCTCATGTTATTTAAAATAGTGACTTTCAATCTCAGAATTAATAGCCCCCCTTTTGTATTTTTAACTTTGCTAGGGAACCTTAGTTGCTTTGTTGAAACAATGAAGACTTGTTTATATATGGGCAGGTGAGACAGGTACAGGTTGCAGAAGCACTGAAATTAGGAGGCATTTAAAAGCTCTGGCCTTATGAGGTTATAAACATAGTAGGTAATAATAGTTGTATTGATTTAGCCTTGCTTTCTGTTAAATAACAGCTGTAGCATGAAATTTCAAAGGAATATGCTATTTTTTTAATTCAGAGGAATGACTAGGGATTCTTACAAAATTCTAAATATCAAACAAATCCTTCCTACCATCATGACATTTTCTATTAAAAGTGAGTAAATATTACAGCTGAAAAATCAATGAGGTAATTGCTTTGGAGAGGTAATGTGGGTCTGTAATAGCAGAGCTAAAGCTGGATATTAGGGAACTGACTCTATATGAAGAGTCTAGTAATCTAGTAGTGAATTTTAGTAAATGGCCTCACTTTAAATATAAAGTTACATAATGGTTTATTGCTGATTTTTTTCAAGTAGATCTTGAAGATAGTAAATAAATATAATTCCTAACCTATAATAAGTATTTATATTTATTGGTATCCAAGGCATTATACCCCCTGGTAATTGCAAGTTTAAGTAAATTAAGAAACAGCTAAATGAGGCAAAAACTTAAATATAATAAAAAATTAATTCCTATGGTAGTTTGAGGGTAAATTAGCCCTCATAATCTCAGAAGAATTGGCACTATTAGAAGGTGTGGCTTTGTTGGAGTGGACATTGTCTTGTTGGAGGAAATGTGTCACTGTGGGGGTGGGCTTTGAGGTTTCCTATGCTCAGAATACTGCCCAGTGTCCCTATCAACTTCCTGTTGCATACAAGATGTAAGACTCTTAGCTACTATCTTCCTGCCACGATGATAATGGACTGCACCTCTGAAACTGTAAGGGAGCTTCCCCAATTAAATTTTTTCCCTTTATAAGAATTGCCATGGTCATAGAGTCTTCACAGCAATAAAAACTAACTAAGACAATTCCTTGCCTTCCAAATAGGGAAAATCTATGAGATTTCTTGAGATGAGATTGAATAACAACAAATCAAATGTAAAATTTTTCATGATGAAATTAGTACTCTTCCAGAACGTTGTGTCTTGGATGTTATCCTAATGGGTCTCAAGTGGAGTTGATTGGTACCAATAATTGGTGCCAATAAATACTAGTTAAATATTTAATTTAAATAAATAATTTATTTATTTAAGACTATATTATATTTTCAATCAATAAAATGTATTGCGTCATATACCCCCAGGATATTATTCACAATACAACATGAAAATTTGTCAACAACTTTATAGCCATGGAATTATGCCCATAGAAGATACTAAAGGTAGAAAATGAATAATTGTCTTCATGAATTAAAGACAAGTATACACTTCAGAATTTTTTTGTGCATCCAATACTCATAAGTAGTGACTCAGTTTGAGTTCCTTTAACAGCATAAATGATTTAAATCAGATACCATGTTTGTTTGCCTCATACCCATAGAACTAAAAGGGTTTTCAGTGTAAGGCTAATTTGTTGTTGTTCAACTGCCTCGAAAGAATAATATTCCAGTGAGCTGACCACTGTGAACAGTATCTGCTATAACTGAGTGAATGGTTATTTTGGAACTAATGTTTACCTTCACAAAAATAACCTCCAGTGTGTAGTGACCTAGGAAAGTTAGCTACCACAGTCAGGCTGGTCAAGTAAAGCAGATGTTGAATTACTTTAATTATGAAAAGGCAAATTAGGCTTCCAAGGAACTTATAGCAATAAAGCTTGACTCTGATGAGCCTAATTTAATAGGTGTTGGTTTTAATTACACAATATACTCATTGCTTTCTAGTTGCTCTGGATAGTACATATACGGCCCCATTGAAAAATAATAATGATGTCAAGAAATATAGTTGTGGAGCCAGGGTGGATACAAAGGAAACAATAGCAAATAATGCAAGTCAATATGTTCACAGAGCAGAATGCTCTATTTCTGTAGAGGGAAACAGAAAGCCAAGTAGCATTTTTTAAGAAGGTGTGGGAGATGGGGCAGGCTCATGTCAATGTAAGTGTGCTTTGTGACAGCTCTGGAGGGGTGTGGTATTCCTGTTGTGCTCCTGGGGTAAAAGGGGCAGAAATGAGCTGCAGGAGTGGATGTGGGGAACCTAGTGTGGAGGAAATTACACATCTATGGAACTTGAGACTGAGGTGTTGAGAACAAGAAGCTCACAATGGGTAGAGCTGAGGCATGTCAAAGGTCCGGTGAGGAAAAAATATTGTAAGAGAGGAGAAAAGTTTGAAGTTATATGTGGTTTTGTTTTTGATTTTGGGTGTGAAGCTGAAGAAAAGTACATGATGTTGGATGGAAACTTTATTCTTACCTTCAGTTTTTACATATGCATATTAAACATTCTAATTTTGTTTTTAGGTTTTTTTTGAGTGAAGATCTGGGAAGGGACGGCTGATGAAAGATAAATTTTAGAAACAGCATAGGTGTAAGAGATGTGCTGCTCCAGTAGAGGACCTAGGCCCTGCCTCAAATGACTTGACATATTTTAATGATCCCTCATGGAAGGTCTCACCCTCCCTGGGAAGTGGATGGGGGTGGTTAGGGGGTATGAGAGGATGGGAGGGCAAGGGAACTGGGATTGATATGCAAAATAAGAGTGTTTCTAATTTAATTAAAATTTATATATTACAAATAAAAGAATTAAAAAGATTTCACATTAAAAATAGAGAGAGAGAGAGAGAGAGAGAGAGAGAGAGAGAGAGAGAGAGAGGTGTGCTGCTCTAAGAGACCCCAGCTGTCAGCCCAGACTAAAATACCCAGAAAAACTTTCAATCATCACAGATGAAAAAAATAAGTTATGATAAAGTCAAATTTAAATAATACCTATCTACACCAGTCAAACCAAGAGAAGGGAAACACACACAGGCACAAACACAAATACACACACACACCACTACCACCACCATTACCAACAAAGACCACCACCACAAAGCAACAGGAATCAACTTTGCTCATTAGTATTTCTCAATATCAATGGTCTAAATTCCCCCCTCCCAAAAAAAGACACAGATAACAGAATGGATGCAAAAAAGTATCCATCCACCTGATGCTTTCAAAAAACAGACTTCAACATCAAGGATGGACATAACCTCAGGGTAAATGTTTAGAAAAATATATCCTAACAAAATGGACCTATGAAACAAATTGATGTAGCAGTTTTAATATCTAACAAAATAGACTCCAAACTAAAACTAATCAAAATAGATGGAGAAGACACTACACTGTCAACAAAGGAAAAAAATCTACCAAGCTGACATTTCAATTTTTAACATCTATGTCCCAAACATAAGGCACCCAAGTTTGTAAAAGAAACACTACTACAGCTGAAATCACGTATTGACCCTTACACACTGATAGTGGGAGTCTTCAATACCCCATTCTCAACATTGGACAGGTAATACAGACAAAAGCTAAACAGAGAAATACTGAATCTCACATATGTTATGAACCAAATAGACCTAACAGATATCTGCAGAACATTTCACCCAAACACAAAAGGATATACTTTCTTCTCTTGGTATAAAACACCTCACAGAACGTTTTCCAAAACTGACCACATACTTGTCACAAACCAAGTCTCAACAGAATCGAAAAAATTGAAATAAATATCCCAGCTACCTTTCATGGATTAAAGATGGGTACCAGTAACAATGGAAACAATAGAAAACTTACAAACTCATAGATATTGAACAATTCTCTGATGAATAAAAAATGGGTCAAGACAGAAAAAAAGAAATTGAAGACTTTCTAGAATTCAGTGGAAATGAATACACAGCATGCCCAAACTAATGGATGAAGGAAAACCAGACCACTTGAACATGTGGCTCTGGCAGGACTTGCCTTTCCCCCCATTCCCTCTGCCTTGTTAAAAACTGTTAGATTACATTCCTAAAGCTAGCCACCAAAGTTGTTCCTAACTTTCTCTTCCTGGGGCTGACTTCCAAGGTCCAGCTATCAAAATATTAAAGCCCAGCAATCAAACGCCTCCTTTGGTTTGCTTAATTAACATTCCCATTAAACACCCCATCCTAGCATAGGATTTTCTTTTTTACCTTTACAAACTGCCATTTGCCTATGTGCTGAATCTGTCTGTCCTCTCTCCAGGGGCAGCCCTTTGACCCTTCTGGAAAATACCCTTTCCCCTTTTCCCTTGTACCCTTCCCTTTCTCCATAGTCCCCTATCTAATTTACTACAGCATCCTAGCATCCTTGCCCATTCTATCAGAACTCCCCTTTTCCTCTTAAAAATGACATTTTCAAGGTCATTTGTTGCTGTTTTCTGCTTGAGTCAGAGAGCAGTGACTTTAACTTTTCTTCCTCAATTATTAAAAGATCTCTCTGAGGAAAAAAAGAGGCTTGGGTATGGTTTGTGCCTAATCCAGGATCTGGGAGGAGGCCTCACTCTTTGGAAGCCTCCCTCAAGGGACACAATGAAAGCAGTGCTAAGAGGAAAGTTCATAGTACTAAGTGCCTACATTACAAAATTGGAGAGATCTCAAACTAGCAACTTAACAGCACACCCAAAAGCTCTAGAACAAAAGAGCAGTAAGCATACCCAAGAGAAGTAGATGGCAAAAAATAATCAAACTGAGGGATGAAATTAATAAAATAGAAACAAAGAATCAATAAAATGAAGAGTTAGTTCTTTGAGAACATCAGCAAAAAGACAAAACCTTTTCCAAACTAACTAATGATGAAGAGAAAATATCCAAATCAACAAAATCAGAAACAAAAAGGAGAACATAACAACAGACATGGAAGAAATCCAGAGAATCATAAGTATATACTCTAAAAACTTGTAATCCACCATATAGGAAAATCTAAAAGAAATGGATAATTTTCATGATAGATATCACTTTTACCAATTTAAATAGACCTAAGGACATGGAAACAGTCATTAAAAGAATACCAACAGAAAAAACCTCAGGGCCAGATGGTTTCAGTGCAGAATCCTATCAGACTTTTAAAGAAAAGTTAATGCCAACATTTTCAAATTATTCTACAATATAGAAACAGAAGGAACATTGTCAAATTGGTTTTATGAGGCCACAGTTATCATGATGTCTTAGCTAGGGTTTTTATTAATGTGAAGAGGTGCCATGACAACAGCAACTTTTATAAGGAAAACATTTAACTGAAGGGGCTGGATTACAGTTTCAGAGGCTCAGCCCATTATCATCAAGATGGGGACTATGATGGCATGGAACTTGGTGTTGGAGGGATAACTGTGAGTGCTGTATTGCAGGCAACAGGAAGTTGAGTGGCACACTCGGTGATATCCTGAGCCTAAGAAACCTCAACACCCATCCCCACAGGGACACACTTTCTCCAACAAAGCCATATCCACTTCAACAAAACCATATCTCCTAATAGTGCCTTTCCTTATGAGATTCTGGAGGCGAATTACAAACTATCACACCTGATATCCTGAAAACCACATGAAGACTCGACAAAGAAAGAAAATTGTAGACCAGTTTCTCTTATGAACATAGATGCAAAAATACTCAATAAAATACCTGAAAATCAAATTCAAGACCACTCAAAAAGATGACCAAGTAGGTTTCATCTCAAAGATGCAGGGATGGTTCAAATTGACTATTAGTAAATGTAATCCACCACATAAACAAACAGAAAGATAAAAACTATGTGATCATTTCATTAGATTCAGAAAATGTCTTTGACAAAATATAACCCCCTCATCATGACAAAAATTTTGGAGAGATTAGGGACACAAGAAGCATACCTAAACATAATAAAGACAATTTTACAGGAAACCAATATCCAACATCAATTTAAATGGAGAGAAACTCCATACAATTCCACTAAAATCAGGAACAAGACAAGGTTGTATCCTCTTTCCATATCTATTCAATATGGCACTTGAAGTCTTAGCTTTAGAGCAATAAGACAATTGAAGGAGATCAAGAGGATATATTGGAAAGGAAAAAGTCAATGTATCTTTATTTGCAGATGATATGATAGTATACACAAATCACTCTAAAAATTCCAACAGGGAATTCCTACAGCTGATACAAGCTTTCATCAAAGTGAATAGATACAAAACAGTATAACTCCTATATACAAATGATAAATGGACTTAAAAAGAAACCAGGGAAACAACAACCTTTATTATAGCCTCAAATAATACAAAATGTTTTGGGGTAACTCCAACTAAGCAAGTGAAAGACCTGTGTGATAAAAAAATTGAGACTTTGAAGAAAGAAACTGAAGAAGATATCATAAGAGGGAAATATCTCCCATGCTCAAGTATCAGCAGTATTAACATAGTACAAATATCTAGGCTACCCAAAGCAACCTACAGATTCAATGAAATCCCCTTCAAAATTCTAACACAATTCTTTACAGACCTTCAAAGGGCAATTTTCTGCTTCATATGGAAACTCATAAAACTTGAGATAACTAAAACAATACTCAACAATAAAAGAACTGCTAAAGGCATCACCATTCCTGATTTCAAGTTATACCACAGAACTTTAATAATAAACCTGCATGTTATTGACATAAAAATAGAAATGTTGATTAATGTAATCATATTGAAGACCCAGACATAAATCCACACACCTATGGACACCTGATGTTTTTTACAGAGGATAGAAATAGACACTGAGAATAAAAGGTGTCATCTTCAACAAAGGTGCTAGTCAAATTGGATGCAAATAGATCCATGTTTATCACCCTGCACAAAACTCAACTCCAAATGCATCAAAGACCTCAGCCTAAAATCAAATGCACTGGCCCTGATAGGCGAGAAATTGGAGAATAGCCTTGAATAAACTGGCACAAAAGAAGACTTTCCAGTGAGAACACTGCTGAATGCAGGCACTAAAATCAACAATTAATAAGTGGAAACTCATGAAACTAAAAATCTTTTGCCAAGTTTGAAAAATAAACATGAACACCAACCCAAATATAAAACCTTTAAAACCTTTAGCTGCAATCTGTCTGCCTGAAAGATATGCAAAGACAGTGTGGCAAAACTTGGAGTAGCCAACCAATGTCTGATTTGGCTTACCACTCACTCCATGAGAAGGAACCCATCCATAGCTGACATGGCTTGAGTAACCAAGAACCAGAGACTACATAGCCCAGAAACCTAGGGTAAAACCAAACATGACCTAGGTAAAACCAATCATGATCCAAACCAAAAAAAAAATGCAATGATTCCTGATGATATTCTGCTATCCTCATAGATCAGTGCCTTATCCAGTCATCATCAGAGAGGTTTCCTCCAGCAGCAGATGGGGACAAATACAGACAGATCCACAGCAGGAAAGCATATGGAGCGTCTAATTTGGAGATTTTCATCTAATCCTTCCTCTCAGAGTTCAGGGAGAGTCTAATTTGGAGGTCTTCATCAAATCCTTCCCCTCAGAGGTCAGAGAATTCCATGGAAGAGGAAGTAGAAAGATTGTTAGAATTAGAGGGATGGTGGACACTAGGAGAACATGTCCCTCTGAGCCAACTAAGGAAGGCCCTTATGAGCTCACAGAGACTGAAGTAGCAAGCACAGGGCCTACTTGGGTTTACACCAGGTCCTTTGTATATTTATTGCAGCTATTAGCTTAGTATGTTTTGCTTAGTATTTTTATGGGACTCCTAAGTATGAGAACAAGTGTGTCTCTGACCTTTTTGCCTTCTCTTGAGACTTTTCCTCCTGTTGGGTTGCCTTGTCCAAATTCAATATGAAAGTTTTTGCTCCATCTTATCTATTTTACGTTGTAATGTTTGTTTTTTTTTTCTCTTAGAAGTCCATTCTTTTCTAGTGAGAGACAGAAGAGGAGTGGATCTGGAGGGGAGGGGAAGTAGGGAGAAAATGGGAGGAATAGAAGAAGGGGAACTATATTGTATGAGAAAAAAGTCTATTTTAAATAAAAGAAAATATGAAGGGGCAGAAGTGCCTTTCAAATAATTATTGTTCCAGGATCCCACCAAAATGATACCGCCTCATCCGGTGTCTTTCTATCAAGACAGGAAGCCAGGGAAGTGAAGGGAGGGGAAGAAAGGAATGAGTTGTCTACTTGCCTGCTGAGGTCAAAGTCTTGCTCTTCTGCCGAAGTGCAGCAAAGTAATATTCTTTCAGCAAAAGGATGCAATAAAGCCCTGAATTCCCCAAACCACTAAGATGCACTGGTGAAGCCTCTGTGCTAACCTCTACATTCTTCACTGCTCTCCTCTGCCACACTCCAGAATGAGTGAGCAGGGGTGAGTGCTCCGCGTGTTCATGACTAGACAACCCAAAGCATATCAGAGACCATCCCATAATCTGCCTGTTCCTCCCCGCCCCCATCATGAGTGCACATTTAGGTGGCATTCCAAAAATGTTTCAGTCACAGGTTGAATTCCTAAAACCTCTACTTGCATTCTTCATTGATCTTCTGTGACTCAGAGTCACGTTGTTAAATTAGTAACAGGAAACCTAAGATGCTGGAGACAATTCTTTATTCAAACTCCCCATTAGCACTTGCAGGGTCATAAAAAGAATACCCATAGAAAGGCCATTACCAAATCTTAATTTGTTCGCAATACCGTTAAGATCATGAAATACAGTGAAGCACTGCAAGAGAATCAGCTGAAAGTATTCCAATTTAACAATGAACTTCAAAGTCAAATCTTCAGTGGAACCACTCACAAATAGCATGATTCCACAAAATTATGATAATAAAGATCTTCTATTTTTATTAGATAGAAGTGTGTGTGCCAAAACTGCAGTACATTTTGGAGGATGGTTTTTTTTTCCTTTCTCTCCATTGCTATAAATCATATCATTTTATGTGACTTCAGTACCAAAAAAAGGTGGTAATACAACAAAAAGATATATGGCCTCAAATTTCAATTGGCTACATTTGCCTAAATCACTTTTGTTGGAAAACAAAACTTCTTGAAGCTAAATGTGAAGGTCAAACAGAAATCCCTTGACTGCATCAGGTTTGTAAAGCTTTCTCATCATGAGAATAAATCACATGTCAGGAAGAGGAAGCCAATATAGAATCTGTTGTGCAGGATGTGTGAGCTTTCAGAAGAATAAGCCTTAAAAGGAACCACCTATTAAGTCTAGCTAATAGTAATTGCCATGTTCCACTGGCTCTACAAGGTAAATGCTAAGGGAACTGCTGATTATCCCTGCTACTTACAAAGTGATAGCAGATAAGCCTAATAGGATTTCTAATAAGTAGTTGCGATTTTTTTCTCTCCCTTTTCCAGCTCTGTGAAGTGGAAATTGTGCAGGCACCAATAAAAAGATCTTGCTTTGGGTCCTAAGGCATGCCTTGATTATCAAGCATAGTTACCACATAAAGCCTCCTAGAATAAATCATATCAAAGGTACAGCTGGATCAGGCATGGTGAACTCTCCAAAATCCTAAATAAAAAAAAATTCTGCCAGCTGTGTTATGAAGAACATTTGTCAGTAAAATCCCAAAGCAGCACTTGCAATCAATTTATTAGAAGAAGTCTTGGCCAAAGGACCCAGGAAGAGTGATGCTCCCATGGAATTTAATCTGATTCTTGACACAAAACTAGAAAATTTCTGATGTCCAATTGTCAACCTAAAGGATTTTTCCAAGTCACTTACAGTTTACCATACGTGTGTACTATGTATGTGTGTGTCTGCCCATATGTATGCTTCATGTGTGTCTGCCTATCTATATTTAATTGTGTTGTTTGCCTGTCCACATGTGCACTGTGTGTGAACCTGTTCATGTGTGCACTGTATGTCTATCTGCCCAAATGTCCATTCTGCTTGTTTGCTTGGTTACATTTTACAAACTGTCTGTTTACATATATATATATATATATATATATATATATATATATATAAACATGTGCCTGCCTAAATGCACACTGTGCATGCATGCCTGAACATACACATACAAACTTTTTAAAACTTATTACTTGAATGTTAACCGTGGCCCAACTACATTGGTTGTTACCTAAAGTAAGACAACCACAGCAATCCATAAAAATATTGTCTGGTGGAGCAGTGTTGCATAAACTATTAATGGAGATGCAAACAACATGAGGAATTGGTTTATATGGGAATTCTACCTTAGTGTGTCAGAGGTAAGGCTATGATTCTACTTTTCTTATGTGTGACCTTACTGCTAATATTGCTAGCACTTTAATAGCAAGGTTTTGAAGGATATGTGTTTGATCACAGAAATAACTTATATGCTTATATGTATGACAATACAATGAATAAAACACAACAGGGATGAACAAGTCAAAGAAACAGCAGTCCTAATATCTACCTCAGGGATAAGAATAGGGGTGTTTAAGAAAAACCTGAAGCAAAAATCATGGGAATGTTACAGGATACTTCAATTGTCATTGAAACTTCAAGTTTTCAAACATTCAAATGTCAAACATTCAAAGAGAATGCTACTTACAGTCCTTTGTCCACAGATATTTTCGGGACCTCTACTCAGATGTACTCATTTCCACAAATGTCTATAGGACAACCACTTAAGAGTACCAATGTTCATAAGTATCTTCAGAATAACCTCACATCTGTACTCTTGCCCAGAGGTGTCTTCAGAACACTCTCTTGGGTTACCTCTACCAACAAGTGTTCTGAGACACCAATGTTTTCTTGACTTGAGCTCAGGGATTACTGGAAATATTGATGGCTCTCTAACCCTTGACTTATCAATTGAAGGATAAAATTGTCATTATCCCGGCTTATCCTGGGACATATTGTGTTGAGTTTCCAAAAGTGTAGATAAGATTCACTATAAGCATCCTTCTTACATTGACTGGTTTTCTTTTTTTCTATCTCACATCCCAGTAGAAACACATAAGTAGGTAAACGATATATTGTGAAAATGGGGTTTATATATATATATATATATATATATATATATATATATGTGTGTGTGTGTGTGTGTGTGTGTGTGTGTGTGTGTGTGTGTATCTTTAGCATAATAATGATATCATACCACGACATGGCATTGCATGAGGTTGCCTGGAGGAACAGAATGTCCACTAAAGGAGAAGAAGATCTGGGATTAGGTCCTGAAGAACAATAACATTTACGGATCTGAATTTTAAGATTCATAAGAACAGAGAACATTTATAACATGTCTAGTGAAAAGGATCGTTTTTCTAAAGTCTAATCCAATTCTAAAAGGCTATGTATTTACCTGTGGTGCTCTGAATGGGATTGACCTTCATGTGCTCATGTTTCATCACTTGGTTCTCAGGTGATAGAAATGTTTGAGAAGGGTCAGGAGGTGTGGCCTTATTAGAGGAGGTGTGTCACTGGGGATGGGTTTTGAGGTTTCAAAAATCCATGACATACCCAGTCTCTCTCTCTCTCTCTCTCTCTCTCTCTCTCTCTCTCTCTCTCTCTCTCTCTCTCTCTCTCTCCCTCTCCCCCCCCCTGCATGATGTGACCTCTCATTACTGCTCCGGTTCCATGTCCACCTACCTGCTGCCACACTACCAACTGTGATGTTCATTACTCTGAAATGATAAGCTTCAAATAAACTATTTTTTCTGTAAGTTTCCTTGCTCATGATGTGTTATCACAGCAACAGAGAAGTAATTAAGTCACTTTCTTCATAACTCTTGGTCTCTACCGATTAGCTTCTGAATAGGATGTTTCACTGAAGGAATGATAAGGTCTTTAATATCTTCTCTGAGATTTTTTTTTTGTATTTGTGAGGTGACTCACAAACATCTGTAATTCAAGTTCCAGAGAATCTGACACCCTCTTAGAGCCTTCACTGGCACCCATACTCACATACACATGTGTCCTTCTTTCTCAGAAACATACACTTGCATACTTAATTAAAAATTTCAGAGGTATAACCATCACTGACTTCAAGATCTACTACAGAGCTATAGTAATAAAACCTGCACTGTATTGGCATAAAAACAGACAGGTTGACTGATGAAATAGAATTGAAGACCCAGACATAAATCCACATACCTATGAACATCTGATTTTTGAAAAAGAGGCAAAAACCATACAAGGGAAAAAGAAAGCATCTTCAACAAATAGTCCTGGTCTAACTGGCATAGGAGATAGCTTTCTGAGTTGAACATTAATAGCACAAGCACTATGATCAACAATTAATAAATTTGACTCATGAAAGTGGAAATCTTCTGTAAGGCAAAGGACACTGTCAATAGGAGAAAGCAACAGCCTAGAGAATGGGAAAAAATCTTCATCAACCCCCACATCAGACAGAGGGCTGACTTCTAAAATATATAAAGAACTCAAGAAACTAGACATCAAAAAAAAACAAATAATCTGATTGAAAATTGGATACAGAGCAAAACAAAAAATTCTCAAAAAAGGAGTCTCAAATCGTCAAGAGACGCACTTGAAGGTATAGTCAATACCTGTCAGAATTGCTAAGGTCAAAAACACAAGTGACAGCTCATGCTGGAGAGGATTTGGAGCAAGGGAAACACTTCTCCATTGCTGGTGGGAGTGCAAACAGAGACTGACCAGACAACTAGGGAGCCTGCAGGAAACTGACCTAGGTCCTCTGCATATACATATTATAGTTGTGTAGCTTGTTTGTCTTGTGGGACTCCTAACAAAGGGAGCTGGGGCTGTCTCTGACTCTGTTGCCTGTTTGGGGGACCCTTTCCTCCTACTGGGTTGCCTTGCCCAGCCTTAATAGGAGAGGAGGTGCCTAGTCTCACTGCAACTTGATGTGCTGTGTTTGGTTGGTATCCATGGGAGGTTTGCTTTTTTCTGAAGAGAAGTAGAGGAGGAATGGATGGGGGGACTTGAGGGAGGGAAAAGTGCAGTGGGATGTAATAAATGAAAGAATAAATTTAAAAATTAACATTTCTTAATTACTAAAAATAATAAATAGAAGAAAGAAAATAATTTAATTACTGTGCCTTTCAGATTACGAGTAACTTCAATTTTGAAGTGCTTATCTGTAAAACTATGGGGATAAAAGACAGTATGTTGAAAATAATTTTTGAAGATATGCCCAACAATTTTATTTCATCTTTATAATTTGAGACCCTGGCACTCTTGGTAATGTCATTCCTCCATCATTTACTCAAATATAGCCACTTTTGTTTATTTGGCCACTGAATATTTTTAAGAACCTAGTGGTCATCCACAAAGCCAC
Source organism: Cricetulus griseus (assembly GCF_003668045.3). Lineage (NCBI taxonomy): Eukaryota > Metazoa > Chordata > Mammalia > Rodentia > Cricetidae > Cricetulus > Cricetulus griseus. The sequence goes on from NC_048598.1 coordinate 144,245,079, forward strand.
TATCTAAAACAATTAAGACTCTAATAACACACCCCATTAAAATACCAGGCTCTTTGGCTGATCCATCCTCTTCCATCCAACCAATGGACCCATTGCCCAGCATAATATATTTATCCCATCTTCTTCCTTTTATATTGTTGAACTGTAACTATTTTCCTAAAAAGTCTATGCATATTTAAAACATACATCCTGTACCTTTAAGCTATAAAATGTCTATGTATAATATTTTTTACTTTTTATCACTTAACATTGTGTTGCTAAGATGAAGTCACAGTATTTCTTTAGTTTGAGGATGAAATATATCATATTTATTGAGTGAATACACTACAATATGCTTATCATCTGCTTCTGTGCATTTTGGTAGATTCTGATTTTTTATATGAATAACACCACAGTAGAAATCTTTTACAAATATTCTGTTATTGGTGTAGGAATTCCTCTTGACTACACATATGTGTACACAAACACAGACACATGGACAGACAGACAGACAGACAGGCAGACAGATACACACACACACACACACACACACACACACACACACACACACACACACACACACACCAACTTATTATGCATATGTACACAGAGGCAAGCAATTAATTCGTGTTAAGTATTTAAACTCTGGTGGAGGAAACATGATAATAATATGGTTGAAAAAATAAAAACCTTGTTTCTATTCATTATTTCAGATATGATATCCATTTTGAAATATGTTAGTTGTATGTAAGATAATAAATAATTAATTAAAATTATATGTACCTTACTTTTGGGTTATTTCCCCCCTAATTCTCTCACATGCTTTCAAGCATGGCCAGAGCTGTGATACACAATCATTATGGCCAGGTTGTTCCTCTCACTTAATATCCCACTACACAGAGTGCCAGAAAGTGAGAGTGTGCATTTACAAAGCTTCCAGTTATCTACTCTTGCTTATTCTAGAACAGTTTTCATGCCAAGTCATTTTTCAAAATGTCTAAGAACCCTTTTCCCACTTCACAATCATGAGATTTGCAAAAGCATACAGAACTGATCCAGGTGATTAAGTAGTATAGAAATTCACTGGATTCGATTATCTGATTTTTCATATTTCTCTCTTATAAGACACCATTACTTAATGTAAACACAAAGTCCTGTTTGTATATCTCAGGCATTAGGAAGGAAGAACTAAGGAATGTCCTTTAAATTGGGAAACAGAAAGGCTAGAAGAAAACCCTATGTAAATTTTCTCAGCTAGCAAGAGCAGGCTAGTTTGACTCCTTCTGAATGCTGTTTCCTCTTGGGATACATGGAATTCCCAGAAGTGTGACAGTTATGACAAAAGTAAGAAGGGAGCATACAGATATTATCTTGACATCTTCCTTCTTGCATCTTGTTAACATAAACAGTTCAATCCAGCAAAACAGTCATTGGGATGCATTAGATATACATCAAAAGGTGCATCGGTCGCCATAGAGATGGCAACTCTCACTCTGACTACAGACAGTTTATAAGCAGGGTGCAGCTTTGAAAGGGCTAAGCTGAAAGTGAGTCTGCTTCTAAGTACAGGGTATTTGCCACTGTGAGTCAAGACAGATAAATGACGCATTTTATAAAGCTGTGCAAAACTCTCTGCGTTGCTGCAAACATAAAAGAGCATTCATATGCTGACTTTAACCTTTGTTTCAAACTTTCTTTAACTCTCCCCCACTTCCAACTGAACTGATGTGTACATTAAAACAAAACAGCCACTGGAATCTGGAGTGGCTGATTCAATTATCTCTCAATTGCAGAGTATTCTTTTACAATGTAGAATGTATATTGTAATAGAATAATTTATTTTTTTAAAAAGAAGATTTTTTAAGCTTTATGTTCCTTTCACATTTTTCTTCTATAAATAATAACAGACAATTATGGGAGCAATGATATTTACATAGTTCAAGGTTAAGAATCACACACAGTTATTCTTGGCCTTAATAAGAACTTGAATTCATTTGCATATAACTTATTAGCCTGAAGAAGTTTTGAGCCCATTTAGTGGTGAGGCAGCTTAATGAGCTAACAGGACCAGTAGCTGTTTGTCACCCTACCCCCATCAACCAACATAGGTATTTTAAAGATAAACAAGAAAACAGCATGAACATTTCTCACAAGATCTTTCCTTGCTCAGGAAACCTCCCCAAGCCTGGAACAGTCTACAAATCATACTGACGCCAACTCCACAGTCCCGGACACAAACACAATGGGCGGGTGTGGGCTTAGGGTCCCAGGCGAGTTCCTCTGCTCGGGTCCTTCCTGCCCATGGTCATCACTGCATTCTGAGATCCAAAGTCCAGATAAGCCGTGAGCAAGGAAAGAGACTCACTTGATCTCAGTGGCAACTTTCTTTTCTCTTGCTTATCTAAGCGGGGCATTGGACCCGGTTGGCCCAGTGTGTTCCCAGGACTGAGGCGCCAGCTGTGTTTCTCACCCCTGAATAAATCAAGGCCACACGGAGTCTGGCAGAGCTCTGGACACATTTCCTGTCACGGCCTAGGGGAAGCAGTTGGCCAAGGGAGTCTGGTAGGGACTTTTGGCTGCCCGGGGATTGAGGGTTCAGGAGAGGGAAGGGGAGGGCACACATGGTGGTAGAAAGGGCTGTAGAGGGCGGTGACTACAGAGACAGCTGGGTTCCTTCGGACAAGCCAGAGACTTGGGAGCAGTTGTGCACCCCGAGTTTCCAGGATGAGGCCGGCGCTTGCTCTGTGCCTCCTCTGTCCTGCCTTCTGGCCCGGGCCAGGGAGTAGCGAACACCCCACTGCAGATCGCGCTGCCTGTTCGGCCTCGGGGGCTTGTTACAGCCTGCACCACGCTACCATCAAGCGGCGGGCAGCCGAGGAGGCCTGCAGCCTGCGCGGTGGGATTCTCAGCACCGTGCACTCGGGCTCCGAGCTAAGTGCGGTGCTCGCTCTCCTGCGTGCAGGTCCGGGGCCTGGCGGAGGCAACAAGGACCTTCTGTTCTGGGTGGCTCTGGAGCGTGGCAGTTCCCACTGTACCCTAGAGAGAGAGCCTTTGAGGGGTTTCTCCTGGCTGTCTCCGGACGGAGGAGACTCGGAGGGCAACACACTGCCTTGGGTAGAGGAGCCACAACTTTCTTGCACTGTGCGAAAGTGCGCGGTACTCCAGGTCACCGGGGGAGTGGAGCCTGCAGGCTGGAAAGAGATGCGCTGTCACCTGCGCGCTAATGGCTACCTGTGCAAGTATCAGTTTGAAGCCCTGTGCCCCGCGCCGCGCCCAGGAGCCGCCTCTAACTTAAGTTTCCGAGCACCCTTCAGGCTGAGTAGCTCCGCGCTGGACTTCAGCCCTCCTGGGACCGAGGTGAGTGTGATATGTCCCGGGGGGGACCTCTCCGTCTCCGCCACCTGCATCCAGGAAGAGACAAGAGCACGCTGGGACGGGCTTTTCCCTGGGGCCGTGCTCTGCCCCTGCTCTGGGAGGTACCTTCGTGATGGCAAGTGCGTGGAGCTCCCCGACTGCCTAGACCATTTGGGAGGCTTCGCCTGCGAATGTGTCCCAGGCTTTGAGCTTGGGAAGGACAGACGCTCTTGTGAGGTCCAAGGGGAAGGACAGCCAACCCTTGCGGGGACCAAGCTGCCTGCAAGGCACATATCAGCCACTCCAGCCAGCCCAGTGATAAACAGAACATGGCCAGGCAAGATCCATGAGAAGTTAGGAGAGATGCCCCAGGTCACTGGACAAGATAGTTTTGCGACTTCTATTACCGATATTCTTCAGTGGGGAACACAGAGTACTTCACCTACTGTTCAAAAGTCCCCACAACCCAAGCCAAAAGTCACCGCAAGGCCATCAGGAAGCATGATCCCCACATTGAACTATACATTTTCCCCTTCTGTTTCCCCGACTTTCGACTCCTCCTCCACCGTGGTTTTCATACTTGTGAGCATAGCAGTAATAGTGTTGGTGATATTGACCATGACAGTGCTGGGACTTTTCAAACTCTGCTTCCACAAGAGCCCTTCCTCCAGGACAAGGAAGGGAGCTCTGGACTCACAGGGTGTGGAAAGCAATGCTGAAGTCACTGCTTTGAGCACCAGTTCTGCGCATTGCACTGACAATGGGGTGAAGGTTGGGGACAGTGGTTTGCGGGGCCGAGCTGAGGGTGCCTCACTAACTGGGTCCTCTCTTGGCTCAGGGGACACCTAGGGAAACAACCCAACGGGCATGTCTTGTGCAGACTCTCAATTCCAATAAACAAGGAAAGGGGAGATTACTGCTATGATGGTTCCTACAGAAGTTCCCTCCCATCAATTCTCTTTACTCACCAAGGAGCTCAATCTGAAGAGCATGCTCATCCCCTGAAAGGGGAAGAGGTGGTGATGGGCCTTAGGCTGGTACTGGAGGACAGGGTGGATAATAGAAGGAGGCATTTTCCTCTTTTCTGGGAATCTGAAGAGAAGTTCTTGAATATTTCCAGTATTGGAAGCAAAGAAATTACAATATAATTCTTGGAAAGTTTATTTTCATCAAAATGAGAAGGAAATGTCTATATTATTCAGGCTAGGAATGCATTGACTGGAGATTTTGAGGCAAATAATAAAACATTGCTGAGAACTAGACTGAAATGTTTTTGACTTTTGCAAAGGGAGTTTACTTAGGAATGCAACATGCTGAGGATAGCAACTGGCTACAGGGTATGCTGGGAAGCAGATGAGTACATTCTGTGCTTTGAGAGGAAAGTCCTTATACCTTAGCTCTTTCAGAATTAATGAAGTTTTCCTTTATTCTCTTATCCTTTGCTTTCAAAGTCACCATGACAGTGTGCTCTGCTATAAATCCTAAGTGCAGTGTTGCCAGTTTCTGACTCTAGAAGCAAATTACAGTTGACCACCAATCCAAGTGTTTACTGTGTGTCCTTGTCCAAGGAAACAAATGATTTGTATCTTCCTTTCCAATGTTTGTGCTTGCAGTGTAACGACCTTTCTCTCCAAACCACCTTGTAGACATCAGGATGCTGATCCCCACTTCCAATTACGATGATGTTAATTCTCAATTAAAACGTTAATGTGAAGTATTGATCTGAAATCTTCTGGGTACATTAAATAAAAAGAAGCTTGGCTTTTTCCAAAGTTGCTGGATTCTTGTGCTCTGTTTAATCCATGGAGGAAAAAAAACCTGAATGTCAAGCCATTTCTGTTTCTTCTCAATGTAGTGTGTATACAATGACAATATGTGTGCATCAGGGGATTGATAAAATTGAACAAGAGACAAAACTATGTGCAACAGTTTTCCATAGAAACAATGACAAATTAAACTTACCATCTTGTTATGACTTGAGGTATTAACAAATAATAAAAATAACACTTTGGGGGTGGTAAATAATTAAGGCATAATAAAAATAACTATTTGGTGGAATCCAAAGGCCTTAGGGAGCATTTCACTTAGATTAACGTGCTAAGATTTTTTTTTAGTGTTGTAAAGTTTGGTGTGTGGAGAGATATAGAGAAATAAACTTACCCATGGGCAGAAATTAAAGTAGGATATAACTTAGGCTATATTTTTCTAGAATCACTTTTTATACTCTTGATTGTACTGTGCATATTGTGGAAAGTTAATTTAAAGTTAGCAAATAGCCATTTATAAAATCATCCAGAAAATTAATAGTTAATATATGAATCTATGTTGTAAATATAATTTTATGTGTTTAATATTGAAGGAATAAATTAATAGATTGCTTCATGTGTTGGATATGGTTTGAAATAGTTACATTAAATAAAATCACAGATGAATGTGAATTAACAGCTGCTAAGGCTCTTCAATTCAAAGCTGAAGTTAACAATTACATGGGTGAATGGTTCATCCATAATTCCTCAAATTGTCAGATCTATCTTTCAGTTTTACTTTTGTTAGCATTATAGTTGTCCACTCCATTACATGATCTCTCAGTAATGACGGCAACAACTATTCTAGTAGAATATATTCTGTTTAACTTTATAACTTGAAAAATAGCCTCATCTATCAGTTTACTGAACACAAACACTCACACACATGTATATGTATATATATACACTTATATCACTTATATACATACATGCATAGCTAAGTGCATGTGTATGTGTGGATGCATATACACAAGCATTTGTATTTTAGAAGAATGCACTTATATTATTCTTTCAATGCATAATTAACTTATCACACAATATGCTACAGATGACAGTGTGGATATAGGACCCTGAATGCCCTACGTGAAGAAAAAAGTCATGTCAACCCAATTGCTTGGCTATTGGTTTTTATTCTTCTTTATGGATCAGAGAAGAATTAAGGAACCTTATCTGTTTAGGTCTTAAATTTCTTGACAGACTAGACAACAGAGATCTTCCTTAGATTTCTGGCTATGGTGATGGCTTCCCAGCAATATTGACACAATGGCAGAAATAACGACAGTCAATCACATGATCTCTTGAGTTTATTTTTAGTGAGGGGTAATGTTCTTGCGAGTATTTCTCTACTATCTATTAATAATTTGTCGACATCTTTGAGGTTACTTCCATTGCCAGTTGAAGCCTTCTGCTTGCACATTCATCTGTGTTCCTACTCACCCATTTCCTTACAATTAAACATGGAATCTTTCCTACAGTCTTTCTTTCTACTCTAAACCCTGCCATATCTTACACAATAAGATCATTTTTTTGCATGAGATGCAATGCCCGTGTGCTTCAATTCTTCTATTCTTCATGCCCAGTGACTGCACTTCATTTTAGTCATCCACTCCATAGGCACCAGAATTAAGGTGATTCTGTAGCTCTCCCCCAACCCAGACCTCAAAGTCAGACTGTCATGTGCAAGTGTTAAGAACTGTGCTTCAACGATGTCTCCTGTCATTAGAGGTAAACAGTTGTTGCTTGAACTTTGACATTCTTCCTTTTTGAAATTAGTGAGCCTTGCAAAGAATAATAGCCTGAGATGGAATCATTTGTCTATTTTTCCTTTTTTTAAAGCATTATGGATACTAAGATTGCATGCTTACTAAAAACAGTTGTTTTGCATGAATGTTAACCAATGGTAACTAAGAACCAGCAGGTTCACAATTGACTTAACACTTGCTCCACAGGAAAACACTCATATGATCAAGACTCATAGCTAGGGAGCTCATAGGTCCTAGGTATAAACTAAGTACCATTATTTTGCAAAACAGATACAGTATCAAACCTCCTTCCAAATACTATTTTTAGAACCATAGATCTATGTATCACCTACTCCCTCATTAAGGAAGCTTTTTGCAAAAGATGGTGGTTGACAAAGAGACTCACAGCTGGTAAAAAGACAGAGAATGAGAGCCCAGCTCCAAGTGGGCATCTGTGAGCTTTGCATTATGGAAAAGGGAACAGAAAAACAATTAGAGCCAGATATCATGGAGAAATCTGCTGTAAAATTTTCTTTGAGACATGACAGAGCCATTGTACTCATGTATTCACAACAGCTGTGGTTGCCTGCACAAGACCTGCACATGATCAAGCCAGGCAGCATTCTACCTTGGACAAAGGAGAAGTCCACAAGGTTTTACCTGTCTTTGAGGAGTTAGTGGCAATTGGTGGTTCTGAGAGAGGAAGAATCAGTCTTCTTCACAGGAATTGCTCTTGGTATGTTGCTCATTTCCCCAGTGGATATCTCTACATGCACCCACATTGGACAGCCCTAATTGAACTCAGTGGATTAAAAAGAAAAGAGGATATGAAGTTGGGAGGAAGATGTGGGGGTGTCTGGTATAAGAGGTGATGGAGGGGAATGTGAGCAGTGGAGATGATTTATACATGCAATAAATTATCAAAGAATATGAAAGTTTTGAAAATGTAAAAAGAATTAATAAAATTATGCCTTCTCCTCTAAGACCAGAGACATTTTATGAGAAAGAAATCTATTTTCAATAAAAGAAAAATATATATTCAATAATCATAGAAATATAGTTGTCTTACAGAACTATAAATGAGTAAATTGCTAGATAATGTTATGCTTTGTCCCTGAACATCTTTCTGCTTACTTCTTATCCAACTTGCTATCATTAAATTACTCATAGTATTTGTACTTCGTAAAATACCCTCTTCCATGTGAGTATTCTTCCTTTGTTTGTGCTTGAACCATGCATTAAAAGTTGGTTAATTTAACTAATGTTAATTAGTTTTATGTTCTTTTGTTCTTGATGTTTATTGGTCATTTGTTAACAATTTTAATAAAGCACACTTAGCATATCATATAATCCTCATGTTGCAAGTATAATAAAAATCTAGTAGATTTACAAAGTTGTGCAACCATCATTGTAAATAAACTTAACAACATTATTATCACCAACATTTTTTTAAGCACAATGATTTTTATTGACACACATTAATTGTGGAAATTAATAGAGTTCACAATTAAATTTTCAAGAATGTTATATATGGATCGTGTCTGTTGCTATCCATTTCATGATTTATTTATTCATTCTTCTGTTTGTAGACCTGTAGGCAATACCCTGGCTATTGAGAACAATGCTGCAATAAGTCCAGGTTTGAAGGTATCTTTTTTACATATTGACTTTATTTCCTTTGGATGTATACCCAACAGGATTGTAGTTATACTGTATGACACTTCTACTTTCAGTTATGCAGTTTTCACAGTAGCTGTACTAGTTTACATGTACATCCAAGTGTGCATGAATTACTTCTTCTTCACATCTTCAACTCCATTTGTCATTTTGTTTCACTATTGTTGTTGTTATTATATTACTATTTTACCATCACTCATAGCCATTCTAACTGGAGATAGATGATATCTCATTATGTATTTGTTTTCTGATTTTCTGACGCCTAATGGTATTGAGGAGTTTTTCATAAATTAATAACCATTTCTATTTCTTCTCCAGAAAAAGTGTCTATTTAGATATTCTACATGGTTTTAATTGGATTCCCTGTTTGCTATTGGTTATATGTTCTGGATCTTAGACCCTTTTCATATAGCTGGCACACATTTTCTCCCATTGGAGAAATCTGTTGCTGAAATGCAGAAGCATAATTACACAAAAAGGTGTTTTGGGTGTGTTGTAATAGTCTTCTTAAATATTTTAATTTTCCCATGTTTTTGCACACTTATACAGAAAATCATTGCATGTACCAATATCTTAAAGTGTTTAGTTAGCTATGCTTTTCTCTAATAGGTGTAGAATGTGAGGTTTTTGATCAATTTTAGATTGATTTTGTACAAGGTGATAGGTGTCAAGATTTAATCTTTTGCCTAGGGATACACAGTTTCCTCAGAACTATTTGTAAAAGAGGCCAACACTTTTTCAGTGTGCCTTTTTGACATGTTTGCCTAAATTCAGATATCTGAAAATTCATTGTATGTGTCTTGTTCTTGGGCTAATACATTACTTTATTTTTACTATGTTTTTTACTATGTCTTAAAGTAAAATATTATGAAACATCCAGATTTTTTCTTTTGACTTAAGATTGCTTTGCCTATTCAGAATCATTTGGAATTCCTTACAAATTTTAAGATTGCTTTCCTAGTTATGCAAGGAATATCACTGGTAACTTGATGCATGTTGTATTCAATATATAAATCATTTTGAGCAGTAATGATATTTTAAAAATATTAATTCTTCTGGTCCATGAACATGGAAGACCTTTCTACCTTCTAGTGTCTTAAGATTATTCATAGTTATGTAATTTTCATTGTAAAGGTCATTGTTCAGTTTATTTCTATGTTGTCTTGCATGTGTGTATATGTCTCCTTTAAACTGGATTGCCTTTGTAATTTATTTCACAGCAAACTCATTATTGCTGTGTAGATATCCACTAAATTCACTTTTTCAGGTTATGATGAAATCCTTAGCTTTCACTATGTATACAATCATATCATCTATAAACAGTAACAAATTGATCTCTTTCCCTACTAATTCTATGCCTTTTTCTTTCTTTCTCTTGACTGATTCCTTGTATAATGCTTCTAGTAATTCATTGGGTAAAAGCAGTGAGTGTTGTTAATAATGCTATAGATAGATCATGCCTTCCTTATCTTCAGTATGGTGTTGACTGTAGACTTGACATGTATAGCCTTTATAATGTTCTGACATATGATCTTTCTATGCCTAACTATTCAAGAGCTTTATCCTTAATCAATTTTAAATAAATTATTTTCTGCATATTATCGCATTTTAGTCTTCAGTCTTTTATATGATAAATTAATTTGCATATGATTAACAGTCCTTGCATCTCAATACTGAAATCATCTTTATCTTTTCTATATGATATTGAATTCTATTTGATAGTACCTTGAAGATCTTTGAATGCATGTTTATCGAAAGCACTGAACTGTAGCTGAATTTTATGTGTGTCATTGTTAGGTGTGGGCAACAGAGTAATGCTAACCTCATGTAAAGAGTCCTCATCCTTTTAATTCTTTGTGATCGTTTGAGAGATATGTTTGTTGACTTTTCTTTAGAAATCAGGTCAAACTTACATACCATGTTTGTCTTTTTGTGACTGGGTTACCTCACTCAGAATGGTTTCTTCTAGTTCCATCCATTTGCCCACGAATTTCAAGATTCCACTGTTTTTTTTTTCCACTTAGTAGTACTCCATTGTGTAAATGTACCACATTTTCTCCATTCATTCTTCAGTTAAGGGGCATCTAGATTGCTTCCAGGTTCTAGAATTTAGATGAATATCTAGAATATTAATCTATCAAGTATTATTCTTTTTGCTTAGGATTGCTTTGGCTATTCAGGGTGTTAGTGGTTTTGTTTTATGATTGAGTTTTCTATTCTTAGAAAGAACGTTATATCCATTCTTCAATTGAAGGGCATCTATGTTGCTTCCAGGATCTGACTATTACAAATAATGCTGCTATGAATATAGTTGAACAGATGTCTTTGTTGTATGAATGTGCATCTTTTGGGTATATGCCTAAGAGTGGAATTGCTGGATCTTGTGGTAGATTGATTCCCATTTTCCTGAGGAGTTGCCATACTGATTTCCAAAGTGGCTGTACAAGTTGGCACTCCCACCAGCAGTGGAGAAGTGCTCCCCTTTCTCCACATCCTCTCCAGCATAAACTACATTGGTGTTTTTGATTTTAGCCATTCTGACTGGAGTAAGATGGTATTTCAGAGTTGTTTTGATTTTCATTTCCCTGATGGCTAAGGATGTTGAGCACTTTCTTATGTGTCTTTCAGCCACTTTAGATTCGTCTATTGAAAATTGTCTGTTTAGTTCTGTACCCCATTTTTTAATTGGATTGTTTAATTTAATTGTCTTAGAAACTAGCTTCTTGAGTTCTTTGAAAATTTTGGAGTTCAGCCCTCTGTAGGATATGGGGTTGGTGAATATCTTTTCCCATTCTGTGGGCTGTCATTTTGCCTTACTAACTGTGTCCTTTGCCTTACAGAAGCTTCTCAGTTTCAGGAGGTCCCATTTATTAATTGTCAATTTCAGTGTCTGTGCTACAGGTGTCATATGCAGGAAGCTGTCTCCTGTATGAGTGCATTCAAGGGTACTTCCCACTTTCTCTTCTAAGATTTTCAGTGTTCCTGGATTTATGTTGAGGTCTTTGATATATTTGGATTTAAGTTTGGGGCATGGTGATAGACATGGGTCTATTTGTAGTCTTCTACATGCCAGCATTCAGTTATGCCAGCACTATTTGTTGAAGATGCTTTCTTTTTTTTCCATTGCATAACTTTAGCTTCTTTGCCAAAAATCAGGTGTTTGTGGTATGTGGGTTAATATCAGGGTTTTCAATTTGATTCCATTGGTCTATCAATCAGGTCAAACTTAACAGTAAAGCCATCTAGTCATGAGCTTCTCTTCATTGGTAAACTTTTTGTAGCTGATTTATTCTTATTAGCTATATTCTAGTTATATTTTGTAGTTGTTTGATTCAACTAGATAATTTGTGTTCAGAAGTTTACTAATTTCTTCTAGATTTTTCAAATTAGCATGTAGTTTTTTCCAAAGTAATCATCTGAGTTTTTGTAGTATTGCTTGCATCATCTCCCTTTTCATCTCTAATTTTATTAGTAGTCTTTCTCTTAATAAAATATGACAATTTTACTTCATTTTCCAAATACCACACTGTTTATTTCATTGGTCTTTGTACTGTATATTTTGACTCTATTTCTTCCATATGCTCTGATTATAATTATCTCTTTTCTTATAGTAATTTTAGGTATAGTAGCCTTGGTTGGCAGTTATTTTTCTTCAGGACTTGAAATACATCATTCCATACAACCTACCCTGTACTGGTTTGCTTAGAAATCTACTGTTAGTCTGGGGTATTTCCCTTAAAATTATCCTGGATCTATTCTCTTTCAGATTTTAAAATTCTTTCTCTCTCATGTACTTTTGGCAATTTGGCATAATGTTTCATGTCAAACATCAATTGTCTATATCTAGTTATATCAATATCTATATGTCATCTATATCTATCTATCTATCTATCTATCTATCTATCATCTATCTATCTTTTTGTATATATCCATATATATGCATAGATATACATATGTATATTTATTTTTAATCACGCACCTGAAGTCATTAACAGTCATTTATCCATTTTGATATCTTTGAATATATTACAGTAGAAATATGATCTTTATAAAGTATCATATCCCCCTTTTCCTATTTATTATGTTCCTATTGAGATCAACGCATCTGGTAATATGGGTACCTCTATCACTTCTATGTATTGTGCTCCTTATTAACTAGTTCTGGCTTGTAGCTATGACTCAGAGTATCAATTTTTTGAGCAATATTGAGTTTATTTTAAGCTGGTGCAGTGGTATCATACCTTTTTTGGCTGTTGTGTGTCTCTGAGCAAATGTATATCATAGTAAGAAAAACTCTGTTGTCTCTGAAGGCCATGAATGAGGAAGAAATTTTTGAAGACAGGTATGATTCAGCGGCATGTGTGGTGTACTCTTTATAATTAATTACTCCTATAATAAGAGAGGTGGCCCCATCTGATAATAGGAATTTCTTAGACACTGTATACAAACTTCTACCTTTCAAAAATATCTTTTCCATGTTATAAATTTGGGGGCCATTGGTTTTACTCAGTTTATTTCTATGCTATATTTTATTTATTTCTCATTCATCTTTGTTATTTCGTCCTTTTCCCTTGTTTGGCCTTTATTTTGATCTTTTTCTAGTTTCTTAGAATAGGAAGAATAGTATTTGATAGTATGTGAATTTACAGTATAATTTCCCCCAAAGGAATTTCTTTAGGGAAATCCAAAAATTTGGTCATGTTATGGTATCAGCTTGATTTATCTCTAGGATTGTTTGGAATTTTCTTAGTGACTTTTTTCTTTTAATACAACAGTTATGGAAGATGGTGATGTTTAAAATCTGCATATTTAGAAACTTACTAAAATTCTTCCCTATGGTATTTTCCTATTATTGCATTTTGCTGCAAAGTGTATTTTGTGGCAGCAGTCTTTTAAATGAACTGAGTTTTGTATTATGGTTTATCCTGAAGCCTGAGAAACACTCTGTAGCTGCTGGAGATGACAGTGTAGCCAGTCATTGTTTGGTAGAATTCTTCACAAGTCTGTTAGGTCAGTTTGTTCGCAGTGTTCAAATTTTTTATTTCATGTGATCTCTTTTTAGCTATTCTAGCTGCTATTTAGATGGAATCTACTGCTGCCCATTCTTCCCTTCAGTTCTGCCAGGCTGTTTACCATGTATTTGGGAGTTCTTTTGTGTGCATGCATGTTCATAAAGACTGTATTTCTTGATAGATGAATCATTTAATTATTATCAGATGCCCCCTTTAACTTTAGTGAGGTGTGTGTGTGTGTGTGTGTTTTAGATTATATTTTTTCTGATATTAGCATCTCAATGCTGGCTGTCTTCCAGCCATTTCTTGATGGATGTATCTTTACATAGCCTTTAGTTTCTGACCATCCTGTGCTTTGAAGTGAATGCATCCTCTTCAGAAAGCATGTGTGATGGGACTCATGGTCATTGTCAGTGTGCCTGCCTCTAGATTCGAAAGCATGCATTTGGACCATTTCATGAACACATATTGCAATCTCCATCTTCTAATTTGAGTGTTTTGTGTAATTAACTATAAAACAGGATTTACACAAACTGTTGTCTTTTTTTTCTGCCTTGTCTTTTTTTTAAACTTCTAAGTCTCTATTACTGCATTATTTTATAGTAAATGTTTTATGGCATACTAGTTTAGTTCTTTTGTTGTTCATTTCTTTTTGTAAACATTTTAAAATGTATGACATGAGAATAATAATATTTTATCATAAAAGCTATAAAATAAGGATTCATACATTTTTAATAGTATATAAAATTTCTCTCTAATATTCCTCTTCATCTTCTTCTTACTATTTTAGCCAAGTTATAAATTTATATAACATTATCATAATTTTATAATTACTTCATTATACAGTTTGTTTAAAATTAGGGATAAGAAAAAGTAAAGGCAAAGAAATTTACATTTTTGTATTACTTGTATATTTGAAAATATACTTTAAATTTATCTATTTATTCACTCACTCATTCATTCATTCAACTTATTGGAATCAGTTATTTACTTCCACCAAGAAGATCTAGGAACTAGATTCTAGGGCATTAAACTAAAGTCATCAGGTTTGATGACAAACTCCCTTACCCAATGAGCTATCTTGCTATCCCTACTTGTACTTTTCATACGATTTTTTTTCATTCTAGTACTCGTACACACTTCAGTTTTAAAGCTTTATAGAATTACAAATGTATTCCTTCCAAAAGAACACAATGACTCAAAAAGAATCTTCTTTAGTTCCTACATCTAGCGATATTCTCTTGTATTTACCTACTGTGGTGTGTGTGTGTGTGTGTGTGTGTGTGTGTGTGTGTGTGTGGGTGTGTGTGCAGTAAAGTACTATAAGACACATTTACAAAAAACAATTCAAATTTAGGAATGTATTACCTCAAGCATGCCTTGACAGCATGGCTTATCATCACTGCAGTAATCTCATAGAATTGATAGTATTCTCAATATATTAGAGATTTCTTTGCTGGAGTTTAGTATACAAAGCTAGGCATCTCATCTTATCATCATGCACCCGTCTCCAAAAAAAAAAAAAAAAAAAAAAAAAAAAAAAAAAAAAAAAACTGATTGCAATGGTGTTCTTTCAAAACTACATAGTTATTTAAAATGCCATCGTAAATATTAGAAGCAATACTTAGTGTCATGGATGAAAAAAATCTGCCCAGAGTGCGTTTGCTGAAGTTGTCTACAGCTTTGCTTTTACACTCATGCTGACATCAATAAATGACTTTAGTAACTAGTTGGAAGCTATCATGAAACAAGAGTTTTCATGTTTAGTAGAAGAAAGCTTATGAATACATAATCAAGAAATCAAATTGAGGGGGGAACCAGAATTTTCCAACAATTTAATACATGGATTTGTTTCTCCTGAAAAAAAAAAATTGGTGCTGAGACTAGCCGAAGTAGAAGTAGAAATCTTCAGTCTACTAGGAAAACTTTATAACCACATAGAGAGAAAATTTTGTTCCAAATGCTTCAAATGCTTTTGTTATAATTTGTCTTAAATGTTTGTAGCAATGTGTACATGGCCTTCTGAAATACTTTTTTCCTGCTTTTAAGTCCAGATAGTGTGACCCCTGGAATGATGATAGTGATGACATCCTCCTAACCTTGCAGAACAGGACTGTGTGGGTTTGCTTCTGTATTTTGCCATGCAGCTTAACTGGATTGTCATATACGCACTGTTGTGTTTTAGACCCCGTAGACACAAAGTAGATATAAAACAACTAAATTAATGAATGAATTTGATTGGCTAATGAATGTCTGTAAAATAACAAATTATATTGAATATTACTATCTTGTTTATATCATGATTTATATTTAACTATAAAATAAGTTTCATCAAAACTTTAGCATCATTATTTTATAATGAAATATAATTCTAATTATATTTTGGAGCCACTTTTAAAATTATTTTCTCTAGGAGCAAATCTGTATTAGGTCATCAATAGTTTTTTTTCATTATAATATTTAAATTAAGTTAGCATACACATACTGAGTTTCATAATGATATTTTCAAAAACATAGATCATTTTAGTTAGCTCATATTTGCTCCTCATCTAGCTGCCCACCATGAAGCCTCATATTGCTTCCATGTAATACGTACATGGGGGGAGTGTTGCGAGGCTTCCTGTGGCTGTTTCACCCCAAATAAACACACAGATGCTATATTAATTATAAAATTGTTGGCTAGCGGCTTGGGATTCTTATTGGCTAGCTCTATTTTAATTATTAACCCATTTCTATTAATCTATATATTTCCACGTGATCTTGGCTTACCGGAGAAGACCTTTTGTGTCCTCTCCTCCCAGGCGCTACATGATGACCCCTCTGCCTACATTTCCCAGAATTCTCCTCACCTCCTAGCCCTGCCTATACTTCCTGCCTGGCCAATCAGTGTGTTATTCATCAGCCAGTAAGAGAAACATATATACAGAAGGACAACCCTCATGGTGGGGAGGGAGAAGGAAAGGAGGAGGAAAGGGAGAATAATTCTATGTGAGAGAAAGAAGGCACTATTTGTCATTTTTCCTACTCCTTTATTCATCCCTCCCTTTAAATCACCTCTCCACACAATCTCATTTCTTGTCATTATATACACACATATATAACATATATATGACAAACATTTTAAATATATATCTACATATACATATGACAAAATATTTATATTTAAATCTAGACTCCAGTTATGAGAGAAACAGGGTTATTTACCATTATAAGTTGCTATTATTTCATTAAACTTGTTGCTCTCCACTGCTATCCATTTTTCTGTAAATGACACAATTTCATAATTCTTTGCAGCTCCTTCAGATTTTGCACCCTGAAGGTGTGCTGAGTGTGTCAAAGGCCTTTCTGTTGAGATGGCCATGCAGCTGCTGTCACCATGTCACCATGTAGTCATGATGTATTCTGATTTCAATAAACCAGCCTTCCATCCCTGTAACAAAAATGACTTGATTATGGTGTTTGATATTTTAAATACACCGTTGGATTCTATTTGGAAATAATTTATTGTGAAGTTTCATAATCGATCTCCAGAACCTGATCTGCAGTTTTCTTTCTTCTTGTTGCTGTGACCATACTTGTCTGGGTATCAGGGTAATAATGTTTGGCTTCATAGAATGGGTTTGCTAGCGTTTCTTTTTTAGTTCATGAAAGAGTTTGAGGAGAATTGGTGTTACCTTTTCTTTCTTTTTCCCATCATTAATGGGCAGTTAAACTAAGCCTGTGCCCATACAAGTGCTCCATCCATAAGTTTCATCTAGAGCTGCTTCTTTATTTTTTATTTTGAGGCAGGGTCTTTTAGGTTGGCAGGCTGGCCTTGAACTTGCAATCCACATGCCTAAGTCTCTTAAGTATCTGGGATACCATCGTGCTTCACAAAAATCCTTTTTAAAGATCTGATGGATCTATCTAGTGAATCCCTCTAGTTCTGAGATTTTCATTGTTGGGAGATTTTTTTTTATTACTATCTAAATTGTATTGTGTGTCATGGACGTATTTGTTTCTATCCTCTTGATTTAATTTTTGGAGTTCATATGGAGTTTCTTTCCAGCCTGGTACCACAGCCGATTAGGCACAAATAAACACGTGGACGCTATAGTAATTATAAAACTTTTAGCCGATGTCTCCGGTTTCTTACTGGCTAGCTCTGTCTTAATTATTAACCCATAACTATTAATCTCTGTGTTTCTACATGGCCTTATCTTAACCAGAGAACAACTTGTGCTTCCCATCTTCCAGGTCTCTACTTGGTGTCCCTCCATGGCCTCTTTCTCCTCTTTCCTCAGCATTCTCCTTGTCTCCTAGCCCCACCTATCTTCCTGCCTCTACTGGACAATCAGTGTTTTATTCATCAACCAATATGAGAAACTTATAAACAGAAGGATATCGTTCATCACATATGTGTCTAGTAATTTATTTATTTATTTAGTCTGTATTTTTTCATTTTGATTTTTTTGGGGGGAATGCCACCTTTTTCATATACACTTTTTATTAATTTGGGCTTTCTCTACTTTTTTCAGTTCCTTTGTCTATGGATTCATAACTCTTTATCTTTTTAAAGACCCATCTTTATGTTTAATAGTTCCTATGCATTAGTCTTTTAATTTTCATTAATTATTTTCTGCCCTGATTTTTATTATTTCTTGCATATGGCTTTTGGATTTGTTCTTGTTTCTCTAAGACCTTGAGGGACACTGATAAGTTATTGGAAATCTCTTGAAATTTTTAATACTAGTCCTCTTAGTTATAAATATCCCCCTTGCAACTCCTTTTGCTTTATTCCAGAGGTTCTTGGTGCTTAAAACTTTATTTGATTCTAACAATTAAAAAATTCCACCATCAGCTCTTCAATGACTCGCTGTCACTCAGGTGAATGCTCATGCTCAGTGTAGTTATACACTTCCCGTAGTTTCCCTTGCTATTTGGGTGGTTTTTGTTGTTCTTTTAAAATATTTTTATTAATTCTTAGCAAATTTCATATAATACACTTTTAATATACCAACTTCCAGCTCCTCCCATGTCCATCTTTTCTATCTGTCCATTCTTTCTCACCCAACATTGAGATTTCTTCTTCTTTTCTTACCCCCATGAAGTTCAATTTGTGTTAACCTGCTAGTCTTAAGAGGAGGGCCTCCCCTGGCAAGATTTCTGGTTCTATTCCATAATGATCTGATAAGATAAAAAATCTATTTTTATTTAGTAAGGCTTGCTTTATGGGCTAAAATAAGATCTCTTTTAAAGACTGTTGCTTGCCTACTGAGAAGGATTTGTTTTCAGTGCTATTGGTTAGAATGTTCTGCTTATATCTGTTAAGACCACTTGACCTAGAATACAACTTAATTCTCAAGTTTCTTTGGTGATTTTTTTCCCAAGGTGACCTGTCTATTGATGAAAGTGGGGTATTGACATTTCTCACTATTATTGCATCAAGACCTACATGCCCTTTTATCTATACTATTACTTGTTTATTATATTGAAGGCCCCAACATTTTTCTTTTTTAAAATTATTATTCTTTATTTCT
This sequence comes from Cricetulus griseus, assembly GCF_003668045.3. Classification (NCBI taxonomy): domain Eukaryota; kingdom Metazoa; phylum Chordata; class Mammalia; order Rodentia; family Cricetidae; genus Cricetulus; species Cricetulus griseus. The sequence goes on from NC_048598.1 coordinate 144,264,167, forward strand.
TTGAGTTGCCAGTAGTACAGAAGAACATCTTTTAGTATTTTTGTATAGCATATCTTCTAATGGAATATTCAGTTTCCTTAAACCTGAAAATGTGCTAATTTCTTCTCCATTTTAGAAGCATGGTTTTGCTAGATAAAGAGCTTTGGAGCAATAGTTTCAATTATGACACTGTCTATGTGTACTATTGTATTCAGATCATCATAGTTTCTGATAATAATAATCTGCTGTCAATTTTATTATTTAATAAAATTATTTAATTTTATTAGTGCATTTTCTTGCTGTTTTAAGGGTCCTTCCTGTGTCTACTTTTTTGTTCCTTAGAAGAGTTTGAACATTTTTGCTGAAGGCTGGATGTTGTAAGTAAAATATGTGGCAACTCTAAATTTATGTCCTGATAGTCTTGACACTTGCTTGCTGTTACTTTTGCTTGCTCAATTATTTTTCTTGATTGATTATAAAATATCTGAATTTCTTGCCATGTGTGGTTCCTGGACTATCTCCTAACTGTGCTTGTCTTTCTTAGTGGCAATCTATTAATCAAATAGAAATGAGTTTAACACACACCCTTTATGGGGTGTGTGTTTATCTGTTTTCTCCACAGAGTAGACCTTTGATTCTCATGAAATTTGCAGATGCCCTGGGTTTAGCTTGATGCTCTGGCAGGCTGTGCTATGATTCATAGTTGTGAAATTCTGGCCTTATCCAATTTTTCCTGGGAAGTTTACAAGTCTTTGTGCATATCCTTCCTAGTTTCAGTGGATTATAGTAGAGATTTTTAAACCTCCCTCCCCATGGATATTTATTTAGCTAGACCTTCCTTTTCAGTTTTTTGTCCAGCTTCTTGCTTGTTAAAATTGATGTCATCACTTGTATTACTTTGCTATGACAACTGCCACAAGCTATTGTCCTAGCACTACTTAAAACAATGAAAGTTAATTGTGTGACACTTTTGGAAGATAGAGGTCCTACATTAAGCTATCCTGGGGCCTATACTCCTGAAGCCTTTTGGAAATAATTACTGTTTTGCCCTAATATCTCATGGTTAATAGAGATGCTCCTCTGTTTACATGACTTCCAATCTTCACTTCTATTGTCATTCAGCCTTCTCATAAAAACAGAAATAACTGGATTTAAGGTTCTCCTTAATTTAATGTGATCTCATTTTAGCTTCATTGCATCTGCAAAGATCCCAGTTTTAAACAAAAGCACAGTCATTGGTACTAGGTGCTAGAATTTCAACATATGTTTGGGATGTATGCAATGCAAGCCACTAAAATTATTCTATCATATTTTTTTTCTCATTATGTTGTGCTTGTTCAAACCACAACTTCTATCTCAGTCTATTTGCTATACTTCTCCCTCCCTTGGTGAGCTGCATATTAATCAATGGCACTTAATATTTTGAACAAAGGCTCCCAAATAAAGTCTGAGTCATGTCAAATAATGATCCACATGAATAGTGCTCTGCTGCAAAGCTTGTTAGTTAAATAATAAAGTGATAGTTTTCAGTAAATGGGCTGTGCGAAGGCTCCACACCTTTTCTGACCTTTCTAGTGGATGATAGGATGGTTGTTTTCACAGACACTTCCTTTGCAACCCTGCTGGTCTTAAGCCTTATGGCACACCAGAAAGGGATCAAGGTGGGGTGGGGATAGAATCAGAGAAAATTAAAAGTTGAGAAAGTTCACTTATCTTAACAAACTTTAGCTATTTTTCTTGAAAAAAATAAAAAAGAACACTTCTTGTACTATTCCAAACCTTTGGCTAATTTCCAGTATTCTGTAAAAAAAATTGCTTTTAGTTATTTTTCCCACCAGATTCCTCATCGCCTTTAAAGAGGAACAGATTTTCAGAGGGACTAGAGAGATGGCCCAAAGGTTCTCTTGCAGAGAACCACAATTTGATTCCTAGCTCCCAGCTCCAGGGGAATCCAATGCCCTCTTCTGGTTTCTGAGAGCACTGCATGAATGTGCAAAAAAGCCACTCCCAGACACTGAGGCATATACATAATACAAATAAAAATAAACTAATAGGAACATATTTTCAAAGAAACTCATTTCACGCCTGAAAGTTCTACCTGTTATGTACCCTGAGATTACATCTCTTTATCTTCTTCTGTCTGTAAGTTTCCCCACCTTCATTGATTCCTAAGATACCACAATTTTGAAGATTATATGTTTGTCTTGTATAATGTTCCTAAATTAGGATTTATTTCTCCATCCAGGCCATGTATATTTGTTTGTATTAGTACCAACATCGTGCTTTGTTCATTTTGCTTCCAAGAATTTGTCACAGAATTTCAACTTTTTGTATTATTTGAGATGTTAACTTTGAAGACTCGGGAGGATATCTAAAAGACATATCCTTGTAAAATCTTCCTTTGTAACTAAAAAATGTCTTGGTGCTACAATTTGGGATTCTAGAAACACATTTTTCATGAAAATTTCAATATTTTCATGTGATATCAGGATGGATACAGGTATCTACCTTACCCAGTAAGTTTCTGTAATTCTTTAATATAGTTTTGTAGTGTGATCTCCAGTTGCCGTCTCTGTCCTAGTTCTACCATGTTCTTCCACTACTCCCTTGCTTTTAGGCACAAGAAGTTTGTCCAGACTCATTTTGTATTTCTATTACTCAAGACTAAGAAGATCTCATTAATTTTAGAGAAAAATGCTGACCAGAGAACATGATTGTGTCGTAGGTATTGCCATGGCTGTTAGGATGACATCGTTCCCATATGTCTATATAAGAAAATCTTGGAGACTAGATACCGTGTTTGTATATGTAAATACACACATGTGAAATCTGTCTGTAAATGTTAATTTGTCCCTATATTTCCTTCTACTTGCAATTTATGCATTCACTTACAAGAAAACCTATGAGTCACACCAATGCTTCTAACTCTAATCCAACACCTGGCTTGTTCTTTGTGTTCCTCTGTGTGCAGACAGCCTTCTGTTGAAGATATTCTCCTCATAGAATGTGCACTCTGATCTCACACAACAGTCTGTGTCCACATTCATGACCTACATAAAAGTCCTCATTCTGTTGGAAAGAAGCTGTTGAACACTGTGCTCAGACACCAACATTCTGCTTTTGGTCCCTATGCTCCTGTGTTGTCATGGCCACTTACTTTACTTGACTCTACTTAAGGTTTTATTTGTCTGTTTGTTTTGCTTTGTTTGGGTCCGAATTGTTAAGCATAGCAAGTGAATGGAAAATGAAAAGATGCTACACTCTTACCATAACTTATCCTTGTTCTTTGCATACACAGCCACTTATCTTCAAAGCAAAAAGGCTAGCTCCATTGTAAAACTGACTATACAACATTCCTACTCTTCATCTTGTAAACACCCATCATTGTTCAGGCCCCAAATAGAACATTATTTTACCTGAAAGAGGTCTCAAAACCAAAACTTCAGGCTAGCATCTCATTGTCTGACAATTGCAGTAGATCACATTAGTGCTTGGTACATCAGAGTGTTGTTACTTGGTGGATGCTTAAGTCACCACATTTTAAAACTTGTATCTCAAGTATCTAATGGTTATCTAGAAGACTGGACGCATATTATTATCTTACCTTAAATTTAATGGGAACACATTTCTTATTCTAGATTAACTATTTAGGTTTTGTCATAGCAAATGGAAAAAATTTCTAAACATGGCTTGATTTTAATATTTATCCACTGCTAAAAGGAACAAATTCCTGTTATTATTAAGTAAAATCAAGTTCTTGGTTAATAACTTCCAAAATTATACATGATTGTTTGCAAAATCTCTGCTTGTACCAACTTCATGTGTAATTCCCTAGAAGTATATTCAGTAACTAAATGGCAATGAGAGGATACATTGTGAGGTCATACTGCTCAGTGCTAAATAATTTCCAGGAACATTACTGATATTTCTGCTCAGTTAACAGAAGGGTTATTAAGTCATAACTAGAAAATAATTGGGCCAGACAAATAGAATGCTATAATCATAGATTTTAATTGCATTGTTTTTAATAAAATATTTTAGAGATAGCAAATATATATAGCATATATAATTATTTTTATTTATATGTAGGTAATATATTTTATGGGCCTCAGAAAACCCACAGAATAAACTGGTTTTACTCTAGAAAAAAACATTTTTATCCTTGTTACAGTATTATTTTATTCAATATGATTTAAAATGCTTTATTGTAGTTTCATGGGGATAATATTAAGATATGTGAACTAAACATTAAAAAGTAACTATTTAAAGTTTTTGACATATTTATAACTGTATAGCCCTCACTAAATTCATGTTGAATCCTACTTAGAGGCTTTCTTATATTCCATGATAACCCTTTCTTCCTACACATTCCCATATCTGAAGTAACCATGGGCCTGCTTCATGTCAGTACTGGTTTAAATTTCTAGAATTTTGCATGAATTAAGTTGTGCATGCACTTGTTTTCTGTTTGGTTTCTCTCACTTAGTATAATGACTTTGAGATTTACCTAAGTTCTGTTTTCATTCTTTTTTATTGTTATCATGAGACATAAATAGTATGTTTATTCATGCATGCCTGGGTACTTGGATTTTGTTCAGCACAGGGATATTCCCAACAAAATTGCTATGAATGTTAATGAACAAGCTTTTGTGTGTGTGCATATGCTTTGATTTCATTTGGGTAAATATCTAGGAAGGAAATGATCAGATTATATAGCTTCAAAAAACCATCTACCAAACTGACTTCCAAAATTAACGAAACATTTTACATTCCCATCAGATTGTGTGCAGTACCAGCAGCTGTTGGTCCTTGCTAACAATCAGGATGTTTAAGCTTGACAATGTTAGATACTTTAATAAGTGTGTGTTGATGTTCCACCATTGAATTTTATAATTGATCTTTATTCATTGCATGCAACAGTGGGTCTCTTTATGACATTCTCATACTTGTTTATCATGTACACTGCTTACATTTGTTCCAATTACTCTGTTTTTTCTCCTTGCTTTTCCCATTTCTTTTTCCAATCTCAAAGACTTCTCACTTTCTATTCACTCACTCATTCATTCGTTCATTCATATATATATATATGATAAATATGAACGAATATATGAAATACATATAAAATTTTATATATTTATATAAAATATATCATATATATCTATATGAAAATATAGATATATATTTCATATAGATTGCATATGAAAGAAAAATCTTTGCTAAAATATACTAATATGATATTTATATACTGACATTGTAGACGCTAACCTGTAGTTCTAGGATTTTTTTAAATAAATACTTTGGATATTTTACATAGATTATGCTGATTTTCAATAGAAAAGTTTTATTTTTTACGTTAATTTTATATTTACTTTACTGCCTTATTGGACTGGTCAAAACTCCTGGTATGATGCTTACTAAGAGTAGAAAGAGTGGATAACATGTGCCTTCTTGACAGTCTTTAGGAGGAAGTAATACATTCTCACTATTAATTTTTCATGTATGATTTTTAAAAGATTTTATTTATTAATGCATACAACATTCTGCTTCCATATATATCTGCACACCAGAAGAAGGCACCAGATCTCATTACAGATGGTTGTGAGCCACCATGTGGTTGCCGGGAATTGAACTCAGGACCTCAGGAAGAGCAGTTGGTACTCTTAACCTCTGAGCCATCTCTCCAGCCCCCTTCATGTATGATTTTTAAGAACAAACTCTCACATAGCTCAGACTTCACTTGAATTCACCAGATAAGCCAGGCTGGCCTTGAACTTCTTATCCTCCTGAGTTCGGTAACTACACATGTGAGCCACCACACCTGGATCACCCTGGATGATAACCATGAAATTTTATGCAGATGCCTTATATTGAGTTGAACAAATCCTTAGTAACAACTTGTTAAAAAGTATTTTCTCATTAGGAATATATATGAGATTTTTTACATGATTTTATGCAACTACTGAGATAACCTTATTTGTTTTCCTTTAACTTATTTGTATAATGAATTATACTGATGAATTTTAATTGTTCTTGATATATGTTATTTTATATATTATAGGCTTTATTTAAATATTAAGACCTTTTACATCTTTGTTTCATGAGGGATACTAACATATATTTTCATTTGTAATTCCTTTGTATTTTTGTATAACATAATTCATATCTTGTTCAGTGAAAGGTAGGTATTCTTGTAGGTGTGAAATAATGTATATTTACATAGTGTTAGTCAAATACATGTGTGTGGGGGTGGGTGGGTGGGTGTGGGTATGTTTGTGAGTGACAGAATTTTGGCTCTGTAAACTATTTTAAGAAAATTATTCACTAATTCACTAAATTGCATACATCATATTCTTTTTAATAGCCATGTAATCTGCTAAAGTTACTCAAGTCTTGGTATTGTTGATCTGTGTTTTCTTTTTCTTTCTGATCAACCAACAAGGAAATTTTGAAGTTTATTCATCTAAAATAAGCATCTTTCTGTTTCATTGGTCTCCTTTCTTTCTTGTCCATGGGTTATATTTCATTGATTTCTGCCTGAGATTCCTTCTGTTACTTCCTTTTCTGGTCCTTGGTTGGTAGTAAGTTCTAGATAATGTGAGCTGTAGTCATTGACTTGAGCTCTCTCTTCTTTCTGATATAGTTTGAACTATGATTTTCTCTCAAGCAGCACAATAATTGCATCTATGAATCATGTACATTATTTTCATCTTTGCTTACTTCAGGCTCCTTTCTCAATTCTCTAATTTATCTTTTGTTTTATTTAAATACACTGGTTTTCAAATATTGAGATATTTCATGATTTCCTTCATTATTCTCACTATCTAATTTTATTATGGCTTTATTTTAATTCTGGTCAGAGAACACATATGATTTGTGCCTTATTAACATTTGTTTGATATTGGTAATATAATCTATTTTATAATTGTGTACATAAAAACCTTTATCCTTTTATGGTTAGCTGGGGTGTTTTATGAACATCAATTAGGTCAAATTGTTTTGTGCTGTTAAGGTTGCATCTTTCTGTCCTATTGATTTTCTTTATTGTTTCTGGTAAGAAGGTACATCAGGCCCACTGCTTAATCTTGTCCAGTTAGTTGGAGTTTGCATCATTTTTGGAACAATATACTATAATGTAAAATCTAATGCTTGCAAGTTCTTATCCTGTGTCAATCATCATGATTTGAACTTTACATGGTGTTGCCTACTTTATCCTTTGTACAACTATTTTACCAATGGTATTTGCCATATTTTGGCATTATTATATTATGATATCAACTGTAATATAAAGACTATCTCATTTATTTGCTAAAATCAAAAGAAGGTAAAAATAGCTGTAATATTTAAAAACATGTGGACTGTTAATAGAGTTTATGCTTTAGTTTAAATCAATGACATTATAAAATTCTACTTTAAACAGGTCTTCTAGAAGAAAAGATTGATTCTTCAGGTAGGTATTCTTGGCAGTTAAATTTTTAATTACTTAAAACTCACCAAGACCTTCATAATAAATACTAAAATGCACTATATTTGTTCAAATATTTAATTAATCATTAAATTTGATTATTAAAATAGAATTCTGTTTAATTATTTAGATTGTCTCAACAATTATTCTTTTTGTTTTTGTTTTTGTTTTTTTGTTTTGATTTTTCGAGACAGGGTTTCTCACTAGGCTTTGGAGGCTGTTCCGGAACTAGCTCTTGTAGACCAGGCTGGTCTCAAACTCACAGAGATCTGCCTGCCTCTGTCTCCCAAGTTCTGGGATTAAAGGCGTGTGCCTCCACAGCCCAGCCAATTATTCCTTCTTAAAAATATGTTTTTCATAGTAAAACAAAACCAAAATAATAGAGATATAGCCATAAAGGCATATTTTGTAGAAATCAGCCAAAATTTCCTTCTTTTTAATTCCTTTTCTGTCTGGGGGTCTTGGTGTTGGGGACTATGAGATCATATACCATCAGCCTCCTGTAGCTGATAACTTTTCATGCTTTGCCACCATCCTGAGGACAAGCTTCTAGAGACAAAATTTTCTGTATCATCAGAGGTACTGTGAAGAATTTGGTCCCCTGAAGGCATTTATATCAACCTCCTGAAAACAGAAAACATAGCTATATTGATTTTCCTTCCTTAACTGAAAATTTTTATGAAGAGACACTTCCTTTCATTTACTAGTTGATTGTTCAAGTTCACATTCCATACACAAACCTCCCTGGGACAAATTTTAATTATTCTTTAATATTCATATTATTTTTAAAAAGGATTTTATTCTTTTTAACCAATTGTGGGTTTTTTGTTTGTTTGTTTGTTTGTTTTGAGACAGGCTTTCTCTGTGTAGCTTTGGAGCCTATCCTGGCACTTGCTCTGGAGACCAGGCTGGCCTCAAAATCATAGAGATCCGCCTGCCTCTGCCTCCCGAGTGTTGGGATTAAAGGCGTGCTCCACCAACGCCCGGCTACCAATTGTGTTTTAAAGTACGAATATGAATTCACAAAATTAAAATTATTTGGCAAGTTTAAATCCACCTTAACCCTGTTGAATCTTAAATTATTCCTTCTGCAGCCAGAGACAGCTTCCTAAGAAGCTTGTAGGTTCAGCCTTCAGGATCCTTTAATGATTTCCTTGCATCTGACACTACAGGGCATTTCAGGCTCATTATGTGCCTATGCTGACCCAGATCTTGAGTTAGCATTTCTCTAAGAACACTTGGTTTCTTTTAATAGATGAGGGTATTTCTCAAGGATGCAATTTGGATCCAAAGCATCCAGCTGCTAGAAGACTGGGCATCATTTGTAGGCCTTATCAAATGAAAATATTCCTGAAATAGAATTCTACCAGCAAAAGTGAGGGAAAAGTTGCATTAATGCAATAGAAGTTGACACTGTTGAGTGCCCCCAAAGTGCATTCACACAGGTGGTCATTTCTCATAGGTCCTGAAATCAGAGAACAAGTGGTAACAGACCTGCTGCCAAATTAGGAAATGATATTTGACCCAGTCATTGACCAGAGAGTATGAAAATTTGTTGGAGGAGTAACAGTATAACAGGGCACTGAACTGACGCGTGATGTCTGAGGAAAGTAATCCAAGATCGTCAAAGGTAGCACGTTGAATGCTCCATGTAAGGCTGGTTGGAGAGGTTTATTTCCCAAATAAGTGAACTTTCTACAGCTCACACTACTTCTGCCCATGAGTGAAAAGTTAAGAGGAAGAAAATTCTAGAATGGCTGGTCTACTCAGGCAACACTAAGAAAAATCAGAAGAAAATAAGTTTATCTGACATTAAAAGAACTAGAACATAAGAACTGAGTTCTGTTCAGAAACAGAAATAAATTGAGACTTGTACATATTTGAGGTTTACTAGCAGTTTATTTAGAATGTGTTGTATGCTTTGGCTCAATTTATAAAGTAGAGAGCGTGAATATTGTGAGAAAATGCGTAGAGAGGCATACAGCATACTTGAATAAATTGAGCACCCATCAACTGTCTTGGAAGCAACTTAAAGGAGAAAACTGGAATGCCTGTGCCACAGTACCACACAGTATACCCATTCTCCATCTACAAAATCTTGTCATTATTGTCATTATAAACAAGTGAGCTTAGTTCAAATAACCTGAGACTAAGACAGCAAGTTAGTCTACAGCTGGAAAGCAGAGCAGGCGAATGTATCCAGGGAGAACAAATATTTCTAAATGGAATGCATTGTTTTCTCAAAACACTCTAACCTGCTGTGTGTTATGAGGTGTGACTGGAACTGGTAGCATGCATTTCATTCTTTGAAAAAAAGAATCTTTCCCAATTCCCACATCTCTCCCATTTTCAAATAGCAGAACCAGGAGCATATATTATTGATTCAAAGGGTGTTAGATACTTAAATGCCAAAATGTCTTTTCTCAAAGCCTGAGACAGAGGCATGCCCTCTTCTGTGATTGGAAACACTCCTGGCATTGCTGTGTCCTGGAGAGCTTTGATTGTAATTCATCTCCTAGTTAAGCCCCAGAGATGTAATTGTGGGCAGATGCCACTGTTATAGCTGAATCCCTCTTGATTTAAAACATTTGCATTTTGCTGGACAGTGGTGGTGTATGCCTTTAATCCCAGCACTCAGGAGGCAGAGGCAGGCAGATCTCTGTGAGTTTGAGACCACAGAGCTAGTTCCAGGACAGCTCATAGAAGAAAGCTGAAAGAAAGTTTCTCAAAGCCATAGAGAAACTCTGTCTCCAAAACCAAAACAAAAAAACAACAAAAACAAGCAAACAAACAAAAACAATTGCATTTGTTGCTCAATTTTTTTAGGTAGATTCACTGTATAGCTCAAGATGGTCTTGAACTCAAGATCTTCCTTACTGCTAGAATTTACAATTGTATGTCACTGTACTCAATTCTAAAATGTCTACCTCCAAAACCTTCATCTATCTATCTATCTATCTATCTATCTATCTATCTATCTATCTATCTATCTATCTATCTATGAAGTTCTTAGAAATGATAAGCTATATAAAACTACTTAGAACTCCTTTTGGTTACTGGGCTTAATACAAAATGGAAACAAGAAATCAAAGTATTCTGCCATTACAATAATTACATAGCATTTTAATTTTTATATTATGTTATATACATATTTGATATGTATGACTCACATACCAGTTTTTTTGTCAACAAGATACTTTTATGTGCATCATCTTGTTTTGTTTGCTTACACCAAATGCTGTGAAACTGGGGGAGGAATGGATGAGTAGGAAGTTGCAGCATCTATGGCAGCTCTCTCCAAGCTGGATTCTGCAGAATGATTGAGATAGGTTTCAAAAGCAGAACTGTGAAGCCTCTCATTTTAAGAAGAGATGCTCTCCTCCTTGGAACGGCAAAAAAGCCAGGAGTCTTACATGGAGTAAAATGTCCACGATCCTGTGCACCAGCCACATTTTACTGAACTTTTCAGGTTTCAGTGAAGGTTAAGTCACAACTAAGATTCCCTTCTTGTTTATGTTGCCTGTGGTGGGTGACTTGGAAAAATGTGCATTGATGCCACATTAAGTCCTTCATTTGAGCTTTGTCACATTACTTTTTAAAATCTTTCTCAATTGATTTTGTTCTTGATTGATAAATGGTGGTGTATATAATACATAACTTTGTTTCTGAGGTGTTTATATGTTGTAGAAACACAGAATTAAATTAGTTCACTTATTTCTAAGTTTTGTGTGTTGAGAATATTAAAAATCTACTTTTTAAGAAACAAAATTTAGTCACCAAAATACCAAATAATTTAATTAAAAAGTGGGATACAGAACTAGAGAATTCTCAAAGAAGGAATCTAAAAATGTCTGAAAGGCACATAAGAAAGAGCTCAACATCCTTAGCCATCAGGGAAATGCAAATCAAAACAACTCTGAGATACCATCTTACTCTTGTCAGAATGGCTAAAATCAAAAACACCAATGACAGTCTGTGCTGGAGAGGATGTGGAGAAAGGGGAACACTCCTCCATTGCTGGTGGGAGTGCAAACTGGTACAGCTACTTTGGAAATCAGTATGGCGACTCCTCAAGAAAATGGGAATCAGTCTACAAGATCCAGCAATTCCACTCTTAGGCATATATCCAAAAGATGCACATCCATATAACAGGAACATCTGTTCAACAATGTTCATAGCAGCATTATTTGTAATATCCAAAACCTGGATGAAACCTGGATGCCCCTCAACTGAAGAATGGATAGAGAAAATGTGGAACATTTACACAATTGAGTACTACTCAGCAGAAAACAAAACAAAACAAAAACAATGGAATCTTGAAATTCCCAGATAAATGGATGGAACTAGAAGAAGCCACCCTGAATGAGGTAACCCAGTTACAGAAAGGCAAACATGGTATATACTCACTCATAAGTGGATTTTAGACATAGAACAAAGGATAACCAGCCTACAATCCACAACTCCAGAGAAGCTAGGAAACAAGGAGGACCCTAAGAGGGACATACATGGTCCCCCAGAGAAGGGGAAAGGGGCAAGACCTCCTGAGCATATTGGGACCATGGGTGGAAGGGAGGGGGAGTTAAGAGAAAGAGAAGGGGAGAAGAGGAGGGGAGAGGAGGGCATGAGGGAGCAGGAAGATCGAGTCAGGGAAAGAATAGAGGAGGTCAAGAAAAGAGATACCATAATTGAGGGAGCCATTATAGGTTTAAAGAGAAATCTAGCACTAAAGAAATGTCCAGAGATCTACAAGGATGACCCCACCTAACAATCTAAGCAATAGTTGAGAGGCTACCTTAAATGCCCTTTCCCAATAATGATATTGATGACTACCTTATATGCCATCCTAGAGTCTTCATCCAGTAGCTGATGGAAGCAGAAGCAGACACCCACAGCTAAACACTGAGTTGAACTCCTGGAATCCAGTTGCAGAGAGCGAGGAATGATGAGCAAAGGGATCAAGACCAGGCTGGAGAACTCCACAGAAACAGCTAACCTGAACAAGGTGGAGCTCATGGACCCCAGAGTGATAGTTGGGAAACCAGCATAGGCCTGATCCAGATACCATGAATGTGGGTGTGTGTTAGGAGGTCTGGGCAATCTGTGGGGCCTCTGGTAGTGGATCAGTATTTATCCCTAGCGTACAAATAGACTTTGGGAGCCCATCCCACATAGAGGGATACTCTCTCTGCCTAGACACATGGGGAAGGGCGTAGGCCCTGCTCCAAATGACATGACAGACTTTGAAGATTCACCATGGAAGGCCTCACCCTCTCTGGGGAGCAGAAAGGAGATGGGATAAGGGGTTGTTGGGCAGGGGAGTTGACATGTAAAACAAACTTGCTTCTAATATATGTATATAATTTCAAATAGAATTTAAATTTTTATTTGCACTTTAATTCTCAAAGTGGATACAGATGAGTTGGCTAACTCTTCCGTTTATAGGCTAAATACTTTCCTTGATTATTTGAGCACTTCTATTTTTACCTTCATTATTTTTCTTCCCACATCCCTTTTGATTATACACCTAAGATGTCTGCCCTGTTCTGAACTACCAGCACAAAGAGAAATCTTATTACTCAGCTTCTTCTGTTTATTCTCTGCCTCTCTTCTCCAACCTGTATCAGAACCTTCTTAATGCACTGCTGTAACATGCAACTGTGGTTCTCAAAGGGGTCCCATCCCAGACATTTCCAGGCTGTGAAGTCAGGTAACTGCACCCACTGTAATTCCACACCCTTTGACAGATGGAATGACCAGTGATTTGCTTTTGAGATGCCTCCAGATTTAACAACATGTTAAATGACTGCATCCTATAAGTCAGTCATTCCAGCTGACATGCTAAAATAATTCCACACAAATCTCCAGTTCAAATGTTCCTTCTTTCAAGATATTTTACCTGGTTACCTTAACCCCAAACCAATTTTCTGACATCCATATCACTTGTTGGGGGGCACTCTATCTTAATGCAAGCTGTTGAAATCAAGGGCCTTACATAAACTTTAAAGAGTAAATGGCTTCCACATCAAGGTATCAATTGATGTTTTCCAACTAAGTTATAATTAGGCAGAGAAGATAAGTGAGTTTAAATTGCTGTTGTCTTTGATTCTTAAAATAGCTTTAAGTTCTTAAAATAATTTAGTAACTACATTATGCATTATTCTAAAAGGTCTCTTGGATGCTATTAGGTTTTATCCTTATGATATATGCGTATTAACTCAAACAAGTGTGGAACAAAGGTATTTTTTGTCTGTTTTCTTCAATGCCTTTCTTCATTGTAATCAAACATTCTTTCACAGAATTAAAACATAAGGTACTCTCTTTTCTCCATCTGTCTTTTCTTCTTGCAATGATGCTATGATTAATTCATTCAGATGGAGTCTGCTTCTCTAAATGCCCTTCCTCCATGTCCCCTGTTAAACACCTGCCTCTATGAAGACCAGTGTCAGACACTTACAGCAGAAGTAGCAGGAGCCCTGGAATTTTAAATTATGTTTGATGAGGTGCCATTATTTGAGGGAGTAAGAGTGGGTACAGATATGAATGATGCTGGCAGTGCCTGACCCCAAGCTGAAGACTGTGGCAATGAACTCAATTTTCAATAATAACAGGATGATCTCAACTATATCTTGAGTACAGGGATCTATAGGACCCCTAGCCACTTCATTCACAGTCTATGGGACTAGGGTTTACAATAGCAATCCCAACTCTGCTACCCAATACATCTTTGAACCAATGAATAAGTAAATAGGAAAAAAACAAAAACTGAATCACAACCAATTTATTGTGAGTGGTGATTTGACTCTTATCCAAAAATTTCACTACTATATTTCTTGTTCTGGCATCTTTGTCACTTCTTTCTGCCACCCTAATCTTAAGCTTAAATAATTTGTAAGCTTAAAGGAAGACTTACAGGCCCCAGTTGGAAGCAAAGGAGGAAAATATTGACTAGATGATAGACAGATAAATAGATAAGTGTTAAGTAGATGATAGGTACAGATAAAGACACATAGAGACACCAGGTCTCAGATCTCATTGAACTTTTCTTTTGAACTAACTGTTTGGATTATGAAAGAAGATGCAGTAAAAATGATTCTAAACATTCATCATTTGTGGTCTTGGCATTAAGCTAGCATTACCCAAGCAAGCTATATTCAAAGTCCCAACTAATTTGAGTTGTTTTTGCTCCTGCTGAGGTCTGCTTAAACTTTTTTACATTGATGAGGTAAAACCAATGGAAATAAAGCAGTTAGTTTTCTCCTTTACATTTAACTATAATTTTGTTGAATTACTTATTATGTGTCTTCTTTAATTAACGTATCCCATGAACAGGGATCATGGCATCCCTGCATTTTTCCAGCAGCACTGGATGGCCCGACATTGAAGAGGAACCTTGGGTGACTGTTTAGACAGCAAGCTGTTTCCGTCCTGTCCTTTAGTTTTAGAAGTTTCTTGCTCTGCCCTTTCTGTTTATTAAAGTAATATTATATCCTTCTGGGGTCTTTGCTTGAGTTAAAGACAAAATGGTTATAGTTATAGTTTTCCTTAATTATGATAGAAGGTAAATTAGGTTCAGAATTTTGAACTCACCAATATAGGATAAATAATGGAGTATTTTCCTCAATTACAAAATAAAAATGGACTGGACATTGTGAATGTAAATTCTTACCTATTAATTGTTATTATATATAGTTTTACTGTGTTATAGTCAAAAACCTTTCTTTTTTAGGCAAAAAGGGGGAAATGTTGCGGAATAATCTTTTTGTTCGCTGTGAAGTTGTATCTTTGCCAAGATGACTTTTTATTGGTTTAGTGAAAAGCTAAACAGCTGTTAGCTGATCAGGAGGTATGGGTGGGACAGCCAGACACAGAGGATGCTGAGAAGAAGAATGGCAGAGTCACCAGCCAGGTGGAAAGGAAGCAGAGCATGGAAAGTACAAAGTAAAGGTAACTGAGCCACATAAAAATACATAGATTAAAAGATACAGAATAATTTAAGTTATAAGAATTACTTAGGGGACTGGAAAGATGACTTAGCTGTTAAAGGCGAGGCACACAAACCAAAAATATAAGAACTAGTTAGGAACAAGCCTAAGCTATTGGACGAGTTTTTATAATTAATAATAAGTCTCCATGTCATTACTGGGGTGGTGGCAGTCCCAATGAAAAGGTTTGACTCTACAGTGCATTGCAAATAAATGATCTTGTAAAACTTTTATTGAGTAAATAGAGACATTAGCAAGTGATTTGTACTAGCATTGAGGGGAAGACACACTGTCTTCCCCAGAGTATCTGTGATTTTGTTTGTATAGACACTTATACAATGGTAAATGGCTTCTTTTGTATTTATCTATAAATGTATATTTTATATATAAAGTTTATTTATATATAAAACTATGTGTATATAGCTTTAGTTCTGTAGAAGTTGCCAGTGTCTGCTTAGTGTTCTTTGCCTCTGACACATGCCATCTTCTTTTCTGAAATGTGTTCTTGTTGCTGCTCTCTGTGTCTTTCCAGCCTTCACCTCCCCTTTCTGCTCAAGAAACTGCCCTAAATAGATGGATGGGTGTTCTCCAAAGAAGGGAGGACTCTGTGGCAAGGAAAGACACTTGGCATTTGTGGTGAGGACTTGTGTTAAATCTCACACATGCAGGAAATCACTAGAGTTGAGCAGATGTTTATATGGGCCTTGCATGTCCACAGAATGTGGCTTCCAAGGCTACATCCCTATTACTAAAGCCACCTGCTTCCCAGGTCTTGACTGCCTGCCTAGCCTCCCCACATGGACACCATCCTGCTATGACAAAGCAGCACACCACAGACTGAACTACTCACAGGTTCCTTGTGTAAAGCCCATTTGCCCCGTTAGTTGTGCAGCACCGATTGCCAAATTCCAAACAGGATAGGGAAGCATTTCTTTCCATTCCATTTCCCCCCTTAGCCTCTATACTCTCTGCTACCAAACCTATTGACTCTATTTCCAAAACATCTACTTGATTTAAATGTTCTGTGCAGGTCCACTATCATTATCACTTATAGGTTTCTGCTAGCAGAGTGTTTGCCAAATTACCCACTTCATTCCAATATTTATTCTTGAATTTATTTGGCAAATCAACTTAGTTTCTCTATGTTAGTAAGTTTCTCTAGTTAGTCCATTTTCTTCATTTTTATTTTTATTTTAAGTGCATTGATATTTTGGCATAAGTGTTGGGTTCCATGGACTTGAAGTTACAGACAGTTGTGAGCTGCCATGTTGTGCTGAGAATTGAACCTGGTTCCTCTGGAAAAGAAACCAATGTTCTTAACTACTAAGCCACTCTTCAGCCCCTAGTTAGTCCATTTTTTTAAAGAATGGTCCATATTTTTCATTTTCTCAAATGTGAAGAACCAAACATCTATGACTGACTTCTCAGAATATAGTCTTATTCTGTGTGTTCATCCAAATTTATACCTTAAGGTTCTTCAAGGCTGCTGTGTCTCATCTGTCTTATGTCCCTAACTCAGAGTTTTCCACCCTATAAATATTCTATTTTTTCCTCACATCTAACCTCCCCCAAAAAACATCCTGGAGAATATGAAGTTTCTATAGCTGAGCAACACGTTAATGTTAAGTGTTAAGTGTAGACCTTATCATCAGCGAACAGCATGGGAGGTAAGGTCAGGAACAGATGTGTTTACTGACCTCATGTTGGCACAATCTACCTTCATATTTTCTCCCCTTTTTTGTATGCCAGTAATGCTCTGCCATTTAACATTCAGTTTCTTACTGACATGTTGTTGACTTATTGATGTGTTATTAATCAAGAATTAATTGTTGATTATGTAATTTGGGTAGGGCATGGTAACAGGCATGAGGAATCTGTAAACTTTGGAAATTGAAATTGTTTCAACTTCAGTATCTAGTACAATACCCAGATATAGGCAGGTAGTTCATAACCCCTTTGAATGAATTGCATAATAAAAATTTATAAATATTGCACAAACAGAACTTAGGAGATGGAAAAATCAGAGGCAAGGAGTTTTAGAAGGATGTGCTTTGAAGTCTAAGTGGGATGCTGACAGACTGAGAACTGCACACTGGCAGGTTGGAGGGTGGTGTAATCCAGAGCCAGGAAGCAAAGCAGACAGCTAATTTCTCACTCCAGCACCTGATTTCCTTGGTTTCCTTTGTGATGGGACATAAGCAACACAGGGAGCTCTTAAACCATGGGGCTGTCCCCAGGAATAGAATGCAGATAGAAATTTTACATACAATTTCCACATCATCTGCAATGGAATAGGATGGGTATTGCTGTGAAATAAACAATATATTTCCGGAAAAACAAAACAAAACTCTGCTGCAAGTGCAGATGACTCTCTGGGGTAGCTGCTTTACACATTGCTTGAGATTCCTACAGGTCTCCCATCTGCAGCTCCTCCACATCAATGTGTGTTTTGTAGTCATTGTGGCAAAGAAGGTGTGAGCTAATCATGCACCAGCAACTGAAACATCAGCACAGAAGGAACTCATGCTATGCTCACTCAAAACTTGCCACATGGTCATCCGTTGCTAACCACAGGCATGAAGAAATATAATAATGTATGTGATCATAAACAAAAAATGATATTTGGTTACACTTATTATTTTCAAGTAAAAATAAATCGCATGCCAGAGAGTTAATCCCTACTTTCCAAAGACCAAAACATACAAGTGGCCTTGATGAATCTTAGACAGTAAAAGGCTCACAACCCTGTAAGGGACAATAAGAGCAAAATTTGAAAATGGTTTTGAGAAGCAGAGCCAGCTCTAGTCTCCTACTGCTAGACTGTTGCATATGGAAGAATAAATTATTATTGGGTTTAAGTCCTTGGGTTTTGAAACCTCTCTCAGTAGCTCAGTCTATACCTCAACCAACAAAGGAAAAACTTCAAGAGCCAGTGCCTCTCTGTGGTGCAGAGAGTAGTACATTGGCATCAAAGAAAGCATTATCAAGACAAACCTGTTTGTCTCCCTCCAACCCAAAGAAAAGCTTTGTGATGGTAAGAAGTAAAACAAAACTGTAATTACTTCTAGTGCCAGCATATTTTTACACCCAAAGAGTATCTTATACATACTGTGGATTTATTAATAAACAAAGAAATAAGAAATCAAAGCTATACATCTAGCTAGTGCAGAAGATGTGGACCACCTTGACACCAAAATATTAAAAAAAAATTTAATATGTCTCCAAGTAGAAAGGGAAATGATATTTGGCTAAGGTATCCACCTATCTGTGTTCTTCCTAGTAGTGAATACTTTTCATCACTGTAAGACAAAAAAAGCATTACCACCTGCGAGATGCTCTTGTTTGCTTCCTTCTTAAAATGATTTTGTTTACATTTATTGTCTTTCCCAAGTTATAATGAGAAGGCAAGGTTCTGGGTAAAGGAATGTGTTTGTTACACATTTTTATTTCAAGTGACCTTTTCTTCTTCCTGTTTCTGTAATAATCAAGGAAAGAACTGGTGTCAACACACAAAGTCATGATTTAATTTCTATATTCCAATTTCAAACAAAGAAAATCCCACTTACAGTCAGTTCCAGATAATATATTGTGAGTATAAGTTACAGCACTGACTAATCATTGAAGTATATGTGTCTGTATGGGAGGTGTTTCCTGTAGAGATATCACAGAAGCCTCTTCTCCCCCAGGAAAGGAATCAATGACAGATCAAAACACTGATTACACCAGAGTCCATCTTGGTGAATCAATGAGTTTTTGTTGAAGTTACTGATAAGAGTATGGGGGAGGAGTTTCTTGCAGGAGTAGAGATGGTATGAACCTCCATTCCTGGAGCTTCCTGAACAACTTGTGGTCAGCTCAGTGGATGGGTTTGAGATCTTGCCTGGACAGCCCAGCTGCAAGGAATCTTTTCCTGCTGTATTTGTTTATTAATTTTATAAAGCTGGGGAGAAACTTCAGGAGTCCCCCACTTCCACTTTCCCAGATAAATCATTTTAGTTTACGTCTGGAGTCTCAAGAGCCTTTTTCTCCCTCCAGGAAGAGATGTTTCAGTTTGAAGGAAAATACTAAACAACTTCCTCCAGCAGTTAATATTCTGTCCTATGCTCAGATTACTATCAAATTAAATTATAACTTTAAAGAGGTCACATAAATCAGTGGAAAATAAACATTTCATGAGGTAGAGCCCTGAGCATGGGGGTAATATCAATGCATGGGTTGCCAGATTCTCCATGGATAAACTGGCAATCAGTGGAGTGCAATCATCCTGCAAGACTGGTGATGGTAGGAAGGCATTAATTTTATTAGCTAAGAGAGAAACAAAAATATAAGACAGAAGGAAAGGAGAGAGTCCAAAACATATTTTAGAGTGGCTCAGTTCCAATTTCAGAGTGTCCTCTCAGAGCATCAAGAAAAGCTGCAGAGTGCCAGCCAAGTCTTAAGACACAGAGACGGAGAGCCTTGGAAAATTAGAAGAATACTATTTTTTGGTTTGTTTTTAATAGCCTTTCTCAAAGAACATAGCCTGGCTTCAGCCTTCAGAGTGCTATCATTGGTTTTTATTCTCCAATTACATTCCTTTATAGCTTTCTCTTTTTATTCTAAATTTAGTTGTGTTGGCTTACTTCTTCTGTCATTGTTATTATCTTCCCTATTATTTACTTCACTCTCTTCTGTTTTTGTATTTGTTGTTCAAATAATATCGGTGGTTTTGCTCTTATTTTTATTCCTAGACTCAGCAACTAATGACTTAGTATACAAGGTACTGTGCTTATTCCTTTATTCCTTCAAATTATCATGTTGAAGAGGAAATTATTTTAATAAGATATTAGTACATTTTTATAGAAACCATTTCAATCTGTTGGAGTTACTTCTGTAGTTGGTCACTTTACTATTGGAAAAGAGCTAGATATCAAGCCCAATGTCCTGAACATGTTGGCTCAGAGAGTAGTTACAGAGCTGTATCCCACCCCACCACCAGTCCAGAGAGGAGAGATAGCATTTCAGGCCTAATACAGATTAGTTTTACCTGACCATCACAAGCACTTCCAATGAAAGGATATCATGATTGATAAAAACACAACAAGTGATCTAATCTTAGCAGTATAAGTGCCAGGACAATAATATAGGAAACAAGAAAGATCTATATAGCATGATTCCTCTGAAAATTAGTAATCCCATAGTAGCAAACACCAATGAAAATGAAGTGGATGAAACACCATAAAAGGAATTCAAAAGAATGATCAATTATAAAATCAAAGAAGTTACAAATAAAATCCTGAATAAATTAAAAAAGAAGACAGCTGAGGGAAATAAGGAGGTTAGTATATTGAGAGATAACTCAAGAAAAAGAAATACTGGAAACATTGAAATTGAAATTTTAGAAGTGAAAATCTCAATATGTCAAATATAAAGCTTAGTGGAAAGCATCATCAGTAGAATGGATCAAGTATAAGGCAGACTAAAAGGTCTTGAACACAAGACAGATGAATAAGAACAAACAAACAAATAGGAGAACAAGAAAAGTGATACCTTAATAGAGGGAGCCATTATAGGTTTAAAGAGAAATCTGTCACTAAGGAATGTCTAAAGATCCACAAGGATGACACAGACTAAGAATCTAAGCAATAGTGGAGAGGCTACCTTAAATGCCCTTCCCCTATAGTATAATGAGATTGATGACTACCTTAAATGCCATCCTAGACACTTCATCCAGTAGCTGATGGAAGCAGAAGTAGAGATCCGCAGCTAAGCACTGAGCTGAACTCCTAGAATCCAGTTGTAGAGACGGAGGAGGGATGAGCAAAGGGGTCAAGACCATGCTGGAGAAACCCACAGAAACAGCTGACCTGACCAAAGGGGAGCACATGGACCCCAGTTGTAAAACTGGGGAACCAGCACTGGACCAAACCAAGCCCTCTGAATGTGGGTGCCTGTTAGGAAGCCCGGACAGTCTATGGGATCTCTGACAGTGGAACCAGTACTTGTCCCTAGTGCACAAATATGCTTTGAGAGCCCATTCCCCATGGGAGGATACTGTCTCAGCCTAGATACACAGGGAATGGTTTAGCCCCCCTCACCAAATGATGTGACAGACTCTGATGACTCCCCATGGAAGGCTTCATCCTCCCTGGGGAGTGGATGGGGGGTGGAATGGGGGATTAGTGGGGAAGCATGGGAGTATGGGATTGGTATGTAAAATAAGATTGTTTCTAAATAAAGTAATAATAATAATAAAAGAACACCCAAACAATGACAAGGATAAAATAACAAAACATATGAAAACATAATACCTCTCGGAGACCATTAAAATGCCAACTCTGTAAACCATGGGTACAGATTTCATAGAAGGAAAAGAAATTCATGCTGAAGGTCTAGAAAACATTGTCTTACTTAGTTTTCTATTGATGTTATAATGATCCTAACCAAAACCAACTCTGGGAAGAAAGGTTTATTTGGCTTCCATATCCTGGATCACAATCCATTAAAAGAAGTCAAGGAAGACCTGGAGCAGAAACCATGGAGGAATCCTGCTTACTGACTTGTTCCCCATGGCTGGCTCAGTTTGCTTTCCTGTACACCCCAGGACCACCTGCTCAGTGGTGGCATTGCCCACAGTGTTGGGCCCTCCCATATCATTAATTAAACATGAAAATGCCCCATAGTCTCGCCCACACACAAATATCATGGAGGTGTTTTCTCAGTTGAGATACCATCTTCCAAGAGGACCCTGGCTTATGTCAAGTTAACCCAAAACAAAACATAAAAAGCAAAGTAAAAACTAGCCAGCACTAACATATTCAGTAAAATCATATTTAAAACCACTCCAAATTTATGGCAGAGATGGCTATTCGTGATAAGAAGAGTTTGGGATGCCAAACAGACAAGAACAGAAAAGAAACTCCTTATATCATACTATAATTAAAATACTACACATGCAAAACAAAAGAACAATTCTGAAAGATGTGATAGAAGTCACATATACCTAGTCATAAATGCATGTTAATCAATCAAAGAAGAGCAGATTTTCTAAAATAGAAACTTTTAAAATTCAGAAAGACGTGGAATGATAAGCCCATGAGCAAGTGGGCTTAGCACACACGACCTACAAAATTAAACCAAAGGATAAAAACAACTAGACTAAATGCAAGGATACTTCAACATAGGCCAATCAATGAATGTAAAATATCATGTTAATTAACTCATGAAAGGAATTATGCAGTCATCTCAAATGATGCAGCAAAGCCCAACATTGTTTCAGCAGAAACAGAAGGAACACAGCTGAATATAGTAAAAGTTACATAATACAAACTGATTGCCAACATTGTAGCAAATGGGGGAAAACTGAAAATACTGTCACTAAAATGTAAAATAAGACAAGGATTCCCACGATTTGCCCTCATTCAATAAAAGTTTCAAAGTCTTTGTTAAAATTACAAGATAAGTGAAAGCAACAAAATTAACACAGATTAGAAATGAAAAGAGGCAGACTATCTTATTTTCAAATGATTTTCAAACGAAATGATTTTGTTCTTAAAAGACCTTAATGACTCCACCAGACTCTTAGGACTCACAAACATTTTCAACAAAGCATAAATTAGCATAAATATACCAATAAAAAACATGTTGAAAAATAGGAAAAGCAATCCTGTTCACAATAGCTTAAAAGAATCTAAAAACAACAAAACAAAACAAAACAAAACAAAAACTAACGAAGGTTGTGAAAAACCTCTACAATGAAAATTTTAAAACATTGAAGGGAAAAAGTTGAAGAAGACATTAAGAAATAGAAAGACCTCCACTAGTCATAAATTAATATTGTGAAAATGGCTACATTACTAAAAGCAGTGTACAGATTGAAGGCAAGTGCCATAAAAACTTCATTGGAATTAATTCTTCACAGAAACAGGAAAAAAATACAACGAAACTTAAATGGAAGCCTGAAAGATCTAAATTAGCCAAAGCAATTCTGAGCAAATAGAATAATGCTGCATGTTAGGCTAAAGGGCCATAGTAACAAAAACATCACATTACTGACACACAAAAAAGACAAATGGAATAGACTGAAACACCCAGAATTAAATGCACACAGATACACTCACCCAATTCCAACAAAAGTTTAAAAAATATTCATTGAAGAAAAGCCATCCCCTTTAAGAAATGGTAATGTGCAAATATGACCCTTATTCTCACTTTGTACAAAACTCATCCCTTTGTATATATTTAAGGACCCCGAAGTCCTCTTTACCATTGTGCTCTTCACACATTGAAGTTATGGATCAGCCAAGGTACCTATCAGCATATGAGTAGATAAAGAAAATGTGATATATATATATATATATAATATATTATATATATATATAATGGAGTTTTATTCAGTCACAAAGAAGAATAAAATTATATTGCTTGTTGACAAATTGTGCAAATATAAAATAAGCCAGACTCACAAACTAATGTAAATTTTCTCTCAGTTATGAATTCTCAGGTTTTCATGAATATGGGGAGATTAAACACACACTGGCTTGAGCGCGCACATGCACACACATACACACACACACACACACACACACACACACACACACACCATGACACATGGAAGCATAAAAGAGGTTTGAGTAAGGAAGGAAACTAATAGGAGAAGGAAGGTGGAGGCAGAAGAAAGAAATAAAGCATAGAGGCTAAATATGGTGATGGACATGATATACCTTGTATATATGTATATAAATTGTCTTTATAAATCCCAGAACTGTGTCAACTGAATATGTACCAATAAAAAGTAAAAGAAAATACACAGAACTGACAAAATAATTGGGGAAGTAGTGGTGATAAAATACACTTTCACAACCCAACTTATGATGAGGTCTTTGCATTTATCTCATCAGATGGCAACTGCCCATCTCCTATTAAATTGGCTTATTTATTGCATTTATTGCATTAACCCCAAGATATGATCACAATGAAATCATCATAATTATGCCTTAGCCAAAGTCAGACAGGGGACAGTAATTCAGGTGATACTGAGAAGGTGTCATGGGATTGCCTGAGGTACATGCATTGCTCATTGACATCATTGTAGGAACCTGGGAAGACTTGGGTTCAAGTCCTCAGCTCTTCCAGGGATCAACTGTGGAGCTTTGGTGTTGGGTAACAACTGGAATTTCATCAGGTTCTGAACCAATAAAACAGTTAGATGAATCAGAATTTTTCCATTTCCTTCTAGGTAAATGAAATTTCAGTAAAGAGTTTTAACCTAGGTAATTAAATCTTAGAAAGCTACTGTCACTTTATATATTAATGTCAACATCACCTAATGCTTGGTTCACAGGAATATAAGAAGTGAATTTGCATGCAGCCCCACAAGTACAATACTTCATAGGATGGTTATATATTTTATCAAAATTTCATTCTCTATGCTTTATACCCTTAATGCCCTCAAAAGAGACACTTAGATTACAAATTCTCAAGTCAAATTTTCCAGGCAGGTTTTTCTCAGTCCTCCTTCCTGAGAATGTAGAATTTGAGTTCACTGTGGTACTAAGCTTTCCCTGTAGACAGGGGTGGTTAGCAGAACAATTATGACCACAGCCATCTCTCTCCTACAAAAGTATTTCATAGGCCTGGATGTTTCAGATTTCTAAACTACTTCTTCTTCTTGCATAACTTTGTATGGGCCTCCTAAATGGAATCTGAGAGCATTGGTTTGGAAATGAGTTAGAGCAAACTGGCATTTGTTACATTTATCCGTGTAACCTTAAAGTGGATAAAGTCAAAGTCTTTTTGTCTTAGTTTTTAAAAAGGAAAGGAAAGTGGACAGAAGAGGTGATTTATGTCCAGATGGTGTGTTTCACACCTCCAATTATTTCCGTAAGCATCATCTGGGAGCAGCACCTCCTATCACCTTGCCAGTTGTCCAGAAATGACTCCCAACTCGCTAATGACAACAGTATCCATAGAAGAGAAAAATGAAGGAACAACAGAAAAGAGTCTGTTCCAACTCACCCAGAGTCTTCACATGTACAACCTGGTGTTAGGCAGAGCAGCACTGATGGACTGGGGATGGGATGTGGAGACAAGTGTAGAAGAAGAAGAACATCCCCCCCCCCTCATTCCTGAGAACTCATAAGCAGAGCAAACCCTTGCTCCAGTTGCTTAGCTTGCTCAAATGTTCAGCCAGTGCCTCTTACAGTCCAAGACTCATTGGTGAGAAAATTGATGTTTTCTTGCAAAGAACCAAAAAAATACCTCAACATGGTTTCAGCATAATAGCGAATTTGCAGGTGTACAAAATTGAATAGTGCAGTTTTCGTTGTTGTTAAGACTGAGGGAGGAAAAAGAATTTTTCTTGAAGCCCTCACTCTCTTGCTATTGTTTTTGCTCTCTCTCTTTTTCTCTCTGTCTCTCTCTCTGTCTCTCTCTCTCTGTCTGTGTGTGTGTGTGTGTGTGTGTGTGTGTGTGTGCATATGTGTGAGTATGCCTGCATGTGTACACATGTGTGAATTTGTGTAGGGCCAGAGGTTAATGATCTTAGATCTCTTCAGTCACTTTCCACTGTTGTGGTATATTTGATCACACTGTGAACCCTGAAATTGTGTTATTTAGATAAAATCAACCATAGGCCAAGAGGCAAAGCAAGCAACCAGCTGATAGGAAGTAACCACAGTGAGTGAGGGGAGGTCAGGAGGTCACACACACACACACACACACACACACACACACACACACACACACACACACACACACGAAGTAGAAGGGAGGAACATCCAGTCAGAGGAGATTTTGTTTCATACGGCATAGGAAAGAGGAGGTCTCCTTTGGGGATGATAGTGGAGAAGGAAGGTCAGCTGGCTGCTTTCTCTGCCTCTGTGATATAGAAGGCTTTCACTCCAGCATCTGGCTCCATAGTCTTTATTGGTAAAAAGAATGATAGAGACTTAGTAAAAATCAAATTTGACCCACCTACATAGAGGCGGCTAAGATAAAGGTAGAGGGAGTGGGACTTGAAGTTCTGCCCGCCCCCACTAGGGCCTCAGCAGCAGGGTGATGGCAGCTTCAGAGGCACAATCAGCAGCTGAGACATCAGTCATTTCAGGTGCAACCACTGTGCCACAGGTAGAAAAACACTCCACCTTAGCAGGAATCTCTCACTTGAACTCAGGGCTTGCGCACCATTTTAGCCAATCTATTCCAGCTAGCCAGCTTGACCAGGGGATCCCCTTCTCCACATTTTGAATGCTGAACCACCACACCCACACAGCTTTTATTCATTCTAGATTGGTGGGGTGGGGTGTCTTAAAGTCCTGCCTGAATGCTAGTGCTTTACTTGATGAGCCATAGTCATGGCACATAAATCCACATCTTGACTCTGTTTTGTTAGTTTGTTTGTTTTTGTTATTTTAACATTGGCTTCATTTTCCTAGATACCTCTCCTCGGAGTTAAGTGGTGCTCCCAGAATTTCCAACCTCACAATAAGCCAAAGCATAAATCGAGTTTTTTTCTCCATTGTTATAATAGAAGCCACAGGATTTGTTTTAACTTTACCAACATATGCAACTGCCCAGGAGCTAGCAAGCAAGTTATGCTTTGAACCGTTAAAGCCTGGGTGGTATACCTACCAGACAAGGGAAAGTGTGGAGTTATCTCTGTCCAAACCACATGGACAGTGATTACAAACAAACAAAGTAGGAATCCCTAAAGAAAGCTCTACTAGATGTCAGGAAAAGCAGTATCACTGAGCAGCCCAAGAGGTTAAACAACTGAGTCATGCCCCTTCATCTTGATTGTAGACTGATGGCTCTGCAACTGGTGCTGTGCCTACAATGGCTTCACACTTTGGATAGCAAAGAGAATCACTGTTTATGAGTAATGCCCTAGAATAATTATTAACACCATACCTCCTTGCTCTTAAAAGTGCCCAGGAGGACATGATGGGGCAGGGAGGTTGAGTTGAGGGAAGAACAGAGGAAAGCAAGATAAGAGGTAATAAAATAGAGGGAGACATTATAAGTTTAAAGAGAAACAGGCACTAGGGAAATGTCTGGAGAGCTACTAAGATGACACCATCTAACGATCTAAGCAACAGAGAGGCTACCTTAAATGCCCTCTCCTGATAATGAGATTGATGACTAATTCATATGCCATCGCATAGCCCTCATCCAGCAGCTGGAAGTAGAAGCAGACACCCACGGTTAAACCTTGAACTGAACTGAAATCCACATGCAGAGAAGGAGGACTGATGAGCAAAGGGGTCCAGAACCCCTGAATGTGGTGTCAGTGAGGAGACCTTGGAAATCTATGGGGCCTCTTGTAGTGGATTATTACTTATCCATAGCATAGGAATGGTCTTTGGGAGCCCATCCCACATGGACGGATACCCCCTGAACCTAGACACAAGGGGGATGGCCTAGGCCCTATCCCAAAGAATAAGACAGACTTTGAAGACCCCCTATGGAAGGCCTCACCCTTCCTGGGGAGCAGAAAGGGTATGTATGGGATGGGTAGGGTGTTAGTTGGGGGGGCAGGGGAGGAGGGGAGGGTGAGGGACCTGGGATTGACATGTAAAATAATTTTCTTGCTAATAAAAGAAAAGAAATTCCCATTCAGTTTTACAAAGAAAAAAAAAGTGCCCAGGTCACCTTACCCAACATTAATTGGTATACATTCAAGTAAACAGAAAAGGGAGGAAGAAAAAAATAAAGTTTATTAGTTATTTTCCATTACTGTGATAAAACATCGTGGCAAAAGGCAATTTATAGAAGAAAGAGGTTCTTTGGGTTTATGGATCCAGAGGATCTCCATGATGGCAGAACATAGAGACAGCTGTCATTGCCAGATGTGCAGGCTGGAACCGCAGATGAGAGCACACATCTTAAACTAGAAGCACAAATCAGAGACAGGGTGCACTGGGAACCACATGTCTTTTAAAATCTGGTGTCATAGTTCTTCCAACAAGGTCATACTCCTTAAAGCTCCCAGATGCTATAACCCACTGGGGACCAAGTATTCTAACATCTGTGCCTCTGAGGGATATTCTCATTCAAGTCACCACTGAAAAAGAAAAGAAAGAGGAAAGGAACTGTGGGAGAGAGTAAGATAGGATTACAAAGCAGACCCTGCTCTACCTTGAAGGAGGCATTGAAAGATTCCAGATGGGTGAGGAGGACAAATGTGCTCCAACAAACAGAAATATTATGGAAATACAAGAAATCCGTGCAAAGCAATGACTCCCATACTGATGTGGGATAATGTTCTTCATTTGTATTGATTTAATAAACACTGATTGGCCAGTAGCCAGGCAGGAAGTAAAGATGTGTCTACCAGACTAGGAGAATTCTGGGAAGAGGAAAGGCAGATGCAGAGGAAGCAAGATGAGAGTTCTTTACTGAGAAAAGTTACCAAGTCATGTGGCTAAACATAGAAAAGAATTATGGGTTAATTTAGTTTTAAGAGTTCGTTAGTAATAAGCCTGAGCAATATACCAAACAGTTGATAATTAACATAAGTTTCTGTGTGTTTATTTGGGACTGAATGACTGCAGGACCAGGCATGACAGAAATTTCTATCTATATCATACTGTTGGGATCTAACAGAATCAAAAATGTGCAAAGAAAGCAGGTAGAGCCAAGGATGAGAGCAGAATTCTACGGGACTTGGCTCTGTGGGAAAGAAGCACTATGTTAAAATGTAACCAAACTTTGAAGTCCAGGAGTAAACTAAATGCATGTGATCGAGAGACATTTTACAAAATAGAAACGCAAAACTTCCCTCTTCATTTCAGTTCTTAGTGGACACCCAGAGCCTGAGCAGTGACCTGTTTCTCTTCATGGAGATTGACAGTAGCTGCTGCTGGAGCTGAAACTCAGACTCACAGATGAAAAATGCCCTTCATCAGGTAGGACACACATTACTGGTTTAGACCATATGTCATTTGTGACTCAAGTAATCATGAATTTGAAATGAAAAAAATAGTTGCGCTGTAGAGTGTGTTTTGTTTATCATCCTTATCAGATACATCATTAAAAAAACAGATGGAAATGGATCTGTCACAGGATGGCAACCGAACTAACATATTTGTCAAAAGAACTAGAATAAGTGTATCTTGGGAGTTATTTCTGTAGAACATGCCTCTGATATGCTGGTTATTTTGCATTGCTGTTTTAATTGTCCAAAAGAAAGATCTGCCCTTTAGCATTAAAGTGTTATGTTTGTAGCTTGGGAAGGAAAAGAAATGTGCGAGCATGCATTCTTATTACCTGTAATAATACACTGTGGTTTCTTTCTAGTCTTATCTTTTCTGGTCACTATGAAAAAGTATACATCCTTTTTCCAGCTATGGCTCTTGGACTAGACTGTGGGTGTCCACATGATACTGATTATTTAGATGTAAAGACAATAATTTGATCACTAATTCAGATGATACCTAGAGACTGATAGTGAAGTTGGAGTCTAATTTTTTCCAATCTCTATTACATCCTCATCTTCCATCCAAGAAAAGCTCCGATTTCTTTGAAGTTCATACCAGACCGTACACTGCCTTTCTTGGCTCTGACATCCATTAACCTTATGGTTCTTTGTGTAATTCATAAAAGATTCCTCTATGTAAAACTTGGCATAGCACTTATGCATCATTATCTCTCACTGATGATTTCAATATTCTTAGGAAAAACTCTTTCAACATCATTGTTCTGGGTCCTCGGCCTCCATATATTTCATATTCATCTCCCTTATCACACAACAACAGCACAGTCTAATAGGCATATCTTGACTTTGTTATTGACAACCATGTTGCATCCCACAGCTCTCTGTATCTTATTCTCAAACCTCACTGACCATATTTCTCTCTCATCCCCACACCATCTATGCTCTGACCTCATCAAGTGCTACAAATCATCAGTCCTTAATCAAGTTCATAACTCACGATCTCTCACTTTTTTCTTTTATCCATAATTACCTGGTATTGAATATTTCTTTTACTCTATTCTGCTACACACACACACACACCCCTTAAAAACCCACTGATTATTTCACTATCTCTTATCCTATATGGGCTGCTGAAGTAGCTTTGGAGAAAAGCATGGTCGAATCCTGATTTCTCAATATGTACCATTATTTTTAGTTTACCATTATTCTTTAGTAAATGGTTATTTTCCACTTCCCCAAAAGCCATGTTTTTCATATCTCTTCAAAGTGACAGTTTCCATCCCAAGATGTTAGTCACCCTCTGTGCACCAATTTCCCCCTTCTTTCCATTGCAGTAAACAAGGCACCCATGCTTTTACTAGACCAGCACCTGGGTGTGCACCTGCTAGGATCAGACACTAATCCTGGAATAGTCTATCAATGTGTGCTTTTATCCTTCTGTCCTGAATTATTTACACCAATATAAACATATTACCTTCATTTCTTCCCAAAATTCCTGCCATTTTGTTAATTCCTCTTTGGAGAAAAAATATTCAGAAGTGTTGCCTCTGTTGCTAAGTCTATTTCCTTTCCAAGTTCATTGTTTCTTCAGATCACTCCAACTGACCTTTATCCCTCAAGTCCTTTGAAATACCAAAGCTAGCCCAATAGTAGCCTATTTTGTGTCAAATTTAATAATGGTGTCCAGAACTGCTCATCTTACCACAGTTCCTATGGACCTTCATCATTGTGGACCACACTTCTTCTTAGAAACACTGTTCTTCTTTCCCTGTTAGATATTATTGCTTCCTGGGCCTCTCTTCCTCTGTTCAACCTGTAGTTGTTTCTGGAATCCACCATATCATCTTAATTTCTCATTGAGACAATACCTTTCCCTCTGATCTTCCTAGGTTGTCTCCTGTGCCATCCAGGTCTTACCTATTTCATGCTACTTTGTTTTTATTTTCACTGTAGTTCATAATATATTTAAATTATTTGCTTATTGTCTGTCTCACTCCACTAAATAATAAATGTAGTATAATTAAGAACTTGTCTGTCTTCTTAAGGAGTGCAGACAAGTTGAAATATTTGTATAAATGAGAAAGTTAATGTTGAGTTATACATCGGCAAGCATTATTGTTCACGTAAAACTGTATCTTCGGGCTGGAGCAATAGCTCAGTGGTTAAGAGCACGGGCTGCTCTTTCAGAGGTTCTGTGTTCAATTCACAGCAACCACTTTGTGGCTGACAGCAATCCATAATGAGATCAGGCACCCTCGTCTGGTCTGAAGGTATACATTCAGGCAGAACACTGTATACAAAATAAATATTTTTCTTTCTTTCTTTAAATTAGAAATAAGTTTCTTTTACATTCCAATCTCAGTTCTCCCTCCCTCCCCTCCTCCCCTGTCCCCCATCCACTCCCTATCCCAACCCCTTTCTGATCCCCAGGGAGGGTGAGGCCTTCCATAGGAGATCTTCAAAGTCTGTCATATCATGTGGAGTAGGGCCTAGATCCTCCCCAGTGAGTCTATGATGAGAGAAGGCTCCCAAAGTTCATTCGTGTACTAGAAGATAATACTGATCCACTACCAGTGGCCTCATAGATCGTCCAGAACTCCAAACTGACTTCCTTCTTCAGGGGGGTCTGGAACAGTCCTATGCTGGTTTCCCAGCTATCAGTCTGGGGTCCATGTGCTCCCCTTTGGTCAGGTCAGCTGTTTCTGTGGGTTTCTCCAGCCTGGTCCTGACCCCTTTGCTCATCACTCCTCCCTCTCTGCAACTGGATTCCAGAGTTCAGCTCAGTGTTTAGCTGTGGGTGTCTGCTTCTGCTTCCATCAGCTACTGGATGTAGGCACTAGGATGTCATATAAGGTAGTCATCAATCTCATTATTGGAGAAGGGCATTTAAGGTAGCCTCTCAACTATTGCTTAGATTGTTAGTTGGGGTCAACCTTGTAGATCTCTGGGCATTTCCCTTTAAACCTATAATGGCTCCCTCTATGATAGTATTTCTTTCTTTCTTTCTTTCTTTTTTTTTTTTTTTGCTCTCCTCTATTCTTCCCCTGACTAGATCTTCCTGTTCCCTCATGTTCTCCTCACCCATCCTCTTCTCCTCTTGTTATCTTCTAACTCCCTCTCCCCTCCCCCCATGCTCCCTATAAGCTTAGGAGATGTTTTCCCTTTGCCTTTCTCTGGGAAATCATGCATGTCTCTCTTAGGGTCCTCCTTGTTTCCTAGCTTCCCTGGTGGTGTGGATTGTAGGCTGCTACATCTTTGCTCTAGATCCATATATGAGTGAGTATATTCCATTTTTGTCTTTTTGCAACTGGGTTACATCAATCAGGATGGTTTCTTCT
Organism: Cricetulus griseus; assembly: GCF_003668045.3. Taxonomy (NCBI): domain Eukaryota; kingdom Metazoa; phylum Chordata; class Mammalia; order Rodentia; family Cricetidae; genus Cricetulus; species Cricetulus griseus. The sequence continues at coordinate 144,296,843 of NC_048598.1, forward strand.
AGTTCCATCCATTTGCCTGCCAATTTCAAGATTCCATTGTTTTTTTTTTTTTTTTTTCCCCCACTGAGTAGTACTCCGTTGTGTAAATGTACCACATTTTCTCCATCCATTCTTCAATTGAAGGGCATCTAGGTTGCTTCCAGTTTCTGGCTATTACAAATAATGCTTCTATGAACTTAGATGAACAGATGTCCTTGTTATATGATTGTGTATCTTTTGGGTATATGCCTAAGAGTGGAACTGCTGGATCTTGTGGTAGATTGATTCCCATTTTCCTGAGAAACTGCCATACTGATTTCCAAAGTGGTTGTATGAGTTGGCACTCCCACCAGCAATGGAGGAGTGATCCTCTTTCTCCACATCCTCTCCAGCATTAACTGTCATTGATGTTTTTGATTTTAGCCATTCAACATTCTCAGAGTTGTTTTAATTTTTATTTCCCTGATGGCTAAGGATGTTGAGCACTTTCTTATATGTCTTTCAGCCATTGTAGATTTCTCTATTGAGAATTGTCTATTCTGTACACTATTTCTTAATTTGATTAGTTGGTGTTTTGGAGACTAGCTTCTTGAGTTCTTTATGTATTTTAGAAATCAGCTCTCTGTCAGATCTGCAGTTGGTGAATATTTTTTCCCAGTCTGTGGGCTGCTGTTTTGTCTTGTTGACTGTGTCCATTGCCTTACAGAAGCTTCTCAGTTTCAAGAGGTCCCATTTTTTAATTGAAGATCTCAGTGTCTGTGCTATTGCTGTTATGTTCAAGAAGCCATCTCCTGTACCATTCATTTAAGGGTACCACCTACTTTCTCTTCTAAGAGGTTCAGTGTGGCTGGATTTATGTTGAGGTCTTTGATCCATTTGGACTTCAGTTTTGTGCATGCTGATAGATATGGATCTATCTGCAGTCTTCTACATTCCAGCATCCAGTTATGCCAGCACCATTTGTTGAAGATGCTTTCTTTTTTCCATTGTATAATTTTAGTTTCTTTGTCAGAAATCAGGTGTTCGTAGGTATGTGGGTTAATATCAGGGTTTTTAATTCAATTCCCAAAATAAATTTTAAAAAACTGTATCTTCATATGTATATAATATATAACATAAACATATATTTTATATATACTATACATATATATACACATTTACATACACACATATCTGATTTAAATGGAGTTTTCATTTTACTCTATAATGGGGGAGAGAATGCCTCCTCCAGCACTATTGACTATCAAATAAAAAACCCAGTGCCAGGTATGGGTTGCCGTTTCTCAGTTTGTTTGTTAGTGGGGTCCTGTAGACTCCCCCCAAAACATTAATGACTGTTGTTGTTTCTCCTGGTTACCTTCCTAAACTTGATGGCATGCCCCTATTGCTGAAAACTCTACTTAAAACATAGAACTAGGAGAAAGCAAGCTGGTACCAATCTGGAAGCTTCATCCTTAGTAGCCAGATTTCATAGTGCTAGAAGGTGCTATATGTGATACTTCAAGGGGCAGGGGTGGGATAGTATTCAACTGTTTTATTTTGCTGTGAATCCTTCATGTTTGATAAAATAGCAACTGGTCTGGCAAGATGTGTCCCCTGGTACAGTATAGACACAAGTGTTATGGAAATAACCAACCACTTTCTCATTGAATTTAAGGTTTATTCCATAAGATATGCTCCATCCCTGATATCCTTAACCAGGCCAAACACTCACTGCCATCCAGGTCATAGGCCCTACGGCAGACGTAGTACTATTATTCTGCTAGACAACAGTGATAAACTGACCCCAAGTTCTTATCTTCATATACACAGGCTAGTGTTTCAATCCTCATTAGAAAAGCTTATTTTTTGCAGTAGATGATGATTGATACAGAGATCAACAACCAATATACATGCAAAGATTAAGAGACTTCAAACATGCTTAACTCTAAATGAGACAGCTAGATCAACCTTCCCAGAAGGCTCAGGAATCATTGTGAGAAAAAGGAGCAAAAGATAAGACCCAAAGAAAGGGAATGCCTATGACAAACAGTATTTTCTGGACCTGGCAATGCAGTGTACACATGAGCTCCGAGTAGCTGAGACTATATTATATATGGCCAAGCCCAAAACTTCCCAGAAGGATGGAGGAGGGTCTCAGGACACTCCACACCTGTCTGAGGAGCTATTACCAACTGATAGCTACTAACATGAGAGTCTTTTTGTTTTATGACATGTGAACCGTGAGAGGTTTCAATAGGTAGTCCCATATGCTTGAATATACACGCAGCAATAAAAGGACTCAGTGAGTATTCAATTTAAAATAAGAGAGGGAGTGCACAAGAAATTGAGAGCCAAATATGTGTGACTTGGTGAGGAACAGAGAATGATTTGGAGAAGTGGGAATGGGGTAATTGAATTCAAAGCAATTGTATTTGTGTATAAATATTAAATAAAATATTTAATAAATACAACCTTTATCTTCATTATGTTTTCATTTTTATTAAAACATTCACTATTACATGGTTAAATTTTCTCTGGCCATCCACAAAATAAGCTTGCCTTTCTTTTAAACAGTAACTCAAAGAATATCTAGAATTTAATAAAATTTTAGAAACCACTGCATTTTTTTTCAGTAATTTTAAATACTGACCTTGGAATTACATACAGATCTTCACTTTTACAGGTCAATCTCAATTGCTAAATAAAGTGGTACAAAACTAATTTTAAACTGAAGAGGTAATATCTGATTAACTGGCATACAAACATCCCCACAAGAATGGTTTTGCCTGCCTCTGACTTAAACTTACATTTAAAATTTACATTCAAGTAGCTGAAATTTAAATGCAGCTCAAGGTTGCTTTTTATGACATTGCCAGTCACAACCAGGACTGCTGCATTTTCCATAAATTATACTAGAACCAGGAGCCTTCACCTCTGCATTCTAGTCTAAATAAATAATAAGTACAGCTTTGATTAATTTTTCCTTTTCACCCTGAATACTGATACCAAAAATGAATTCCACAAATTGGCATCTAGGAAACTAAGGTGTATCTATGGAAGTAGAGGTTAAACTGTCTGTGGGGGCAAAGAATACCAATGAGTCGGGGGAGGCAGGAGAAAGGGGGTGGGTGATATGCTTTGTGCTAATGAGAACTAGTACTCTGTACACTGACTATTTTCTAACAAAGGTAAAACGACAAGAACAAAATAAAAACATCTCAAAGATTAGATAGCACAAGTGATTCTTTTAAGAATTATAACATTGCTCAGGGCTGTCAAATATCTTTCCATATGTAAAAAAAAAAAGTATTTCTTAGTGTCCTCGAATTTTCATGACAAAATTTACCATGATGCTATTTACATAACTAAATAATTAGGATTTATAACTAAAATAGGAGCCCATGACAAGTTATTGAGAACAGAGGGTGACATTTCCTGACTGATTGATGTGATAACTTGTACTAGATTCCCTAGAGGATAAGTCTTAAGGTCTAAGGGAAACACATTTTTAAGAAGCTTTTTCTCTCAGCACTCTAGTGTCAAATCTCGGTCCACCATTTCTTGTCTAAAGCTAATCCACAAATGTGACTCATCCAGTCCTTTCAAGCAAAAAGTAAATAAATAAAAAATAAATAAGAATCTACTTATTATTGCAGACCTACAACCTAAAATGTAGGAAGTTTGTAAACGTGTTATTAGAGAGATATAGGTAAAATGTGTATGTAGAACCCAAATGAGCCTTGACTTTAAGAATATTATTTTGAGATTTTATACTGACTGAATGAAGTACTGGGATGGTGTAAAACTTGGAAGAAATGATTGATTGTGATAAAATGATAGCAAGGAGCAATAAAAGTGATGTGTAAAGCAATAAGGGGGAGGGGGAGGAGGAAGCCGTGATATAGAGCTCATAAGCATTTTCTAACACATTCCTAAAGAATTCTTTGCAAACTGGTGCTTCACATTATTGGTACATGTTTGTTTTTCTAGTTTTATGGATCTTATGGGAAACAAATGAAACATTACAGCTATTTGAGCTAATCTTTGCTATTGTGCTAATATGCTTTTATACCTAGGCTAAATATTCTCCTGATAGATTAAGCATAGGACCTACATTCTCCCTTTATAGGGATATCTGCCATTTGATTTTTTTCCAAGTCATTAGTCCTCCACTTCATTCTTTTTATCTTAGTCTTAAATATCCAGAGAGACCCTATGGTTTTTCATCTGGATTCTAATGAACCACTCCTTTGAAGCTACATCAACTGCAGCTGTGGAGCCAAGAGTTCATAAGAAGGATAATGTAGGTAATAACTGACCTTGTCATTGTCTCCACCCGAATCCCACTGGTCACAACCACAACATTTCTCAGGTCTCAAAATGGTTATGAAATAATATGGCTGAGAAACAAAACCTCTTGTTGCTGAGGAATATCAAATCACTTTGCAAACTTAACTTTTAAATTGCTGATTGTGATCACATGAGATTACTGGAAAGACACAGAGGATGCATTAAGGATAAGCACATTATATAGCTTTTTTGTGAGTAATTGATTGTGTTTATACTTGAAGATAAAGTACGGAGCCCGCTGCAAAGAAATCTGCAAGATTTTGTCCATTTTCCTGATCCCCTTGAAGAGCAGAATCTGCAGGAAGACTATGAAGAGGAAATACCTCAGGGTGAATGCCACATTTGAAACTGTACTGCCAAAGGGGTTGGGAACAATATTCCTGTCTTAAAGATCAATTGCTAGTAATGACTGTACCATAGAAACTGAAGGGCCGAGGGAGACCTAATTAAAATGTATCCATTAACACTTTATGAACAGGCATCCAAATTCTTTTTTTTTCAACTTTTTTATTTGAATTAGAAACAGGATTGTTTTACATGACAATCCCAGTTCCCTTCTCCCACCCGTCCTCCCCTACCACCCCCGCAACTGAAACCCTATCTGTCACATATCCTTTCTGCTCCCCCTGGATGGTGAGGCCTTTCATAGGGTGTCATCAGTGTTTATTGTATCCTTTGGGATAGGACCTAGGCCCACCCCCGTGTGTCTTGGCTCAGGGAATATCCCTCTATGTGGAATGGGCTCCCAAAGTCCACACCTATGCTAGGGATGAGTACTGAACTTCTACAGGAGGTCCCATAGATTTCTGAGATTTCCTCACAGAAACCCATGTTCCTGGGGTCTGGATCAGTCCCATGCTGGTATCCCAGCTATCAGACTTGGGAGCAAGAGTTCTCAGATGTTCAGGTCAGCTGTCTCTGTGGGTCCCACCAGCCAGGTCTGGACCCCTGTAATCTTCACTCATCCTTCTCTGCATCTGGGTTCCAGTTCAGCTCGGTGATTAGTTATGGGTGTCTGCTTCTACTTCCACCAGCTGCTGGATGAAGGCCAAAGGATGGCATACAAGTCAGTCCTCAATCTCACAATCAGGGAAGGGCATCCAAGGTAGCCTCTCCTCCAGCTGCCTAGACCGCCAGCCGGTGTCATCCCTGTAGAGCTCCAGACACCTCCCCAGTGCCTGATCTCTCTGTAAACCAAAAATATCTGCCTCTATTGTATCTCCACTCCTACTACCATCTATTCCTCCCCTGACTCAAACTTTCTGCTCCCTCATGTCCTCTGCCCCTCCCCCCTCTCCTGTGCTCCCAATTTGCTCAGCAGATCTTGACCCTCTCCCCTTCTTCAGGGGACCATGTATGTCTCTCTTAGGGTCCTCCTTGTTTATTAGCTTCTTTGGCAGTGTGGGTTGTAGGCTGATAATCCTTACTGTATGTCTAAAATCCGAATATGAGTGAGCACATACACACCATGTTTGTCTTTTTGCGATTGGGTTACCTTGCTCAGAATGGTTTCTTCTTGATCCATCCATTTTCCTGCAAATTTCAAGATTCCATTGTTCCCCTCTGCTGAGCAGTACTCCACCGCGCAAATGCACCACACCCTCTCCATCCATTCCTCGGTCGAGGGCCATCCAGGCTGCTTGCATTTTCCCCACCACAAATAGTGCTGCTATGAACATCGCTGAACAGATGTCTCCGTTTTATGAATGTGCCCCTTTTGGGTACATGCCCAAGAGTGAAATTGCTGGATCCTGTGGTAGACCGATTCTCATCCAAATTCTTTTATAAGACATTTTCTCTGTGAAGCCTAAGTCAGTCATGGTCCAGGTTCACTAAGCATTCAGAATAGGGAATGCATTTCAGAATCTTGCAAAAACCTGTTGAAATATGGATGCTTGGGCTTCATTTTCAAGAGCTTCTGAAGTATGTATTAAGAATATATGTTTTTAAAAGACTCCCCAGGTAATTGTGGTGTGAATTGGGTTATCTGTTGTTGGGAGGCCATGCTGGCTAGTCAGAGGTTGCCGTCTATCATGGCCTGGCAGCTATCACCAAGGACTCCCTCAGCAGCAGCAATGATTCCCGCTTTCCACCTGCCCTTATCTGGAGAATGTCTCTGGGCCCCCAGACTGACCTTATCTGAAAGCTGTCTCTAAGCCTGGATGCCTGATTTATTCCTAGGGTGACCTTTGGCACAGTTCCATAGTAGGCTCCTTTTCCTTGCTGCACATATGAAAACTAAGACTTGTACTAGGAGCTTCACTATAGGACCTGCTGTCACATACGAAACCTTATGATAGGATCATGCCACTTAATGCAAATTAGGGTTTGTTGCCAGTCTCCCCAATCCTATGCTTTCCCTATAATCTGGTAAACCTGAGCTGATTCACCAAAGTCATCTTCTGGAGGGCTGTCTCTGTCTTGTTCATGGGCCATCCAAGGATCCCCATGACCTCTTCTGCCCCTTTGTTCTCAAGGACTAGGAGCCATGCAGACTGAGAAAATAAAGGGGACCCCATAATTTCACATTTAAAATCAACTCACTGGCCTAGTGGTTCAGTGTTTAGTTTAAGAACACTTGCTCTTCTAGAGGACCAGGGCTCAGTTTTCAGAACCTATGCCCAGCAACTTGTAACTTGTAACTTGTAACTCTGGCTCCATGAGCCCTGATGCCCTCATCTAGTCTCTTTGGACACCTACATAAGCTTGTAAATATATACACATACATAAATAAAAATAAAAATAAAAAATTTCTAAAATATCAACTCACTGAGGATTATCAAGTCAATAATTTAATTCTATAATGACTTGGTAACTTGAACTCTAGAAAAATCGATGTAAGAATATAAAGTGTGTGTTGAGGTGGGTGGAGGGGCTCACACTGACTCCAGAGAGTCAAAATTTGACATGGAGGCACTTTAGATGTCCCTAAACCAACATCAGAAACTACAAGGCCTTGTTTGCACTAGTAAATCCATACATTTTATGTATGTAAATCGTGATGAGGAGTTAGAATGTTTACCATGTGGCAAACATTGCTCTATTTGTTTGCAAGTGTTGACACATTTAATCAGAATAGCTCCATCAGGTAAACAGTTTCTTCCCTTGTTTGAAGATGAGAAATAGGCTCACATAGCTATTAAAGAGCAAAGCATTACAGTCCCTGTTCTTGAACACTGCCTATTACCCTTCAGAGACTTGAGCTGATAGACTAGACACTGTGGCAACAACCCTTGAAAAATTTACAAGCAGATTGGGAAACAATTGGGAAATCAGGATCCTGAATCTGTGCTTTCCATAGAAAACTAAGTCCTGCCCACATAAACCTTTGTTGCCCCTTCTTCCTCCTGTGGCCACCCATCTTGGCAAAAGCCTGACCCTTGGTTCTATAGTTTTCTGAGGAAAAAGGAAAGGGAAGTTTGGGTATGTGTTCAATTTGGAGCTGAGTGGTTTAATTTCATTTTGAATGGAGCAGAGCAGGATGCTGGTTGTGATGATTTTAGATGCTTTCATTTTGAGGAACATCATAGCATAGGAGAAGGATTAAAACTTTCAGAGGAATCAATGCAGTCATCAATTTTATTCTCACAGATACATCCTCGTATTGCAAGTGAGATGAGCGATGCAGCTGCAGGTGAGACAACACTCATTTAAGTGAAGTACTTGGCAAACCCGACGTCTTTAAAGAATCCACAGCTGTTTGAAATTTGCTCTTCATTTTACATTCTCCTCCTTCTGCTTGCATATTCAATATGATAATTTGCAAGAGGAATTTACAAAAAGATATGGTTTCTTATAATTTGCAATATCAGTTTTGAAACTTGGAATTTTTTTCTGGGATTCTCTTTTCCTCAGGAAAGTCTATTTGCTTGAGTAATTCAGGGGGAGCTATTTAATTGGTGTCTGATAAATGGTGTGACCTCTTAATTGGAAAGAGAGCCAGATAAAAAGATTGAGTTTAATGCTTTTCAATTACTCTGCACTATTGTTAGGACTGAGCAATTTACTGATTGAAATACAGGAAGAAAAAGTTTTATTTTGTTACTCATATTCTAACATTCTTTCTAGTTTATAAGATTGACTTAACTGTGCTCAAATAGAATTATGGTATTTTAACTCTACAGTTTTATATTTTTCAAATGGTCACCACAGTTTTAACATCTTGTAATCATCTTAAAGTTTTATCATTTAGTTACTGATAAATACAACACAGTTATTGTTTTATATGACAAGTGAACTAGTTTTTTAGACTCCAGTATTTATGAACACACACACATACACAACACACTCTCTCTCTCTCTGATACTAAATGGAAATGGAAAGTATTATCAGAGTACATAAAAGTCCTGAAAAGACTTGTATTCTTTTGCTAATATTATGAGATTAAAATTTGTTTTTGTTCTTTTATCTTTCAATTAGAAGTCATGATATGCAAATGAAAAACTAACCTGCTTATAGTAATCTACTTGGTGATTTCCAAGTGCAGGATTCTAAAGCACACATTCCGATTCCTGAAACTATCAATCATTACACTATGACATCACTCTTACTTGAAGATGCTACAACTTTGGATGTATCCTATATAATTCTTTGGAAAAAGGCACATTGGGCTTAATGATGTTCTCAATAAACTGGTATTCTCATAGACAATCTTCTTGGTCTCTATTTGAAAATTTTAGAGTTTTGTGATTATTTACCAATTATTTGCCTCTAGATAGAGACCAAAGTAAGGTGGTTTATTTTGGTTTTGCAAGTCTTCAAATAGTGATACATAAAAATCTTCCTGTTTTTATAGCATATAAAATGAAGCAAGTGACTTTTAAAGGCATAACTGATGAAAGGGTAGGATTGTGCTTCTTGGAGTCAAGCAGGTATTCTTTCCAGTTATCCATTTCTACCCCCTTTCCTCCCTCCCTCCCTCTCTATTCTCCTTCCTTCCTTCCTTCCTTCCTTCTCCTTCCTTCCTTCCTTCCTTCCTTCCTTCCTTCCTTCCTTCCTTCCTTCCTTCCTACCACTCTCTCCTCACTCTCCTTACCTGAAGACAAATATGGATTTGGTAGTTTGTAGGAATCTCTGGCCTTCCCTTTCTTCCCAGTTGCTAGATTTAAACCTGGTTTTTTATGGCTTTGTGTAACTGCTGTCCAAGTCTGAAAGGAACTGAAACTGCCAATCTAATTCACCAGCATGGGTTATCTCCACAATTCTTCTCAAACTCCAAATATATAACACAGATAATCAAGCATATGTGTACATATATTTACTGAAGGAGCAGGAGCAAAACATAACTAACATTATTTGAATACATTACTAATTAGTATTTATTGGTGGTGTAGTTGGCTATATTGTTTCTATTGTTTAGAATTCACTTAAGTAAACCTTCCCCTTAATTGCTGATGGTAAAGTGTTACTTCACACCTGACCAGATCTTTGCATATAACTTTCTGCTTTTCTTGGATGCATTTCTGATCTCAATGGCATCTTCAATATGCTTTAGAGTTTGTACCAGACTGTGTAACATAAAATGCCTTGATTGCCTTATTTTAAATGTACTTAATGATGACATAACTCTTATAGGAATGCAATGAATTGCTACTAATCTATTATTCTATTTTTAACAAATAGACACTCTTCTTAAGTTCAGATGAATGTCTGTGGGTTTTTACCAGCCTGGTGTGGACCCCTTTGCTCATCAGTCCTCCTTCTCTGCAACTGGATTCCAGTTCAGTTCAAGGTTTACCTGTGGGTGTTTGCTTCTACTTCCACCAGCTGTTGGATGAAGGCTATACGATATCATATGGATTAGTCATCAGCCTCATTATCAGAAGCGGACATTTAAGGTAGCCTCTCCTCTGTTGCTTAGATTTTTAGTTGGTGTCATCTTTGTAGCTCTCCAGACATTTCTCTAGTGCCTGATTTCTCTTTAAACCTATAATGTCTCTCTCTATTATATTATCTCTTATCTTGCTCTCTTCTGTTCTTCCCTCAACTCAACCTCCCTGCCCCATCATGTCCTCCTCACCCCTCCTCACCCACAGAAACAGCTGACTTGAACAAGGGAGAGCTCTTGGTCCCCAGACTGATACCTAGGAAACCAGCATGGGACTGATCCAGACCCCCTGAATGTGGGTGTCAGTGAGGAGACCTTGAAAATCTATGGGACCTCTTGTAGTGGATCAGTTTTTATCCCTAGCATAAGAATGGACTTTGGGACCTCATCCCACATGGAGGGATACTTCCTGAACCTAGACACAAGGGGATTGGCCTAGTACCTATCCAAAAGAATAAGACAGACTTTTGGGGGGAGGGTTCGAGACAGGGTTTCTCTGTGTAGCTTTGGAGCCTATCCTGGCACTCCCTCTGGAGACCAGGCTATAAGACAGACTTTTAAGACCCCCCCTATGGAAGGCCTCACCCTGCCTTGGGAGCAGAAAGGGTATGGGATAGGTAGGGTGTTAGTTGGGGGGGGCAGGGGTGGAGGAGAGGGAAAGGGACCTGGGATTGACATGTAAGATAATTTTCTTTATAATTAAAAGAAAAAAAGTTCAGATGAATTTTTAATCACTGGATCAAAAGTGTAATAGACTTTTAAAATGCAAGCGTTGTTGTTGTGGGTGTGGGTATGTACATGATGTGACTGTGTCAGCATCTATGCCAAGGCATGTGTATTGGGGTGGCTGAACAACTTTATGGAATTGGTTCTCTCCTTCAATTTTTCCATGAGTTCCAGGCATTAAAACCTCAGTTCATCAAGACTTCACAGCAAGAGTCTTAGCCTCTGAGCCATCTCATCTCACCAGCCTATTTGTGATACCTTTTAAATTTCTGAAATAATTAACATCCTAGAACAATTTATTATACAAAATATTACATAAGTATATTTGTTTAGTATTCAGATAAGCATCATGCAAAGAAATAGAGTATACTTTTGTTTAAAGTGACCTAAATTGATTATATGACTGGATTAAGGGGAAACACTTTAAAATCTGAATCATCTCAACTCTGTTCTTCTTCTTATATAATACAAATATTATTATTAACAACAACAACAATTTTAATTTTATCACATAATATGTCACTCACTGAACTTTTGGTAAATATATCACATTTTTACTTTAGAAGCCGACCATAATCCCTTCCCACTCCTGGTAAAACTGATACTTTGAGCCCCACAGGTGGATTAATCAGTCCTGGCCTAACCTACTGCATTCTACAAATCCCATTAATCAGTTCACTGGTAGATGCTGTGAGAGTCTACAATTTGATTTATCCTGCTTTCCAACCAGAGAGTTGCTGTTACAGAGACTGTGGTGGAAGACTCAGGATTCCCAGGTCAGAGACATAGGCAGACACTGCTAATGATACAACAATTCAGCTAGAAAGCAAACTAATGGGTGCTCTATGTCTTCACCTCTCATATAGATGACACCTATTAGCCTAGGTGGCAGCTATGTTTCAGGGGGGTGTGTCATGAGTCAGGCTAATTTTGGGGACATCACCACTTTATGACAAGGAGTGGCCAAGGTTTCTCTTTGTCCTTGAAGGAGACATAAGTGTTTGTTTGGAATTACTTGAAAAAAAAAATAAAACCTTGAACAATAACGCAGGGAGATAACAGCAGTTAGCCAGAACTTTATTCTTAGCATATTCAGTAGAATAAATAGAGGGTAAGAGGCTCATGGAGCTGAGTCTGACAGAAAATGAAATCAGAACAGCTAGAGAGAATTACATTTGAATCTGGGGGGCAGGGATTATGTTACACAATCTATAAGGACAAAGAATGCTGAATCTGAAAATGAACCAATATAGTAGGTCAGAGATTAAAGTGGAGACTGGGAGAAAAAAATTAGTGTATTGGGAATCAAGTCATCCTGAGGCCAGATCTTCTCAAGAATGTTTACTCTTGTGATCTAATTGAGTTTTCACTCATTAACAACTGAAAGACCTTTGACAGATTTGGCATTTGACATGCATTGTCTCATCACAAAAGCCCCGCAGAAGAGAATGTCATCATTTTGACCTTATAGATGAGGCTAATAAGCTTCATGCAGATTAGCTTGTCTGTATTATGCAACAAAGCAGAGCTTCCCATGCTAATGGCAAGCTCTTAGAATCTCAGCTACTTGTTCTCACACTGTAGTGTGCTTTTAGGAAACAGATTCACTCTGGGTCTAATGCACCCACAGTTCTATGATAGAGCATAGATACTAACTTTATAAAAGTTCTCAAGTGACCCTTATAGGTAGGGACTATGAGTCACTTGTGAAGGGCATAGCTGTATTGGAAGATATGGTTTTGGAGACACTGCTGCCTAACATTTTAATACAATGTGCTCATTGAAAAGTCTTGCTTTTGACAGACTAACACTTAAACCTCTTCCATATGTAAACTGTGACGAAGCTACAGAGCTATCTGAGAAGAGTTTCTTTGGAGGACTAGGGAAGGTGAGAACAGAGCTAAGGCAGAGGACATAGAAATAGAACAACTGTGAAGGGAAGAAGACAAGCTTTGAAATACAGTTTTACCAATAATCTCTTATGATGTTACTCTTTTAATTAGTGTGTGTGTGTGTGTGTGTGTGTGTGTGTGTGTGTGTGTGTGTGTTCGGGAGCGTGTGCACGAACTCATGCATGCACAAGCATGCACACTTAATTTAATTTAAACTTTAAGTACAATAGTTTATACACAAGGCAATTTGATACTCTGTTGAAAAAGACATGCATGCCTCTGCCTGGTTCAGTAGTAATAGTAGCTTATTAGACATGAAGGAAAATGTTTGATTTAATTATTGACATTGAATAGTCACATTGTGACAGCTAATAATATTAGCTAGATATATTAGTGGATTGTTCAAGGATTATAGAAACATAAAGAACACAATTCAAACTATTATCCTTTCCCAGAGCAGCCCCGTAAGCCACAGATGATAGCTAATTTACAATAGGATTCTGTTTACCTATCATGCTTTGCATTGTCCACCCCCATCCTTTTGAATAAATGGATTAGAAACTATCTTTGGAAATTTGCATGATTTTTGCAAAAGTCAGATCAGTGTTTACTTATTATCACACAGCCTCCTCTTCTATAAAAGCTGTGGTCTCTAAGTGGAATCTAATACATACATAGTCTTTCTTAAATTTCCTATTGCTGGGAGAACCTGAGTCTTTCTACTTAATAGCTGCAGCCAGATAATCACAGTTCTAAAGAGGTAATCTGCTAAGTGGGTAGTACTTCCAAGTTGTCGTTCATTTTTCTACTGTGTCCACTCACAATTGATTTGGATTGATCTGGGTTGAAGACATATTTATTTATTTATTTATTTATTTATTTATTTATTTATTTGAGACAGGGTTTCTCTGTGTAGCTTTGGAGCCTTTCCTGGCACTCGATCTGGAGACCAGGCTGGCCTCGAACTCACAGAGATCCGCCTGCCTCTGCCTTCTGAGTGCTGGGATTAAAGGCATGCACCACCAATGCCTGGAGAAGAGATTTATTTTTAAAGTCCTAAGTTTATCATTACTCATCAAGAATATGGGTAGCATCCTGAGGTTTCACTATTACACAGACATAAAAGTTGCAGCTTTGGGCTAAGACTGGGTTTTATGTCTTATTTGACAATCATCCAGTTTGTTATCAACATGAACATTTAACAGATGAGCTTGACCTAAAATCATATCTCATTTTTAGACAATGCTCCCCTCAGCGTAATAGGCATTGGACAAGCGGGCATTTGGCTATGTTAGTTTCAGCTCTCTGTTTCAGTTCACAGGGCTCCTCTACCTTGTCATTATTGCAGAGATATCTTCATTTTTCCTTATCGCTGTAATCAGAAGCCGAATTGTATATGATATCCCATAACACGGTCCTTTCTCGGGTGCTTACTACTAATGTATGTAGTCTCCAGGTAGGTCATAAAATAATAAGCTATCATTCATGGCTTTATCTCTGCACCTGTTTTCCCTGAGAGAAACCACGTCATAGTGCTGAACCTGTTGGCATCATTCTAAAGCCAACAAATGGAAATCTGTCAGAGGAGAAGCGAAGTATCCATCCATCTGTGTATGTGGAAGAGAGAGTCATTAGCTCCAAGTGCACAGTGCTGGAAGAGAGAAAAATCCGTTTAGCAATGTCCCACGCTGTGAGCACTCACTGCTATAACAGCAAATTCTGAGCATCTGCCCATAGCATCACTGGAGTTCCTCACCTCTGAACTACTGCCTTGCAACCAAGAAGGAACAGGGTGTAATTTATGAAACATAGCACACCGCCAATGAGCTTTTCTTGAGAGATTGCACTAACATCTTTATTATTTGCTTAATAGCACTATATTAAAATATATTTATAATTTAAAATGTTGCACCTCCATGCTAGGAGAACCACTTTTTCCTCACATGCAAACTACATGTTTAACATTGGATATGATGGTTGCGATAAAATAGATTAGGCACCAAAGCTTTTTAACATGGTTGATGTGTGAGAAAATAGCCTGGGAAATTCCTCTCTGGAAGTTTAGAGGCTACTTGGATGTGAGATAATTGTTGATAGACGTTACACCAACATGTTTTAACTTCTTCTATAAATGACGAGTCATTTCAGTCTCTGTGTCTGTCTGTCTGTCTCTCTCTGTCTCTGTCTGTCTCTGTCTGTCTCTGTCTCTGTCTCTCTCTCTCTGAGGGGGAATCTCATAACCTGAGGATTTCTCAGTATCTCTCTTTGATGGGTGGTTCATTACCCAATGATAGGAGAAAGGTTTGTAGTCAAGAAATCAAAAATTCTTGGAAACAAAGTGTGAGTATGATTGGGTTAGGAGTGGGAATTGGTTTAACACTTTCATGCTGAATGAGACACACAGGACTACGGTAGAGGAGTTAACTCCTATGGTTTTCCTCTAGTATAAGCCAGAGAGTATGAAATGTTTTAGTAAGTGAGGCAAACAAAAGCAAGGATAAATGCAAAAGATCTGAGACAGCCACTGGCAGAGAGAGAGAGAGAGAGAGAGAGAGAGAGAGAGAGAGAGAGAGCAGACCAAGGTGATCCTAGGGGTACCCAGTGCCAACTACCTAGGTCTCCTCTAGCTACTGACCCAGGGACTACAGTGGCAGAGTGTCAGACTCGGAAGTACAGGCTGGGGCATCCACTGGGCAGGTGACTGTGTGAGGGCCATGGAAACTCAAGGCACATCAGCCCACAGGAGATGCTGTTCCAGATAGGATAAGATGTAGGATTCCAGACTCTAGTTGCAAATGTTACCTAACTGCAGCCAGGAAGCACCACAGTAGCAAAGGATCAGAGGCAGAAGGTGGAAGGCCTGGAAAGACTTACCCAGTCATTTTCCCTGCTAGGATGTGTAAAAGCTCCTTGAAGATATTAGAGCATTTAGTAATAATAAGAGAAAAAAGGGGCACTAGCTATGAAATTGTACAAACTTAAGCAAAAGGTCACAATTTAAAAAATAGCTAATTAAATTATCAGCTCAATTGGCCCTTTTCTCCCAGCTAACCAGTTTGAAGGGGTTTGGAATAATGTTTGTAATATTTAAAACCAAAATGACAAACTATGTGTGCTGCCGCTGAGCACAAAGTACTAAGGAAAAATATTACAAATCTAAGCTGTAAGCTCAACTTCACATCTGCTACCTTGCTATGACTTTGAAAAATCAAAATATGTAAGTACCGCTATCCTTAATCCTTTTGTGATGATATATAGAACTATTCGAAGCTGGACTTAGAGGGCATTTGAACCACTATCATACTGGAATTACTGCCCTCAAATGTTTGAGAGATACTGTTTTCTTTCATTTTGCTGCTGCAGAAGGTAGTGCCTGTTTTTTGTTGTTGTTCTTGGTTTTTTGTTTGTTTGTTTTTTGCTTTTTAATCCTCACTAATCCTGTTATAGCCTCCAGCAAGGAAATGGCCAAACCTGAACAAGACATAAAATGTGTCCTCTTTAAAACCTGATTTTTCTATTTCTTTTCTGCACTACCCCTTTAATACTTTTAAGAGAAACTTCTCCCAGCCATTATCATTCCTCTGATGTAAATCAGCAATTATTTACTTCACAACAAAACCTGAGGTCCTGAATGAGGGCAGGGAGTAATTTAATCTGGGAAAACCAGAGGCATTGTCTGATCAGTGTGGTGACAACAGAGTGTAACCCAGGTCATTGCTTGCTGTTCACACTTATTCAACAGTTGTTATTGCTTCCTTCTTTTGCTCTTCTTTCTCCTTCCTCCTCCTCCTCAGTCTCCCCCTTATACTCCTTTCCTCCAACAACAACAACAACAATCACACACGCGCTCACACACACACACACACACACACACACACACACAGAGAGAGAGAGAGAGAGAGAGAGAGAGAGAGAGAGAGAGAGAGAGAGAGAGACAACCAGGATTCCCATTTTAAAGAAAATAATTCAAAGGATAAATTCAGTCTTGGAAATTTTCAAAGATAGGCTGAAATTTTCCTAAAAGCTATATCAATCAGCCCTTCGTGTTCAAATAACCTCTTGAAACAGTAAGATTCAAATGGAAGCCAGACAACTTGCAACAGCTCAGTACATCTGTTTATTCAGTTACTATCACAATGGCGACAGGTTAAGAGCACTACATTTCTAACCTGTTAAGATGATAACGATGGAGATTTCAGTTTGTAAAGTTCACTGTTCTTAATGATTAAAAAATGATTTTAACAGAAGAATGATTGTGTATTATACTATTCGTAGGAAAAGATCTACATTTTCTGGCTTATGATCAAAAGCATATTTGTTCATTTCTTTACACAAAACATAAGAGACATGTTAACTCTTGGTTACTGATTTTAGAAAAGCATGGTGCTCTCAAAGCAAATGTGCACAAAACATCTTTTACAATAGTGCATTCAGTCATTGTATGTTGTGTCAGTGGGAACCCAGTATCCCAGGACCACTGGCATACATGGGCTTACTTAAACAACCAACTGAGATATATATGCTTTCAGTGTCTCTTATGTACAAACCAGCACACCAAAGAATACAGGAAACGCAAACGAGTGAAAGGATTGGTCTTCCCTCTGCTCGGATTTCCAATGGAGTTAGTAAATGCAGACATAATTACTTCAATCCCATTCCTAACAGAAGTGACCTTGTTAATAGGATGTATGTAAGAATCATCTCTGCTGGAACCTTGAAAAGGCAGCAA
Source organism: Cricetulus griseus (assembly GCF_003668045.3). Classification (NCBI taxonomy): domain Eukaryota; kingdom Metazoa; phylum Chordata; class Mammalia; order Rodentia; family Cricetidae; genus Cricetulus; species Cricetulus griseus. The sequence continues at coordinate 144,314,328 of NC_048598.1, forward strand.
TATCTTCAGCAGTGATTCAAGTCTCTGAGTGACATTTCTCAGTTCCAAGTTTGTGTGCTACTTGAACCTGAAACTGAAAATGTCCCAGCTGGAGTCACACTTGTCACTTTGTGGCTGTCCTTTTAATTGCTTCATGAACTTGTGACAGTCGGTCAAGATAAACAAATCTATCTTTCTCTATCTAGGTATATATATACACACACACGCACATACATGATTTGTGCATAGCAGCACATACACACACACACACACATCACAGACAGTGTGATTTCCCCCTGTTTCTTGGAACACCAGGAATTCAGGTCTTTCACTCTGCACTGACAGAAGTTAACCCAAATTACCATTTATTTATTTTAATAAGACAAAAACTGCAATAAAAAAGTACATAAAATCTCCAAACTTCACTGGACATAAGCAAAAAATTGGAAGGGCTGAGAAAAGGCGAGGAGAATCCAAAAGAGGGAAACTTTTGAAGGGGTCTTAAGGTTGGGGGCTTTTCTCTACTCCTGCACCGTTCCACACCCTGAGCCCCCAGGAGTCCCAGAAACAGCCTTGTTAGGCAAGCAGAGAAACTGAAAGCAGAAACACACTACTTCCAACCCACAAATAAATAAATAAATAAATATGTTAAACAAAAAATAACTTATTAGGCACCGCTTGAAAGGCAGGAACCCTCAGGGACCTGACAGGCTGCAACAACCACCCAGCTTTTGCAAAGGCCCTGCAGTTGTCACTGGAGGAGCCTGAGCCAGACCTGCTACTTACTCTAGAGCAGGAAACAGAATCTTTTGTTATTCTAGGGAAGAAACCAAGGGGAACTTCTTTAATTCAGGTGCACCCGCCAGGGTGCCTAAGTCATTCAGGAGCCGGGAGCGCCCCTCAGTGGGACTTTGGAACCCAGTGCTCAAGTTCTGAGCTAGTCTAAGGGGAGGGTGGCTTGGTGGCTTCTATGACGCCCACATCCACAACCCAGGAATCTTACAAACCAAACTTGTTCTTTGCTTGCTCTCAGCTCCTTCTTTTTCTACTGCAAAGGAGGAAGTGGGTGGAGCTATACCAAGTCTGGGGTTCTGAGTGCACTACCTTTTCATACACACCTAGCTCTGCTGGCGGGGAGGGGGAGAAGGGGCGGACTGGAGCGTTGGGAGGAAGGGCTCAGGGAAAGATGCGCCTTCTTTGAGAAGTCGCTGGGTTATCCTCAAACTGGGCTTTCTTAAAAGTAAGGCTGTGCAAAGTGACAGCGGTGATTGGGGACAGTCTGATAGCCGCTCTGAGCAGAGTCTGGCCCGCTGACCTGCGCAGCGTCCAGGGTTCAGCACAAGCTGGGGACTCAGCCCAAAGGAAACACATGGCGAAAACTGTGGCTCAGCTTAAAGAAACAGAAATATCTTGAAAGGATAAGGGTCAAACTGAGTTGACCACGTTAAGTTTGTGGTTTGAACTAGCAGAACAGGGAGGGAGCATTGAAGTTACCGGGTTTGGAGAATAGAGTTGTTCAGAGTAGCAAGAGCCGTGTAGGAAAAAGAAAGGGCAGAGAAGGCGGCCCGAAAGCCTTCCCAGTTGACCTACAAATCTCTCCATTTTACCTTGGTCACATGACTTTCCTAGGTCCTGCTGACCAGGTGCGCTACACTGTACCTGCTGTCCCGTTCATTCACTCGCACCCGCTCCTCCCTCCCCTTTCTGACCACTCTCCCCCTCCCTGCCGTGCCCGGCCTCAAAGTGTGCTGATCCTGGATGCGCAGGTGCCATTACGGAAAACGGCTCCAGACTCCAGGTTCTCGGGCTGGAAGTCCTCTACACTGTAGGCGCGACTCTTCAGGGCGGTGGCGTAGTAGTCAACCGGCTCCTCCGCAGCGTTGTCCATCCAGCTGAGACACAGGATGCGCTGGAAAGAGCGCTTGAAGTTGTCCGACAGGAAGCCGTAGAGGATAGGGTTGGCACAGCTGTTGGCGTAGCCTAGGATGACAGACAACTGGCTTACGGTGGCGTCGTCTTGCTCAGCGAACACATTGACCAGCTGTACCACGTAGAAAGGCATCCAGCAGATGACAAACACCATCACCACCATCATCACCATTAAAGTGATCTTGCGCTCTGAGCGCTTGCGCTGCTGCCAGCCGGCCTTGAGGGCCACCATGCGCATCTTGGCAATGATGAGCACGTAACACAGACAGATGGCCCCGACAGGCAGCAGGAAGCCCATGAGAAATGTGTATAAGACGAAGCCCACCAGCCAGCGCTGGGCGGGCTCGGGCATGAGCATGTTGCAGGCCACCGTGCCATCGCTGTTGGCGGCTGTGCGTGAGAAGACCACGATGGGCAAGATAACCAGTAGAGACAGAACCCACACACCCAAGTTCACCACCTTGGCTACAGTGGGACGACGGTAGCGCGCTGCCTTGATCGGGTGCACCACAGCCACATAGCGATCCACACTAAGCACAGTCAGACAGTAAATGCTGGTGAACATGTTGACCGCGTCCACGCTGAGCACAAGGCGGCAAAGTAGCGCGCCAAAGGGCCAGTGGCGCAACAACGTGGAAGTGACCAGAAAGGGCACGCTGAGCATGAGCAGCTCATCAGCAATAGCCAGGTTGAGAATGTAGATGTTGGTTGCAGTCTTCATTTTGGCATAGCGCAGGATCACGTAGATGACCATGGAGTTCCCACACAGTCCCACCAAGCATACCACGGAGTAGATGAAGGAGATGAGAATGGCGCTACCCTGGCCCTCGCTTAAGGTCCCGTTCTGGGAAGCGTTTCGTCCTGGCTCCTCCATACCGTCCGCAGCGCCGGCCCCGGGACCCCTGCTGCAGGCACCTTCCCCGCAGCTGCCTGGGCTGGGGCTAGGAGAAGAGGAGGGAGAGGAGGCGGTGCCATTGGGGAACATCCCGGCTGAAAGGGCCGGTGCCGCTACCGGCTAGGGCTCTCACCTGGCGCCCTTGCCGCCGGCGCCCTCCCCAGACTCAAGGCTCCCAGCTCGCAGCTCACTGCCGCCTGGCGCCGCCTGGCAGAGCGCAGCAGCTGCGGCGAGCGCGGCTCCTACCGAGGCCGGCCAGGCGCATCGCCCAGCCGCTGCTTGCACGCTGTCTCTTGCAGCTCTGTGGGACCAGGGCACAGCGGAGCGTGGAGAGAAGAGGCCAAGAGGCTAGAGCCCAGCGCGGTACAGCCATTAACTGGAGCGGCTCTGGACTGGTGAATGATTAATAAGCAGCACCATCGCGTCAGCAGCTACGAAAAGGGGGGAGGCACATCGGTGGTTTATTTCCCCCTCCCACCCCATGTCCCCATTTCCAGCCCCCTCTGGGCTCAACTCAAAGATCGCTTCGGGTTTCTCTCACAGCATCTTCAGGCTCTCCTAGGACTGACCTGGACCTGAGGAGTTTCTCTACCTTTCTAAAGGGTAGGTTCCAGCCAGGAATACAGATTCCGTCCCATTCCACCCCACTCCTGCTCTAAGTAAAAACTAAAGCAAAGCCCAGGCATATATGTCTGGAGTTCATCTTCATTTCTTTCAGTTGCTGCTCACTTCTGGTGATGGGAGGAACCCCACCGCTCCCCAGCTGCTCGCTGGGACCCCAAACACCCACCTCCTTTCCCACATGCCCAGTCCTTCAAACCTGCAGCTGAAGATTTCAGGCCTTCGGATGGCAAAGTGGATGTCTCCAGATGGCCCTTGCAAAGTGCTTGTGAGGTCTCGCGGTGCGCTGACGTCCTTTGCTAGGTCCAACTCCCTTTGGGGCTGGCCACTGCACAAGTGCCCAGACAAACACTGGAGCGGTGGAAACCAGACCTAAGCCAATGACATTATGAACACGAAGGACCACAGTGGTGTGTTCAGGGATGCTGAGTTACAACATCCATCGCCCTCCGCTCTGCAGCAGGGAGCGTTCAGGGAAACTAAGTGAACCATTGAGAATCTCTAACGAAGCTTGTAGTACCCAGAGCCCCCTCCATCTCCCCAAGGAATATCGACTGTAGAAACCAGGTCGCAGGGCAGAGCGCTCAGGAGGAGACTGGCACTCCCTCCGGAACCTGCCAGGCGCAGTATTGGAAATCCATGTAGGTGTTCACTAGGGAAAGATTAGGCTGTGTGGCTCATAACAGCTGCGCCTGCGAGCGTCCCTGCTGTACTTTGTACCCTGGAGAGTTGGCGGGGCGGAGGATGGAGGTGGAGAGCGCCAAGGCCTGAACAGGCAGGCATGCCAGTTCTATGTCCACGCTTGGCTAGCTGTGCAGATGATGGAACTGCCATCAAACCCGGCATCAGTGGAAAGGCACTCAGGCTTTCCCAGGAGGAATACTAAGGGATAGAGGGCCTTGAAGTGTGACCCCTTACTGGTCCAAGTGCCAAAACCATTAAGACATGGATATCAAGGCCCAGCAAGCCCAAAGCTCACTGACTTCTGGGAACTGCAGGCTTCTCTTTGAGAAAGAATGGATGTTGATTTTTTTTTTTTTTTTAAGGGACCCTGGGATTTCCCAGAATTCTATGCCTGGTGTCTCTTTGGCCTTGCAGTCTCGCCCTGTCATAAGATTTAGTCCTCTCTTCCTTTCTCATGAATGCTGCCGTATTCCACAAAATCCCTCCAAGTCTTTGCCTGAAGCATGCCAACCATCCCCCGCCCCCCGCCCCTCCCAGGAGTTTTGCTGCTTGCAATTACTCCTTAGTTATCTTCAGGGAAGGGGGGGGGGGCTCTCACATCTACTTCAAGAGGTGGCAAAATTTGAAATTAAACTCATGAAAGCTGTTTCTGCCAGACAGTCTAGAATGCAAAACTAGACACTGCGTTTAAAGTAAAACATTTATACTCAATGTCCTGTTGCTTGTTCCCAGTGATTGCTTACACATAGGTGCTTCAGTTTCCCAAACTAAGTGCTGCCGGAAGGGAAAGAAACACGTGTAGTGTTCAGGATGACAGTCAGATTAAAATCAATGGGCACAGACTCCCTAAGAGTGTGTGCAACAGACGCTGAATTATTCATGAGAAAAAAAATGTTGGAGTGGAATTAGAAATCTGGGAGGATTGGGGCTGTTTAAAGGCATTACTTTACCTAAACAAACCACCTTGCCTAAAGTAGATTGTGACTTGGAGCTTAGTTATGTTTCTAAAACTGGTTATACAACACAGCACATACAGAGGGGGGAAATGTCTATTGGGTTTAAAAAACAAAACTGAGATTTGTCCTAGAGGATCATTTTCCTTGCCAACCCCGGAAATGATTTCAATGCCTTAGCTAACCACTGACCAAGGCACCTGCTGCATGTCTGGGATGCTTTTTCAAAGGTCACCATTTACAGGCATTGGCTTTGATCATAATGACTGGGGCAGGGATAGGAGTTTATGAAAAGCAGCTTTGTTGTCAGAAATTCATTAAATTCACTTTTCAACTCATCACAGAAGGAAAAAACCTTCAATTAGGTTATGACTTCACAAACAAATGAAGAGAACTAGACAAGTATATCTCTTTCTGGTTGTGAAAGGGTTTTGATGATGTACTTATTCACTAAAGAGTTTGACAGAAAAGATAAAAGAAAAATGTAAACAAAGAGGTGGAAAATTTGATTACTCATACATGTTAATAGAAATAAGCACATCTTTGCAAACAAGTTTAATGATCTTTCAAAAACATCATGAGGCAGCATTCCCATCTCTGCCCTTTATTTCTCAAAATTGAAACAGAGTATTGGAACAACAACAACAAAAAATATAAAGAAAAGAAACAACCCAAATATCTACCAACTGATGTAAGTGTGCACAAAAATATGGTACATTAATCAGTAGAATATTACTCTTCCTTTAAAAGGAATAAAGTATCGATAATATACCACAATATTGATGACCTTAAAAGTCGTTTTAAAAATAAATCAAACTCAACAGGCAATAGTTAATTGGTTCAGTGTATATGACTAGTCTAGAATAGATACATATAAAGATTGTGCATTAATGATTATCAGTGGCTGGAGGAAGAAGGACCTGGGGAATGGATGACTTGGTGAGAATAAAGTTTCTTTTGGGGCAAGAAAAACATTTCAGAATTTAACAATGGTAGTAGCTTCAGAACAGTTTGCCTATACCAAACTCCCTTGGATGATATACTTAAATGACTACAATTATGGGTTTTATGCTAGTTTTATATCAATAAAAAGCATTTGAGCTGGTTGTAAGTCATGTTTCTTTCATCAGATCTTTCCACTCTCGTATGTCTTATCATTGTATCTGTGACATCCCCTGCCTCAGGAGCAGATAAAGTAAAAAACACTTCTGGACTAAGTACTATAACCTGTAAGGTGACATTGGGAGTCCTTTTTTTGGGGGGGGGTTGAGACAGGGTTTCTCTGTGGCTTTTTGGAAGCTGTCCTGGAACAAGCTCTTGTAGACCAGGCTGGACTGGAACTCACAGAGATCGGCCTGCCTCTGCCTCCCAAGTACTGGGATTAAAGGTGTGCACCACCATCACCCGGTGCCTAGAGCCTTCTTGTCTAATATTTTAATTGATATGTCTAAGACCTTGAAAATTGCCCATCCTCAAGCTCTCAAGTCCTTGGTGACCTCTTGCACTCTACCAACATCTGTAGAGAGAATAAGGGAGTGTTTTCTAAGAAGAGAAGAATGAAAAAGCCCAACCAAGAATTGTAGGTTCTCGAAGGGCGTTAGTGGCGCACACCTTTAATCTCAGCACTCGGGAGGCAGAGGCAGGCGGATCTCTATGAGTTCGAGGCCTGCCTGGTCTCCATAGCGAGTGCCAGGATAGGGTCCAAAGCTACACAGAGAAACCCTGTCTCGAAAAACAAAAACAAAAACAAAAACAAAAAAAAAGAATTGTAGGTTCTCAAGCAGACTCTTCCTTACATCATTATAACTTTTCCCTGAAAGCTAAAGTCCCCTGTGTGGTTTTGTACCTGGTACACATTTGTTTATTAAACCCATCATATCATACTGTTGTTCATGTCTATTTGTCTGTGCCCTGGTTAGAAGCTTTTTTGAGAAGAAAAACTATTTTATTGAGCTTCCTGTTCCCAGAACCTAGCAAAATACTTGAGAAATTATTCTAAACCTCCTTGTTCTTTATTTTAAAGATACTTCCTTTTTTTGAACTAGCTCATAAATTACAGATACATAGACATAAGTATGGATCTTTAGAAGAACTTCAATGTCTGGGTAATATCATTATCATTAACAATTCCTCATACATCTAAATCATTTGGAAAATTTTCGATTTGCATGTCCTATATCAACAATTATAATGCTGATGAGTCATTCATTGATCATTCTTGATCTTAAATTTCTTGGCAGAGAAAGGGATCTGGGAAAGGAATGGTACATGCCTTAGTAGCTAATGATGGTTATTTAATAGTATCATGCAGTGTGAAAGCCATTATACATGGAAGATCATTTCTTTTTAATTGCAGTCCTGAGTCTCAGTTGATTTGGTGAAATAGTAATTATCAGAAGCTCAAACTCTGTGTCTGTAAAAAAAATGCTAATGTGGCTTTTCCAGTTGGAACCTATGTTCTAATCCATTCCCGGGGCAAATGTACTTCCTGGAGCACAGTCTGCACTCACAGCCTCAGTCATGTTTGAAAGCACCTGTCTGGGCAGATGGGAGCAACCTGAGTGTTAGGGGTAAGCACCACTCAGCAATATGGCCCAAAGTAGAATATGTGGCACTTGGGGACCATCTGCCATGACGCAGTTAATGAGATGACAGTCTAATAAGAAAGTTACTAGGGTACAAAGTGGCTATCTGGCTAAACCGCAACCTTAGACTCCATCTCCCAGGGATGCCCAATCACTTCACAGCAGCCCAGGCAGCCTGTGGTGAAGTTCATCACCAATCTTAGAAAACCCACTGGCCTGCTGATTTTCCTATTGCCTCTTCTGTGAAACAGCGTGGCAGTGTCTCTTTTGTGCTTTCAGAAAAGACACATACGGAGTAACAGCTCATTCTCCCCTATGGATTCTCTGTTGCTACATAATGCTTCCAAGAACACAATACAGCACATATACAAAAGTATTCATTATTATTAATGGATAAATAATGGAATAGAAATGGCCACATGCTACCTGCATTACTTTGAATAGTCCTCACCAGCAATACATTTTTTCTGTAATAAAGCTTTTGTTATTTAAGGACCTTAAGATGGGTAGCATTAGTTTCAAACAATTTTATTCAAACCTTTCCTTTTTTATTATTTGTCTTTATCCCCTCCCACAAGTGGCAATCACAAAAGAAAAAATGCTTTCAAGGTAACAAAGCCACATTTTTATTTCTTTTGATACCTCAAATGATGTTTGATTCTGCACAGAGCACTTAAATACTCACAGCAACTCATCCATTCCTTAAGAAATGGCTGTGCCTTTGGAGCAGGCCACAGGTGTCAATCAGATTCACCAGCTACATGAAAGAACACAAAGCCAGTCAAAGGGCAGAGTGCGGAAGAGAAGACAGTTTTGCAGATAGAAGCTAACATTGGAAGCACTCTTCTGGTACTGCCACTTCGTGCCCATCTCAACTATGTTAAAACAGGAGTCTGGGCCAGGTTCTACCAGCCAGATCTCCATTACATTCAGGTGTCCTTCAACACTGAGGTGTCCCTGCTCTGTTTTCCACACATCATAGGAAGACACCAGAAAGCAGCTGCTGTGACAGTCTGGTTTTATCCTTGTTCAAGGGGAGGTCAGAAGACATGAAAGCCCAGTGGAGTCCCCTGACTAGTTAGAAAAACAGTTTTCTTTTTACTGCCTAGATCATCCAAGTTTTCATGGCTTGTGTCCTTGGCCTAGGACCTGGTTTCTTATACTCTTATTTTTATGTTTGAAAATTTTTATGGACACAAAATTGATACTAGAGTAGAATATACTAGTTTCATAGTTGCACTGGGTATGCTCATATTTTTTGTCCCCATTTCCTTGTTAGAAGTAACTGGAAGCTAATTCCTAAATTCCGTTATGCATGAATAATGCATTTGTAAATATAACTTGATAATTGAGTCATTAATGTAAAAAAAAAAAAGACATTCATTGAATGCCCAATAGGTGACAGGCACTGTTTGAGTTACTCAAGCTATAGTGGCAAAAAGATTAACCAGTTCTTATTCTCATGAAGAAGAAAGAGGAAAACAGATAGAAATACAGGTATTGTAGTTGCATTTAGTAATATGCCTAAGAAGGGAAAAGGAATGAGTGTGCTGCAGAGTGGTTGGGCGTGGGCATATTTAGCAGGGTTAGACCAAAAAGGAAAGAAAGAAAGGTGATGCTTGACAGTTGCTGAACAATGCTAAGGAAAACACACGTGTGTGTGTGTGTGTGTGTGTGTGTGTGTGTGTGTGTGTGTGTGTGTGTGCTGGAGAATGCTCTGGCCAGAAGCCTAATGTGTGTAGCTATTATGTAGATATCTGCAGGTGTAGTGTGCTACTCAGTTTTTGTCAACTTGGCACACCTGGAAAGAAAGACCCTCAGTTAAGGAATTGCCTCCATCATATTGACCCAAGGGTGGATCTGTGGAAGTGTTTTCTTGATTGCTAATTGATGTAGAAGGACCCACCTACTTTGAACCTTAGGACCATCTCTAGGCCTGGTAGCTGAATGTCAGCCTAACAGCCTGTAAGCAGCACTCCTCAGTGGTTTCTGCTTTAGTTCCTGCTCCAATTTCCTTTCTTGTTTTCCCTCAATTGTAGATTCTAACCTCTAAGCAAAATGACCTCCTTTCTCCCCCAAGTTGTTTTTGGTCAGTGTTTATCTCAGCAATAGAAATCAAGGAGTACATGTAGGTTCAGGCACATTAAAGTGATGCTCTACTCACCCTCTTGCATCTGTTTTTATTTTGTCTCACTACAATCATAAGTTGGAACATATCTCTGAGGGACTGGAGAGGTAGGTAGAGCACTTGTTGCTCTGGTAGAAAGCTAGGATTTAGTTCTCAGCACCCACAACCATCAGTAACTCCAGGAGATCTGGCCTCTATGGGCATCAGGCACACATGAAGGAAATACTCATACAATAAAATAATAATACATATTTTTAACCGCTTCTGGGTTCCTTTTAATCAGTGTCTCCTACAGAGGTTTCCTGAAGCTGGTGATCTATCTGCTCATAACAACAGAAGAAGTTCCCAAGCACAACTACAAATTTCCAATCTGAATCTAAACTGGATTCAAGAAGACATTACTACTGATCCCAGGATTCCTTATCTGGAGAGTTCAAGCTCTTTTCCAAGACCAGAGTGGGCTGGCCACATGGTAGATCCAGAACTTCTATGCCCAAGTCAAGACCAAGTGCTAACTGTTTAGGAAAGGATGGTGCAGATGACACCATGAGGCCAGGATATCTACCCTAGTGCACATGGGGCTGCTTCCTGTGGAGGGTGGAGCCTAGGGTGGAAATTAAAGTCAATGGGCTACAGATGGGTCAGGTCTCAGGGTATAGATCTTGAAGAGGCTACTTCGGACTTTGTCATCCTGGGTCATAATAAATACAGAATGATGTATGTGTTTTATTTAACAGCTTATAAGCCTGATTTTATAACTTGAAGGGTAATCACACAGGCAAAGCAAACCAAAGAACATTAATCACCAATGCTTACACAGACCAGTGAGGAGTGGAGAACAGAACCCACATCAGCCATTGGGTGTTTTCCTGACAATCATCTTTCATCACAAAACAGGATATTGCTCTTCTTTCAAATAGGAGCAAAGGACACATAACAATGGATGCAAACAGCCCCCCACTGAGGTGTGTATAAGTCTGGAAGACAGTTAGTTACAATGATATCAGTAGTGGTTTTCATCAGGTGGTTGAATCATGACTGCTTTCTTTTCCTTTTCATAGAGATTTCCTATTTGTTCAGATATGACTATGTATTGCCTTTTAAGGTAAAAGTAATGAAAGATTAAAAAAAATAGTTTAAAAAACACCTTCAGGCTAAGTGTCTGTCCTATTTAACAAAGTATTTGCTGATTTATTTCCTCCTTAATTATTTTGACTGAACTAATATATTTATTCCAAAAATTAGCATACTAAGATACAAATTGAATAACAAAATGTACTCAACTGAAAGTGTTAGATAGAACAGAAGCAAGGAATGAAGGGTTCATTCAGTTTTATGGACAATGGGACCCTTGTCAGTCTATAGCTCGAACCTCACAAGATGGCTGTGTCAATATGAATCACACGAAGGCATTGTGTTGTGTTGCTGTACTGGGCTACAGGTTTGGATTTAAGTCTCATGATCTTCGTGGCGTCCACCCTTGACCAGAAAGAAAGACACCATACCGAGGAATCTTCTTCAAACACAGTTTAATCGGGAACCTCTTTGCTTTGTACAATGTATAATGGCGGCGGCGGCGGCGGCCCCGGGCCGAGGGAGACGGGGCCTGATATAGTCTACATCTACCAATCACCTAACCCTACGTGGCGCGCCAGGATAGGTTGTCTCCAAGCAGAATTAAGAGGATACATGACCTTTGCCTAATTTGGAGTTGTTTACCACAGAGAGCGCTCGCCATCGGGCTGGCGGAGGGCGGAAACCGGTGCCATCTTTTGGGTGCGGTTTTCTGCAGCTCCCTACAGATCTTATCTTCTTATCCTGTGCAGGTAGTTGATCTCTCTGTGCCCCAGTTTCTTCATTCATAAATTGGAGATAGTTCTGAAACTACTTGGTAGAGTACTTAAACAGAATAAACATATTAGATGCTTAGAATATTGACACATAAATATTGACATCATAAAAGTATTTAGGTATCACAAACTAACATATATAAAGTATAGATTACAATGTTGAGCTATCAAAAAGAATTTAAGTTGTCAAGTTTTCCCCTATGGCTCAAAAGATTTAATAACGGGAGATCTGGCATTTGATATTTTTAATTCTTGAGCATTTTTTAAAAAGTATTGGGCAATTACTGTAGATAAGTGACTTATCCTTTAATTCCCCCAACTTCTTATGCTGCCAGTTTTAAAATTCAACACAATGAACTGTAACACAATTAATATAAACCCAGACACAGATATTGGGGTTCAAACTGAAAGATCAGAGAAGCAAAGCAGACAGCCACTAGAGAGTTTTCACCTGTCTATCTCAGACTGAAATGGGTTCTGTCTCCACTAACCCTCAGCATACAATTCAGACTGCACTGCTCTCCACCAAGCCTCAGACTGCTATGCTCTCCTCAATGTGACTGGAGACTAATTGCCCAAGACTGACTTTGCTTCTTCCTTACATACCCCTCTAGTTCTTGGATTAAAGGCATGTTATTTCTTTTAGACCGATTCACTCTTTTGTAGCTCCAGATGGCCTTGAATACACAGAGATCCATATGCCTGCTTCCCGAGTCCTAGGATTAAACGTGTGTGCCACCACTGCCTAGTCCTCTATGGCTGTAGGCTGAGTACTGTCCTGCCTGGTCCCACAGCCACTTTGTCCCAAATAAGCACACAAGGACTTATATTATTTATAAATGTTTGGCCAAAGGCTTAGGCTTCTTATTGGCTAGATTTTTTTAATTATTAACCCATAACAATTAATCTATGTATTTCTACATGGCCTTATCTTACCAGAGAACACTGGTGCCTTGTATCTTTCCTATAGCTACATGGAGTCTCAGAAGACAAGAGATCATTTCCCTGTTTCTCCCTGCTTATATCTTGTTTACACCAAGCTACCTCACTTCCTGTGTGTCTGTACAGACCTCCAGACCTCTATGGTTAGCTAGTGGCAAGCTCCATTCTCTGACCCCCAGATAGGCTTTATTTGTACAAACAATATATCATCACATATGGCTGTGACTAGCTTTGCATTTTGATCTCCAGTAGCTTTACTAAATCATAAATAATATATCACCACAGTGAACTATGTTCCATTCAGGGTTGTTTGGACATGCCGCACCTTCAGCCACAATAACTAGGGCTAATTACCCTTATCAAAATCAAACCAAAGTCAATTTTAATCTACTCACATCACAAGGATACTGTCTCACTACTACACTCATCAATTCAACCTAATTGTGTGACCATTATAAAGACACAATTTGCTTTAGTTTCCAATGAGTCCTTCAGGGTGACCCTTTTGGAAAATACATTCACCTTCCAGAGGTGTTATTTGACCTCTCTCCACCCTTTACCCACCTGTAAGAGTAGAAAGGATGAGTAGAAGACAAACTCTTTTGCAGAGAGTTTGAAATCACTGTATTTTTCTCCTAAGAAGGAAAATGGAAGTCATTGCTTATACCATCACTGAAGTATGGGGGTTTCCAAACATCACTCGTAGAGTACGACAGTGCCTTCTGAAGTTGGAGAAGACCCAGAAAATTCTGCTTCACTCTCACCTAGACAATTTAAAGGTGAGGAAGAGACTTGGTAGAGTGATGGACTCGATCCTCACAGAGAGCAGGCGGAGGCCATGTGCCCTTCCCTTCGCTTAGGTAAAGTGGAACTCCAGCATTCCAGGCAGACAGGTGGCATCAGGATGGAACATGGACAGGCAGGATATTTGTGTATCACAGCAGGAGTGGAGAGGGTATTTGGTGGATGGAATAGGACACTGATAAAGGGATAGAGTGTGAAGAATGTTTCCCAACTCAGGGCAGCATTGAGAAAGAAACACATCAAAGCCAGAGGGTACCAAAGCAGACAGGATAATAACAGCTTGGCTCAGACAGGAATTGTCCCATCCACCAATGTTCTTCTCACACCTGTTCAGGAGCTGAAGACAGTTGACATAGTGAAGATGTGATAAAAAAAATAGTACAAAGAAATGAGGAATTAACCTCTGCCTTCTTCTCTACTGGACAGAGACAACAACTTTCAGTTGAATGAGAAATCAGTTCACTTTAGTAAGAAATTTTAAAATAATGTGTGAAAAGTGATACTTTTAGCATATGAACAAAAGAAGCTATGGTATTTATAAACAGTTTTAGCATCTATCCTGGCTAGATTATTGTCAACTTGATACAAATAAGAATTACCTGGGAAGAGGAACCTCAAATGAAAAAAATCTCTATTGGCTTGCCTGTATGCAAGTCTGTAGGGAATTTTCTTCATTGATGATGGATATAGGAGAGTCCAGCCCACTGTATGTGGTGCTACCACTAGACCCAAGGTCCTGGATGGTATAAGAAAGCAAGGTGACAAGTCATGGAGAACAAGTGAGTAAGCAGCGTTCCTCAATGGCTTCTACTTCTGTTCTTGCCCCCAGATTTCTATCTTGAGTTCCTGCCCTGACTTCCTTTAGTGACAGACTGAAACCTGAGAGTTAAAAGATGAAATAAACCCCTTTTCCTCCAAGTTGCGTTTGGTCATGGTGTTTTCTCACAGTTATAGAAACTCTAAGGTGTATCTTTAACCCTTTCACTACAGTGTGTGGATTTCTTTGATGTGTTGCTCCCACTTTGTAGATGAGAAACTGCAACCCAGAGAGGCTAAGTAACTGGCCCAAGTTAGACAGCTAAAAGACATAGAGCTTGGAAAGAGCATGTAATCACAATGACCATGCCACACTGCTGATGTCTGATCTCTCACACTATCAACAGGTAGGTCTTATGCTAAGAAATCACATAAATAGAAAATTTGCACCACTCTCCTGTTTCTTGCATTTCTCAATGAATCTGGTAATCACCTCTATTTATTCTAATGATCAAAAGTAACAAAAATCAACCATAACAATATTTTAAGAAATGTGAGACTGGTGAACTATGGGGATGCATCTGCCAAAGAAAATTCATTATCCATAGACTGCTGACATGTTCCCTACAGCTGCATTTTTCGTGGTCAGGGCAAGGAGACAGCTTCGAATCATCTGTGTTCAAGCCCCTGACTTTGCTACCTACTTGCTCTCATAAGATAATTTCTACATATTTTTTCTAATAGATTCTTGTGCTCCTTTCATATCTCACCTTTGCCCCTTCTCCAGCAAATATGTATGCCCTAGTGGATGAGTTGAGACACCAGAGAGAATGCAAAATACCAAGAACAGCTTGGAAAGGACTTGCCTGGACACCACCAAATAAATCATAGCCAAGATGTGTGCCTAGTAACAAAGAAGTATCACTGTTGCACAAATAATAATAACCCAGAGACAGATATTGGGGTTGAAGATGAAGTTTAAAAAAGAAAAAAACAGCCAAGCCACCAGAGAGCTCTTACCTTTACCAAGGCTGGAGTAATCCTGACCTCCAAGTGGCTGGAGACTTAATTACCAGAATCCAGCATGAGACACTGAGCTCCTATTTATATACCTCTCTAGTGCTGAGATTAAAGCTGTGAGCTCTGTTTCTGTTTTAGACTCATTCACTCTCATATAGACCTGGGTGGCCTTGAACTCACAGAGAACCATCTGCCTGTCTCCTGAGTCCTGGGATTAAAGGTGTTTGTCACCACTGCCCAACTTCTACGGCTGTGGCTAGCTTTGCATTCTGATCCCCAAGTAAGCTTTGTTAGACCATAAACAATGTATCATCATACATCACTGCTGGAAAAAAATTCAGTTAATAAAATGAATTCCTTAGAACAGTGGTTCTCAAGCTTCCTAATGTTGTAACACTTCAATACAGTTCCTCATGTCATGGTGATCCCCAACCATAAAATGATTTTTGTTCACTGAAACCCACACTCAGGGGGTCTGGATCAGTCTCATGCCGGTTTCCCAGCTATCAGTCTGGGGACCAAGAGCTCTCCCTTGTTCAGGTCAGCTGTTTCTGTGGGTTTCACCAGCCGGATGTGAACCCCTTTGCTCATCAGTCCTCCTTCTCTGCAACTGGATTCCAGTCCAGTTCAAGGTTTAGCTGTGGGTGTCTGCTTCTACTTCCACCAGCTGTTGGATGAAGGCTATACGATGTCATATGAATTAGTCATCAATCTCATTATCAGGGAGGGCATTTAAGGTATCCTCTCCTCTGTTGCTTAGATTGTTAGCTGGTGTCATCTTTGTAGATCTCCAGACATTTCCCTCGTGCCTGATTTCTCTTTAAACCTATAATGTCTCCCTCTATTATATTATCTTTTATCTTGCTCTCTTCTGTTCTTCCCTCAACTCAACCTCCCTGCCCCATCATGTCTTCTGAACCCCTCCTCTTCTCCCCTTCTCATTCTCCTAGTTCCCCCTCCCCCTCCCAATTTTCTCAGGAGATCTTGTCCCTTTCTTCTTCTCCAGGGGACCATGTATGTCTCTCTTAGGGTCCTCCTTGTTTACTAGCTTCTCTGGCAGTGTGGATTGTAGGCTGGTAATCCTTTACTCTATGTCTAAAATCCACATATGAGTGAGTACTCTTGAAGTGGATCAGTACTTATCCCTAGTATAGGAATGGACTTTGGGAGCCCATCCCACATGGAGGGATACTCCCTGAGCCTAGACATAATGGGGTTGACCTAGGCCCTATCCCAAAGAATAAGACAGACTTTGAAGACCCCCCCTATGGAAGTTCTCACCCTCCCTTGGGAGCAGAAAGGATATGGGATGGGTAGGGTGTTAGTTGTGGGGAGGGAAAGGGACCTGGGATTGATATGTAAAATAATTTTCTTTCTAATTAAAATAAAAAATAAGAAAAAAGATTTTTGTTGCTACCACAACTGTAATTTTGCTACTGTTATGAATTGTAATGTAAATATATCTGTTTTCTGACACTCTTAGGTGAACCCTGTGAAACAGTCCTTTGGCCTCCAAAGTGGTTGTGACCCTCAGATTGAGAACTACTGCCCTAGTTTAAGCGTATGCACATTGTAAGTGGCCTAGGGGTTTTTGTACTTGGACTTTCATTGATTTGACTGACAGCTATATCCATGGCAGAGTCACTACAGAAGGAACACACTTCTCCCTGAATGAAACATTTTGCCACTAAAGTGGGAAATTAGCATGTTTAGTCCATTAAAATGCTCAAATTCACTAAAGAGTTGTAACTTAAGTGGGAACTATTAGAAATTCTGTATTCACATATGCATATAAAATTAACGTAAACTCAAATTACCACATTTCCTTCTACAACTGTTTCGGTGACAGACTTTTAAAGTAGCAATAATGTCTTAGAGATCAATAGAACCAATTTCACACCTGTAATGTTTTAGCATTTATTTTCTTGGAAAGGTCCAACTCTCCTTCTGAAAACACATACTCACAAAATCCACCAGGGGGAGATTTCAATGCTGAGAACTTGAAAAAGGAAAGTGTAAGATTTGATTCAGCTGTACTTCAGGTGACAGTTTCTCCAACTAAGCCTAGATTTTGAATTGTGTCTTTTCAAACAATTCTTGATACACTGAGCTCTAGACTGAGTGATTAGGGGAGCCAATGACATATTACTGGGTGTGGTGATAGGTTGTTTATGATTTATTAAAGCTTGCCTAAGGATTCAGAAAGCAAAGTCAGCCACAAGCCATAGAAGCCAAGCACACACCTTTAAACCCAGAAGCCAGAAGCTAGGAGGTGGTAGTACACATCTTTAATCCTACGACTCAGGATTAACAGGTAGATGGATCTCTGTGAATCCAAAGCCACTCAAATCTACATGAGATTGATCCCAGTCCCAAAGAAAACAGCTCACACAAAGATGATCTCAGCACCTGGGATCACATGCCTTTAATCCCAGCAACAGGGAGGTATATAAAACAGGAGCAAGGTATCAGAGATGGCATTCATTCTCCAGTCACCTTAAGAACAGGAAGGCATATATTCTTTAGCCACACTGAGAAGAGGAAGCACTCTGAGGCTTGGTGAAGAGCTCATGGATCAGTCCTTTCAGCATGAGTTAGAGCTGAGAGCTAGTGGCTGGCTGCTTTGCTTTTCTGATCATCACCTTGAAGTTTGAAGCCCAATATCTGTCTCTGGGTCTTTTATTTATCATGATACAACTGGGTCTTGTTAGTGATTGCATGTAGTGACTGTATGTCTCAGGGAGAATGGGGTATTTGGTTGTGAATGAGATGAGGTTTTGTGTCTCCAGGGCATGGATTATAGGAAAGAGTAATTTGAGGTAATTTCCACTACATATAATGTCAACAATTTCTGGTTTTGAGTGATTTGGGAAGGTTTAAGACTTTGATA
The DNA here is from genome assembly GCF_003668045.3 of Cricetulus griseus. Taxonomy (NCBI): domain Eukaryota; kingdom Metazoa; phylum Chordata; class Mammalia; order Rodentia; family Cricetidae; genus Cricetulus; species Cricetulus griseus. The sequence continues at coordinate 144,332,364 of NC_048598.1, forward strand.
GGATACGATTGAAATACTTTGTAAGGATGATAAAAGAAAAATATGTACAAGGGATATTTTTATGGCAAACTTATTTTTAAAGGAAAGACATTACTGCAGAAATCCTTGGATAACCAACACCACCATGTATCAAATGCTAGTACAAATTTCATAAAGAAGTAATCTCTGTAAGGGTATTGCAAAAAAAGAAAGAAAAGATTTGAAGTCCAAGGGTATTTCAAGATTCACTTAACCCTTGTTACCATGCAGGCATTTTGATTTTCATGGTTTTCCCTCCTTAAGAATGTAGAAACCAGATGAAAAGGTCGCTGGTGCAGACTCCAGCTTATCCACTTCCCTACCTGCCACATGACAGATGAGATTTTTTTTAAATACAAATGACACAGCTCTCTCTATCAATAAATAAAAACTTTATTCTAGTGAGACACACATACATGTCTTTGCTCCAGTGTAGTATAGCATACAAACTGAGCATACTCCCCAAAATAAAATGCTGCTTGCTTCCCTTTCTCTTTTTCTTCCATAACCCATGTATATAGTAGATTGATTCCTTGCTTCTGGAAGATGTGTAACTAACTTCTTGCCCAGCCCCCTCCACCCTGCCTCGGGACATCAGTGCACAGAGACAATATAGTTTGAAAAGAAATAGTCAAGCCAGAATGAAAAGATATGTTTGGAACCTAACAAAGCTGGGGAAAAGGAGAACGTTATTGGTCCCAACAATAGGAAGGGGATATGCAATGCTCCCTTCTAGAATTCTGAGAACAGGCCAGAGAAATAAAAATCAATGGACAATTGGACTTTACCATGGGTGCCCAGTTTCATTGATGAGCTCTGTACCTGGAACAGCCTGGAACCCAAAGGAGGGTGGGTTCTGAAAGCTGACACAAGGATGCTCTAGCACTAACTGTGTAGACAAGTGGCCAGCTTCAGAAGAGCCTCCAGATGGATTGGCATTGTAGGAAGCACTGCTATAGCTTGATGTGACCTGGGGGAAAAGGAGCATAAGGAATGGCAAAAAGAAATTTCTTACTAATTAAAAAGAAATTGATGTCTTGCACACAGCATTGGTTTTTTCGAATCACTCCTTTGCTCTTCTCCTACCACACAGGCTCCTTGAATCAGATGCAGAAATGAACACCCCCAAACTCCATTGTTCCATTCTGACTCTACTCCAGGTTTTAGATTTCAGACACACTTCAGCCTGTGCTTTTAGTCAGTTTATTTTCTGTCTATTTTATGCCTAAAATCTCAGCCATTGACCAATTTGCCGCCCACTTTCTCCATTTGAGTTGGGAGGTGCTGAGTGGGCACTTAAGAGATTCCATAATGGCATAAGATCGTTTCTACCACAATTGCTGTAGCTCATCTCAAACCATCTCAGGCCCCCGCTGAGCAGTCCTGGATACATTCCTTACAGTCTCCATGGTTCTTCCCTACAACTGATATCTCCAGTCTCAGATCACATCACTCTTCAAGTACACTGCTTCATTCGGGCATTTTCCCCCCAATAGTAGTTTAACCCTTTATCTAATTGTAGTATAAGGAATGTGATCTATGAAGCAGAAGCTCCCTCACTTTGGCTTTTTACTCCAGAATCTTGTCTGTATCCACACTTCCCTTCTCTGCCCTTGAAGAAGCGACATTCCTACCTCGGACAACCTCCTCGACAACCTCCTGCCTCACTACCCACACTACCCACACTGGCTCCGCTTTGGATTTCTGAGAATCACAGTCTTCTTGGGGGAACTTCCTAACAAGTCTTCCTAATGAGTCTGTCTCCTTTCCTCATCTGCAAGTCATCTTGTGTTCCTTAGCAGCAGCAGTGCTCCAAAGCCATCTTTATTAATCCAACAGTAACAATTTTAGAGTTCATTGTATTTGCATATTATCCTGTGTGTCCTCACAAACATACATGCATCACCACCAATTCATTTTAATAGCTGAAAAATGGGAGCACAGAAATATTTTTTCTTTTGAATTTATCTAAGATCTCTGGTCTAATAAATGACCAGTTTTAATTTAGCTGTCTAGGTTGTATTAGTTATACACGGAGCATACATGTATGTGTTTGATTTGATGTGTGAGTGAGTGTGTGTGTGTGTGTGTGTGTGTGTGTGTGTGTGTGTGTGAACACGTGGTGTATGTGTGTTTGTGCTTTGTGTGTTTTCCAGTGCATTTATACTTGTGTGTGTGTTTGTGTGTGTGTGTGTGTGTGTGTGTGTGCGCGCGCGCACGTGCATAGCTCTTTCACTAACCAGGAGCTTACCAGGTAGGCTAGGCTGGTTGGTCAATGAGCCCTGAAGTTCTCTCTGTCTCAGTCTCTGGAGTTCTGGGAATATACGCATGTGTTTCCATGGCTGGCCTGATTGTGTGGGTTCTGGGGGCTGAATTCAGGTCTTTGTGCTTCTACTGCAAGCACTTTTTTAATCAACTTCATTATCTTGACCGCTCTTAATAGTCAGTATGCTAGCTATTTTTCTCATCGCTGTAGGAAAAATAATAAAGACTTAAAAAAAGCACCTTAAGAAGGAAAAGGTTCATTTTGAGTCAGAATTTGGAAGTGTAATCCTTCATGTCAGGGAAGGCAGGGTTGCAGAAGGTGAGGTTGGTGGTCACAGTGTGTCAACAGGCCTGAAGCTGAGGGGTGAATGCTAGTGCTCCACTCACTCACTTTCTCCTTTTTGTTCAGTCTGGGACCCAAGTCCAAGGGACCATTCCACCAAAGGGGTTACATATTTGAGGTCTCAAAAATTCGGGAGAGAGAGAGAGAGAGAGAGAGAGAGAGAGAGAGAGAGAGAGAGAGAGAGAGAGAGAGAAACACACAGATACAGAGAAACACAGACAAAAAGAAACAAAGACAGAGCAGCACAGAGAGAGACACACACACAGAGAACTGGCAGTTGCCAAATATCACGGATGTGTTTTAGATTTTACATTCTCTACGTTTAATTAGCCTTTGACTATGTTGGTATTCTCTCCTTCCTACTGATCTTTCCCCTGTTTCCTTGATATTTTCTTACCGGTTCTCTTTATCTTCTGAGCGTTAGTTAGGTGGTACCAGCATCATGCCTCATTTTATCCACTATCCAGAAGAATCCCATGCATTATTGTAGTCATAACTCTATTTTTACACTCACATATCTGGCATAGTTACCCCAGGTCTCATTTGAGTGCCTACTGCCTCAAAGACACTTAGATTGCTTAAATAGATCCAAGCTCAGCATTTGCAAAACTGTATCACTCCTCAGATATGCTTTATTTTATGTATTCATCTAAGCTATATGTATTTGTCCAGTAGTATATGCTATATGCAACTGTTCTAGGATTATAGTGTTAAGTTAAAAGATTATTAGGTTATTCTCTATAGAATTTGCATTCTAGTGGAAACTGTTGTGTTTCTATATGTACCAGACAAGGTGTAATTGAGAAACAGAGCCCTTGTAAGTATAATCTACTAAGAAATATATTAAAGAAACAATACCTTATATAATCATAGCAGCCCTGAAGAGGAAGCTGGAGGACCACAGAAAAATTGTTTAGCTGGCTTCTAAAACTGAGCAAAGGATTGGGAACATGGAAATCTGGAGAGAACTAGTGGAGATGTCTAGGGACAGCTGTCCCTCATCACCTCCTACATCTAAGCCCTTTAGATACTAATAACTGCTGCTTTATAGCCTGAAAACACACAGAAACAGTCCCAGGATGCAGTTCAAAATCACCACAGCCACGATAAGAACTGGTGATAAATTCTGCCTTTGATACATTGGAACTACTTTGGAACTCTTTGTCTTTGAATAGATGAACAAGGAGAGAGGACAAGATAATAATAATATAATAGATACCCATCTCATAGGAGCATTCAAGGACATTGTGTGGCAATGGGAGCCCTGAAACTATCAGATGTGTTTAACAGAGAGCCCTCAAGATAAAACTATGGAGCCATTGTTCAGTTGTGCTGAGAGAACTGAATTGAATAAAATCTTCCCAAATTTATGTCCATCCAGAATCCTAGAATGTGATCTTATCTGGAAATGGGTTTTGTCAGATGTAATTAATCAAAGATCTGGAAATCAAACTTTTAAGGATGTTTTAGGGCCCTGTGTTTAATAATTGGTATTCTTATGAGACAAAGAGAAGCCAAACAGACTCACAGGGCAGGAGGCCACATGCACCCAGAGGCAGAGAATATAAAATGAATCCTTGGAGCCACCAAGTACTAGAAAGGGCAAGAAAAGTTTTCTTTTCTCTATAGTTTTTAAAAGGAGCATGACTCAAGGACACCTTGAGCTTGAAGTACAGTGCCCAGGATTGTGAGAGATGTGTGCTAATTGATGGTAGCAGTCATAATGCACAAATAAGGTTAGACTATCTGCAACTACATCACAACATTTTTTTCTATTCTATCTAGAATGTCTACTCGCATTATTTTTAAGATCGTGTGAAGCTTTCTTTCTTTTGCTTTTTAAACCAACCTAACATGGGCTTCTCACTAGTGACTCTTCCCTAACCTGGCCCTGCCCCACATTGAACTGCTGCACTTCTTGTCTTATGAGCCCATCTGGTCTGCCATGTTGACAGACAATCAATTCTTGGAGGCAGTTGCCAGCTCTAGCCCATTTCTTTTCATTAATGGTTCCTTCCTGGGAGAACCATGGACAAAGATCCCAGAAAAAGGGGAAGAACTTTTTTTAATTGAGTTCCTCATGCCTTGAGGGATTCTTTGATCCCAGAAAGATGTAAATCTTCCTTGATAATTTTCAAAAAACAAACAAACAAAAAACATAAAAGACATGTATTTTCTATTTAGACTAGGAATTGGGGATCTCTGTTGCAGCCATTCAAAACTGACATACGGAAGAGATGCCAATGAACAGGAGAGGATAAAAAGTCAGAGTCAGCAGAAACTGTCTCATTATTTAAATCTCTCTTGTACTAATTAACTAATATCTAACTAGGAACTTAGACCTTACAACTTTGTCTTTAGATACTGACATTTTTTTTTCACTGTGCTAAAATTACCCTACGTTTGAAATTTGCCAGTTGCACATGCTTTTTGTAGACTGGGGTACAAAAGCCAGGGTGGAGATGAAATACAAGTCCTGGCACACCAATTCTGGGCCCCTTGGAAGAATGGCATTGCTAACTTCATTTTGGGGGACAGACTGTGCCAGATGACAGGTAAGGCACAAACATCAAGAACAATAACTATCCACAACCCTTTCCTGCCCTGCCACATGCTTGGGACCTCGCTCCAGAAACCATGAGTGACATCCCTCATCACAGCATGCTGTCAGCCCCAAGGCTCTGCCCCAGCTATCACATACAGGCTGTAGCAATCAGTGAAAACTCCCATTGCTCAATCCCATCCCACTGCATAGCTTCTCAGAGACCTTGACCAAACAGCCACACATGTAGCAGTCAGTGGTAAGATTCTAAGGCTCAGAACTTTGCCCAAACAGCTTCATAAGTTTGAGCACCAGTGGTAAGTCTCCCTTAACCTCGCCATGCCATGCTACCTGCTCTGGGACCTTGTTCAAGCAACCACACCTTAAGACACCATGAGGTGTCTCCAGGTAGCCACTAAGTTGGAATCATCCCAGCATTTATACTCATGAATCAATACTGAGTGTCTTAAAAAATTGAGCTTTGAGTACCTCCTAGTTAGTTGGCCCAAAACCAGCCAAGTTAGGGTAACAACAAAAACAGAACCAACCCCCTCCTCAACACATATGATCTACAAACTCATTAAAAGATACAACAAAAACCCAACTTAACTCCAGATGCCCAGGTCCCAAGGTGAAAAAAAAATTTAAAAAGAAAATAGACTATGTCCCAAACCACTAAGCCTATAGTAATGGACCCCAAAAATGACAGATTAGATGAATACCAATACATGGAATTTAAAAGAACAATTACAAACTGTTCAAAGAGTTCAAAAGGATCTTGAATGAACTTAAACAGGAGAGAAATAAAGCCCTGACTAAAGTCCAAGAAAACACAAATGGTTGAGTGAAAGAAGGAAGGTATATCAGAATACAAATTAAATTCAATAAAGAGGTAGAAATACTGAAGAAGACCCAGGCTGAAATGAAGCTGAAAATTAAAAATTCAGCAATTCAGAAAAAAACAACCTCTTTGGAAAACCCCACCCACTGAATGAATGAGGTAAATGACAGACTGTCAGTCAGTGCCTGACAGAAAGGGAGAGGAATTGGATCAGTCAATGAAAGAAAACGATAAGTTAAAATAAAAACGCTGTGAATGGAATATGGAGGAAATTAGACACATCAAGATTAGATTATCTCCATGAATTATGGGTACAGATGGAGAAAAAGTTCAGCCCAAAGACATAGAACACATCAATAAATTCATAGAAAAACTCCTCAAACAATGAAAGAGACACTTGTGTAAGGAGAAGAGGCATGGAGAACACTAAACAGATAGGACTAGAAAAGAGCTCTTCACATCACACTATAGTTAAAACACAAAACATGCAGAAAAAGAAAGTGTGTTATTGAAAGCAAAAAGAGAGAAGCCAAAATCAAATATAAAGACAAGCATGTTAAAATAACAGCTGACCTCCAAATGAAAACTTTAGACTTTGGAGCGATGTATTTCAAGTCTTAAAGACCACTGATGCCAATTCAGATTATTATTCCTGGCAAAGCTATCTGTGGTATTTGAAGAAGAAAAAAAACTTTCCACGATATAAACAAGCTAGAGGAATTCAGATCAATCTAAACAGATCTACAGAGAATACTGGAAAGAACACTTTAGATTGAAAGGAAGGATAAACATATCCAAGAAGTTACAGAAAGAAAACAAATGACTCTAAGATAACTGGTACATAGGTAAGATTAAAAAAACTAACCCCACAAAAGCAACAGAATGACAACAATCAACAAAAACCTCTCAATAATAACTTGAAATATTAATAGCCTCAACTCCTTTATTAAAAGATAGGTGAGCAGATTGAATTAAGAAATAATATACATCTTTTTGTTGTATACAATAGTCACACATTACCTTCAAGGAGATCAATAAACTTTAGAGAGAAGTGATGGGAGAAAAGTACTGTAAGTAAATGAAACTTGGAAGCATTATGGCATCTCTATCTTAATATCTGACAAAATAGACTTCAAACAAAAACCAATCAGAAAGATGATGGAAGTCACTTTATTGTGGTCAACAGATCAACCACAATGATATTACAATCTTAAAAACATATACACCAAACAGGTGTACCCAATATTATAAAACAGCAGCTTTTAGCCATGGAGCCAAAGATTAATACCAACACAGCAATAGTAGGTGACTTCAATACTCCATTTTCAGCAATCAAGAGTCCATCCAGACAAAAATAAACATGCAAACAATGGTGGTAAATGGCATCATAGGTCAAATGTGCCTAACAGATATCCACAGAACAGTTATTTTCATCAACCCATGGAAGTTTCTCTAAAATATAACATATACTAAGACACAAAGAAAATCTTAATAAATACAGGAAAATAAAAATAAATCCTTGCATCCTGTTTGACAACAATGGAATAAAATTTGAAACCAATAACAAAGGGATCATTAGAAAATACATACATTCATGTAAATAAAATAACACACTACTGAATACTAGTAGGTCATTGAAGAAATTAATATGGAAACCAGAAAATTCCTGGAACTAATTAAAATGAGAGCACATCAAACTCAAACCTCTGGGATCCTTTTTTTTTTATTTAAACATCTAATTGCCTACATTTTTTGACAAAAAAGAAAGGATGAAAATAAATAATTTAATAATTCACTTCAAGAACTTACAACAGCAAGAACAAACCAAACACCAAAATAGAGGAAATGCAGAAATTAATGATATGGAAATAAAAGAATAAAAAAATCAATGAAATGAGGGACTGGTTCTTTGAAAAGATAAACAGGACTGACAAACTGTTTTGCTAAATTAATTAAAAGAGAAAGCAGACCAAAACTAATTAAGTTGGAGATGAACTTGGAGACATCACAACTGCTACCCAAGCAATTCATAAAACTATTATGGAATACTTTAATACCTGTATTTTACTATGTCAGAAAACCTAAAAGAAGTGGATGAATCTCTAGACACCAACCACCAACATTAGATTAAGATGGGATCAATAATTTAAACAGAGAAATAACAGGCAAGGGGATTGAAACATTAATAAGTCTCCTGACTTAAAATGCCCTGATATAGATGGGCTTACAGAAGAATTCTACCAGACCATTAAAGAAGAATTACAAACAATGATTCTAAGTACTCTACAAAATATTACTCTATTACCAAATACATGCAAAGATACAACAGTAAAGAGAACTTTAGGGCAATATAATTCATGAACATAGATTCAAAATTTCTCAATAAAATATAAACCAAATGCAGGACCTCTAGACGTACATTGAAGAAAGGTAGAGACAGTAGAAAGTCCTGTCTTAATCCTGATTTTAATGGGATTGCTTCAAGCTTACATCCACTTAGGATGATGTTCGCTATGGGTTCATCACATATACTATCTTGAGGTATGTTGTCTCTAGTTATATTCTTGCTTGGACTTTTATCAAGAAGCTATGTTTGATTTTGTCAAGGGTTTGCACTGCACCTATTGAAAGATCATATTATTTTTCTTTAATTCCATTTATATGATTTACTACATATATCATGCTGTATATGTTGAAACATCCCCATATCACTCTCTGTCATAAATCCTACTTGATCATACATACTATACCATTAGAGTTCATCTCAGGTTGTTTTACAGAGTCTTAGTAATAAACACAGAATGGCATTTGGTACAAATCATGCATATAGATCAATAGAATAGAATAAAACACCAGACTTAAGTCCACAAAACTGCTTAAACAAAGACACCAAAAATAAATGTGGAAAGAAAGAGTATCTTCAATAAATACTGTTGGGAAAACTGGATATTCACAAATAGCAGAATAAAATTAGACCCTAGTCTCTCACACAGTACTGTAATCAACACCAAATGGATCAAAAACCACACTGTGAAAAATGAATCACTGAAACTGGTACAAGCAAGAGTAAGGGAGCATGCTACAACAGAAGCATACCATGAATGTTCTAATTAGCACAGGAAAAAAAACGATGATTGACAAATAGGACCTCATGCAACTAACAGCCTCTGTACTCAAAAAGAAACAGTAGAGAGGAAGCTCACAGAATGGAAGGAAATCTTCAGCTATCCACCTGACAGAGGAAAAATATTTAAAGAGTCAAAGAACACAAAAACAAAAGTATTAAAAATATAACCAAATCAACCAATAAGTTTTAAATATGAATAGGGAGTTCTTAAAATAGTAAAAATGGCTAACAAACATTTTAAAACTAGTTCAACATCACTAGCCACTGAGAATTGCTAATTAAAGCCAATTTGAGATTCTATCTTACCCCATTCATAATGGCTAGCTGTGGGAGAAACTGCTGGCCATCCTACCCAAGCCTCAGGTGCCCAGGCCAGCTTGCATGAGCGCAGGTACTTCCTCCCTGAGCCAAGCTTGCCTCTAAGCCCAGAGATTGCTAGTGAAGAGACACCTGACTCAGAGACATCAATGAGTAAAGGACAGTGCAGCAGAGTCAGCAGCCTGAGCCAATGGGACCTTGGGAAAGGGTATAAAGGCAGGTCTAACTTCCTTAATAAAAAAGTCTGCAGGATGTTGTACTACTCAATGACTCCCAGTAGTTGGTGCTGCATCTTCTCACTCCCTCCCCCAAGGTATCCAACCAGGGTCACCTGCAATAGCTAGCATCAAAAAATTTAAAATAAAAACAAAGACCAAATACTGGTGAGGATGCTGACAAAGAGGAACCTTTACTCACCACTGCTAGTATAAATTGGTTCAGCTGTTATGGGTATCAATTCAGAGATTCTTTCAATCTCTAGAGATAAAACTACCATGTAATCCAGTTATACTATTGTGAGGCATAAATGGAGACTATTTGCTCCTATAGACACTTGTTCTCCTATGCTCTTGCTGCTCTATTCATGGTAGCTAGGATATGGGATGAGCCTTGATGCTCGTCAACTGATGAATAAATAATGAAAATATGATACCCATTCACAATGTAATTTTATTCAGCTGTCAAAAAAACATGAAATGATTAAATTTTCAGGCAAATGAATAAAGTGGAAAGAATTGTACTGAGGTAACCCAAACCCAGAAAGACAAGGACCTCATACTCTCCCTCAGGTGGAACCTAGCCTCCAACTTCTAACTTAATATGTTTGACATGGAGTGCTACAGAAGTCAGGAAACTAGAAGAGGACATGATAAGGTGAGCCCTAAGGGAGAGAGGTACCAGAATGTAGGTAATATGAAAATAGAGAGAGAATAATGGGAGTGGAAAGGTTTAGAAGGGTGGTAAGTGGGGAGTCTTGGGAGGAAAAAGGAAAGGGGTAGGGTAAGTAGATCAAACAATATATGACAAAATTGTATTAAAACCTACTACCTTGTAAGCCAATTTAAAAACCAAACACACACACACACACACACACACACACACACACACACACACACACACACACACACACCATGTATAATGTTCCTTTTGAATTGCCCCCTCAACAATAGGCTTTTGTCATCCTTCTTGGAAACCCAGGAAAACTAGGTGACAGGACCCTATTGCTGAAGACAACGCATACTACAATTGCAAGATACATAGAAACCAAGGTTGGAACCACGTTGAAAACTTCCTCTGCTAATTAGCTTTCATGGTGCTGTAAGCTGCTGTGCAGGCTGGGGAGAAAGGGTCCCAAAAGTCTTATGCAGCTGTAAACTTCATGAACTACAATGTAAGTAGGATGCACCCAATTATGCATTGGGGGTATGACTATAAATAGAGGTAACTAACAATTCTCCAATTGAATTTGAGGCCTGCCTACAAGACAGAATCCATTTCTGGTACTGTAAATTCCCATCAAAACCCATGCCTAGGGGAAATAAATAGGACCTAAGATAAAACCAACTATTTAATTAAGTAGACAGAGTGTCAAACTACCTTCTAAATATTTAGGTTTATGACTATATGCAAGTGTTACTCTCAGCTTTAATCAGAGAAGCCTAGTTTTGCAATGAAAGGCAATGAATTCAGGGCAAATAACAGCTGAAGATGCTGAGAGTAGGTGAAGTTTGAATGCCTAAACAGGATATTTGCACCACCTCCTCTTAGGCTCAGAGAACATTGTGGGAGAAGAGGCAGAAATAAGAACCAAAAGCAAAAAGAGGGTGTACAGGACATCATCTTCTAGAGCCATTCCAATCACGAACTCACTACAACTGTACTTGCCTGTGCTTTGCCTGCATGGAATTGGACCTGTCAAAAGCCAGCTATGAATGAGGAAGAGGTTCATGGGTCTCCTCTTTATTGAACTGACAATTACTGATAGATTCTGCATTTTGGGGGAGTCACTGTCATCAGTTGAGCAACTTCTGATGAGTCCACCAGGATCCAACAACAAATTCCAACCCCCAGGTCACACAGATGGCTCTGATTCTTTGGATCTTTATACAAAACAAAAATCACATGAATATGGACAAAAGGGACCTGTAGGGGATAAAAGGAAATTAATGGTGATGGGATGGAAACAAAGAATAATAAATAGATAGTGACAGTAATCAGAATGCATTGTATACACAAATACAAACGTAAAAGGACAATTTTTAAAAGTATTTGCCCTCCCTGGGGAACAGAGAGAAGATAGGAAGGGGGTTGGTAGGGGGAGGGGAGGGGGACAGGGAGAAGATGGAACTAGGTTTGACATGCAAAACAAGCTTGTTTCTAATTTAAATTTAAAAAAGAAGTATATAACCACAGGAAAAGGAGGGAATTTGAAAAGTACATTGTCCAGCCCCAAGTGATTGCTTGATGCTCTCTGTAAGAGCGTCTGAAATGAAGGGCCCAAACTCTCTTCATGCCTCTCAACTGACTGAAGACTTACTACCTCCTGAAGCAGCCAATGAGATTTCAGGACATTCTAATTGGAAGTTTCCTTTGATGACTGAAAATCTGGTTATTTTGATGGTTTTGAATTTTGAAGTCTGGAGCTACTAAGAATCAAATATATCTTCCTGAATAATGGAAACATTTCCTTCTCAGGTTTATGGCTTCACATTTTTGCTGTCATAATTCCATTTCATCACCAATACCTTCCCAGTTCTTGGTTCTTTTCCTCTGGCTGTTCTCCAGCTGTTGGACTAATTTTGTCTTAAGGTAGAAACTCTTACCTGTATCATTTTTGTGATTCCATGCAAGATTTTGTTGGTCCTAGAGTAAAAGGGTGTAGTAGCTTCTTCTCATGCCCTAGCTTTAACTAGCTTTAACCTAGTGTGCCTTGTATGCTAATACAATATAGTCCTCCAGTAGGATCTACTGAGGACTGGATTCTCTATCCTCATCAATAGCAAAGGCTTAAAAACATCTCCAGGTAACCTACTAACATCTAACAACGAAAATACTATTTATGTGACTATTCTACTGTATTGTTTATGGAATAAATAAAGTCTGTATATGTTTAGTGTAGAGTCAATTCATTGTTTTTAATAAGGTATTTTCAAACCACAGCTTTTGTCTGAATCCTCAGATGTGGGACCTGCAGATATGGAAGGCTCACTGGATGTTTAAGTTTTGCCCCATTCCCTGGTGGAGACTGATCTTACTAAAGATAAGGATGGTGACATTAATTTTCAATTACAAGCAAAAAAGTATATTTCTGGGCACAGAGGAAGGCTTAGTTACTATAATTATTATTTGAAACGTATCATTTTCCAAAAAAGAATAAGTCAGTTTGCCCAGGAGAGATCTATGATCCCTGGTAAGTCTAATAAAATATCCAAGGAGTGAAAAAAATAGTAAGATCATACAAACACAATAGGTTAGTAAATATGGGATCAAATGATCCAAGAAGAGTCAACAAAACTCATAGCAGGTAAAATAATCTTTAGACCCGAGGAGAATGAGACATGGTGACACAAGCCTGGATTTGACAGGAGTGTACATTGGTATAGGCTGCATTCTAGATTTTGTTCAGAATTGTACTTCTAATAGAACTCTCATGGTTAGAAGGCAGGTAACAAAACAGGTTATCAGGCCAGGTAGTGACTTTAAGGGGGAAGATGGTCACAGCTTAGGGAGGTAGATGATTCTAGCAATCAATGGCGGTTAGTGGTGGAAAGTGACAGCATGTATTCAGTAGTGACAATCTGGGATGGAGACATGGCTTAACAATAGAATACTTGCCTGGAATGCATGCAGCCCTGGCTCCAACCCCCAGCACAGCAAACATGTAAAGCAGATGATACTGAATATTTTTTTCTTAAATATGTTTTAAAGTAATGTGCATATGCATGCGTATGTGAGGGGTGGGGTATGTGCACACATGAGTGCAGGTTCCCAGGGAATGCAGAAGAGTGTTACTTCCCCTAGAGCTGGAATAATAGGTGGTTGTAAGATGCCAGGGAGGAAAAACAACTATCCCACCTCAAAGTCCAGAGGCCTCAGAAATATGGAAGAAAGAGATTCTTTCATTTGACAGGGCACTCAAGAAAGAAACACTCCCAGGAGAAAGCCAGGGTTAAGTTTGAGCCAGGTGAAACTGAGATAACATTGAAGATCTATAGAGGGTGCAGCATAGGGGGAGCACATACCCAAACACTGAAGGTCTATAGAGGGTGCAGTTTAGGGGGAGCACATCCCTAAACAGTCCTCTCATCTAAGATCAACGGCAAAGTTAGGCAGTTTTAGTAATTCTGTAAAGATACTTGGAGAAATTATGGAAAGACATTACAGTTGTGGTTATGATTTGTCGTAGGAAAGGGATAATGTAGATTAAAAGCAGCCAAGAAATGAAGGGAATAAGGTAAAGTTCATGAAAGGCCCAATCTTGGAATTTTTATTTGTCCCAGTCCCACTGGGTCATAGAGAGTGTTACTTTCCCAGCACTGATGTCTGTGGTATGCATAGTTTCCGTCAGGGAGCTCACTGGAGCGCTGGTGTCTAGCCTTTTAACTGAGGCTCCATCATGGCAGCTTCCTGGACTGGACACAATGGATCTGCCAGCAGTTCCTTGGACAGAAGCAGATGCTGTGTGGCCCAAAGACTCCTCCCTAAATCACGTTGTTGTTTATCTGCCTTGCTGAAGGCAATTTGGAAAATTGATTCTCTTAGCTTGATTCTAATTGGGAGATTATACCAGAAACCAAGAGCAAGTGTCAGATCTCTCTCCCCAGACTAGGTTAAATTCTTCAATACATGGGGAATTTATAGGACAATTGACATTTTACTTTGGATTGAAAGTATCTGTTCATGTGTCCATGCATTTTCTTCACTGGTTAGAGTTCATGCAACATGTAGTGTCTACATGTTAGATGAACAAAAAAGTATTTAAATTCCTATGCATTTGTTGAGGATCTCCAAAATTTAGCAGTTTCAAATGCCTTGGTCTGAGAAATGTGATTTTATGTATTCTTTTGGAGGAAAATAGTTGTATTTCTCAACTTCATTTGTTCTTGTAATGAACAAAAGTTTTCAGTTTGTCTATCAGAAAGTCCCTAGAAAAATACTACTTTGGGGGATTTCTCCTGTTTAACTAGGTAAAAATGCACTAAAGAATTTATTTTGATCAAGAAGGGTAGGGTTCTTTAGAGTGATACATTGTTGCTTGAACCAGTGGGGTTTTTTTTATGTAGGGAGAGGGGCTAGAGAAAATGAATGAAGTGGCTCAGAGAAAATGAAATTTCATGGCTCAACAGGTATCTGATTTACCTCAACACAAAAGAAGAGTTTTTAGTTCTCAAAGACAGATGTTGTGTATTTGTTCCTATTACTCATCTTTCTCATTTTTATGCATGGAAAAACTAAAGACCTAGAAATGAAAACAAAAATGAGTGTGGCTAAATGACTAGAATTAAATTGATGGGTCAGAACTTCCTTTAACGTCACAAGTCCCAGGCTTGAACTGAATTATGTCAATAAGTGCAGCATTTTATAATGTGAACATTGATGTTATAAAACCCACTAAGGGATATAAATAATGCTAGGTAACCAAGGATATTTCAAAGTATTGAAAAATACCATCAAAAAGGAAGCAAACAATTATCTATAAATTCCTTTAATAACTTATAATGCATCATCTAGTCTACTGCACAGAGTGTATTAGGAGCCATCTCCCCTTGGACCATGGTATAATGACTAGAGTCAACATACTTTTCATCCAAAGAAAAGGTTCATTCTACTCTCATCTTCCTTTTCCTTTTTTTTTAATTTTCAGGAAGGAAGATGAAAAGTTTGTAGAAATCATTGCAAAAATGACTTATTGGCTGGAATGGAAACTGGCTGGAGAGAAGGTTCAGCAGCTAGGAACTCTACTGCTCTTCCAGAGGAGCAGAGTTAGATTCTCAGTGCTCTCTTGGCAGTTCATAATCTTCTGTAACTCTGGTTCCAGGGGAATCTGATGCTATATTTTGGCCTCCATGGGTACTGCGCATGCATGATGCACAGATAAGCAAGCAGGCAAAACATCTATACAATATAAAATAATAAAATGTATGTATGTATGTATGCATGCATGCATAAATGACAGCTTTTTTTGGTAAGAAGCCATGAGCCAGCTCATGAAAAAGTTCTACCTTAAGCACTTGTTTTAGTCTCCTTAACGCACTTGACACTTGACTAATGCCCTCTAACTTGATGTGTACAACCCTAAAGCAACTGTTGGAATAAGACATTTAGTGAATCCGTCTGTGCTGTTGATTTTCAGCCACTCACTACTGCCCCACTTCATACTATGTGAGACTCTTACCAGTGGACAACTCCCTCTGCTCCGCAGTTTCTAAAGCAGCTTTGACGCTGTTTCTCCCTATGTCTTCATACATTATAAAGATAAATTTTACTAAATTTTTAAGAGGAAGACAAATAACCATTTACAGTTTCCCATTTGTCACTTTGGGTACTCTTTATCCCTTCCTGTTGAGTCTTCATTCCACTCTAGCCTTATGCTTCCATGTGGTGTTCTTTCACTCCACTTAGTATTTCCCATAGTGCTGAAGTTACTGTAAGTGGATTTATTTGTAAATGTCATCTTCATTTTAAAGGACATTTTTACTCTATGTATTAAAAACTTGGTTAGGCTTTTTTTAAAATTCATTTTTTACCTAGAATTTTTTGGCTAAAATTTCTATAGTGGGACCTATAAAATATAGTCTTGCCAGATATATGTGCAATTTATTTATTTGTAATAATCTGTGACTCTTCTGTCTATTTTACATATCTTTTTCCAATGGTTGGTTATCATCAAGTTATTTTGATCTAGGTCTCCTAAGTCTTTGGGACCTGTAAGTAAATTGATATGTTCACCAAGTTTTTGGAACTTATTGTCATTTATCACTTTTCTTTCCCTCCTTTCTCTTTTCCTCCTAGAATTCCAATTACACATCTTTCAGGTATCTTGTTACTATCCCTACAAGTCCCCAAGACTCCCTATTCTTTTAAGTCCCTTTCTCTATATTTATTAGACTGCACAATTTCCGTTGCTTTGTCTTTAAGCTCACTGTGCTGCTAGTATTGATAATCTCCAATAGGCAAATAAATCAATTTTATAATTCTTTTATTTAACAAATGATTATAAATTTTAAAAATTGAATTGTTTGGTTTACATTTTCCTAATGATATTCCTCATCTATTTAGTTTCATATCCATCTTTACTTTTGTGTCTTTGAATATTATTATAATTTTTTAGTTATTTCCTATTAAATCAAACCTCTGATTTATTTGCTTGTTTGTTTTTATTGTTTTCATTTTCCTTGACTTTGTTTCTTATATATTATTTGCTGATTCACAAATGTAACAACTTTATTTTATGCTGGATGTTGTAAGGATTATTTGTATTTATTCTGCTATCTTCTTTGAAAGTTATGTTTATTTTGGACACAAGTTAAGTTACTGGAAACTCCTTTACTTTTCTGCAGGCCTTGTTTTATTGTTGATAGTAATCATCTACTGCTTTCCTTAGTCCTTCAGCACATGCCTTATTTCATAGTAGCTATTGTTCTTTAAACCCAGTCTTTCTGGAGTCCCACCAAGTGACTAACTTACTCAGAGAGATTGGAACAATATTCAAACATGTTCCCGTACACCAAGAGCTTTTGTTCCTGTGTTATACATCTCTGAGACACACAACAGCTACTCCGTGTTAGAATACACAGAGTCATGTAATCAAGAAATTCTACTTTCCACACAGCTCCTTCGTGCCCTAACCAAGGAATTCTAGCTGCTCTTGTTTCAAACTTTTTTGCCTCCCTTCTGTGCTAAGTGAGACCATTGGACTCTACATTGGCTCTACTCCATTGAGCTGTGATCTGGTAAATGTCTCCAAACAGAAAGCCATCCAACTGTGGTAGGCATGTTGTGTTGTTTTCTCAATAGTTGCAGTCACAAGCTGCCTGAAAACAGTTGTCTCATATTTTAATTCTACTTTTATAGTTTCTTTAGGCCAGAGTACAAGTCTGGTATCAGGATCTGGGCAAAATTCTCATTTTCTTTCATGCATGTAGACATAGATAAAGAAAGATAAAAAACGTTGGATGTTGTGCCATGTATTTCTGGCACTATTTGGCATGTAACTATTACCTAGTGAATATAAATAATATGGATTGCATGACATCAAACTATCACTTCTTTGTTGGGACTGATTTTTTTTTTGTTGCAAAGACTATGCTGTTCTTCCTTGCTAAATATATAGAGAATGATATTGGGTCAAAACATATTGATAATAGGAGAGATGTTATTTAAGATTCAATTAAAATGAAACTCCACTATCCCAAGAGTTGTTAGAATAAATTTATATATCATCATCAATATTTGTAAATAAACAAGCATTTAGTCATTTAAGCTCAGACTGCTCATTACCCCAAATACCCACATGTGTTTTATGTTATTTTTAATTCAGGAGCTGTGATATTGTTAAAATTAGAATAGTCCCATAAATTGATCATTTAAAAATAATTCTTTTATGTTTTGATACTATAATATAATTGCATCATTTCTCTTTCCCCATTTCCTTCTTCTTAGACCTCTGTTATACCTCTCCTTCCTCTTCAGCCTGAAATTTGTTTCCTATAATTCCTTTGGGTTGGTTGTGTTTGAAATAAAGTTTTTATGCTTTTATTTTTCTGTCTTGGAAAGTTTCTTCTTCAGTTAATGGTAGATAATTTTGCTGGGTATATTAGTCTAGGCTAGCCTTAATGCTCTTAGGACTTGAATGCTTTGTTCCAGGCTCTTTTGGCTTTCAAAATTTCCATTGAGAAATAAGTTCTTATCCTGATTTTTTTAAATGTGCAAATTGTGGTTTTTCTCTCTTTCAGTTTTAAGTATACACTTTGCCATGTTTAATTATTATTTTAATCATTTGGGATATATGTTGTGGGGAATTTTCTTTCTACTCTTGTCTTTTGGTATTCTGTGTGCTTCTTGTATTTGTACAGCTATGTTAGTTTGGAGTTTTCCTCTACGAACTTGTTGAAGATCTGGTCTTTGTCACTGACTTGGCATTCTCCTCCATCATCTATGCTTATGATCCTAAGGTTTGGCTTTTTTCAAAATACCAACAGTTCTTGTTCCTTTTCTTGTGTGTGTGCTGTGTTAATTTTTTTTTACATTCCTTCCTTATTTTGTCTATATCTTCTACTTTATCTTTGACTCCTGATATTGTAATCTTCTGCTTGGTTTGGCCTACTCATAAAACTTTTCTTTGAGTTGTCTAGTTGAGAAATTGGGTTTCCCAATGCCACTTGAGGCTTCTTCAGTGTTTCTACCTCTTTGTTCAATTATTTTCACAAGCCCTGGATTGTCTTTGTCATTTGTGTCAGTCTTATGCTTGTGTCTTCTTGTAGGGGAAGGCTCAACTCACATGTTTATTCTCCTTAAGCTTGTTCTCCTTAATTTAATTAAGATATTTCCTTGTGTTTTCTTTAAATTCCTTGAATTCTTTGATGACATTTATGATTTGTTTGGTTTTTAAATTCTGTGTTCTGGGATTTGTCTAAGTAATTTTCATTGGCAAACAGTTCTACAGGACTGATAAGTTTGGGGGAGAAGATATTAGCTTGATCTTTCATCTTGCTGGAGTTTTGCTATGAGATCTGTGTACGTTTTGACTTCTTTTAGTAGTTCTAAATCTGACATGTACAGAGCAAGTTGAGGTAGAAGAGAGGATGTCCCAGTGTGTTGGTCTTAGAGGTTGGAAATGAGTTGGGTGGAATGAAATCAGGTGGATAGAGAGGACTTGGTTGGTATATGGGATGTGCCCCTGGTCTAAGCATGGAGTGTGGAGGTATACTTGGCTGGTTAGAAAGGTTAAATATAGTGTGACAGTGGTATGTGGGTTGGGGTAGGTAGGATGGCTCCTATCAGAGGCCTAGAGATTGGTTTGGTGGTTAGAGTAGACTGAGGCACACAATGTGTAGTCTAGGCTTTATCTGTCAGGTTGGGGAGGGTGCATTGAGGAGATGGTCAGGTAGATATATACCTGGCCATCAGGTATATATCTACCTGACCATCAGATATATACCTGACCATCAGGTAGATGATCAAAGCTATATCTTGGCGTAGGATGTGGGTAATCTGGCTGTGTTGAGAGGTTGGATGCAGCACACAAGAGACCTGTGCATGGTAGTAGATGGGATGGGTCCTAACACCATCCCCATGGTAATTTTTATCATACCTTTATACACACTTAACTTTGAAATATAAATTCAATAAAGGGAAGCTATCCCTTTTCAAGTTCTAGAGTAACAATAAAAGAAAGAAATTATGCACCATGTCTTATGATTTATGACTATTTTTATTTGTTAAGTTTTTTAAATTAAGAATTATAAGTAGAATTATACTTTGAGATTTGCCAAATTCTTAAAATTTTTATGTATTTTAACCACTTATTGTAACCACTACCCTTCACCCATTATCTATTAACTTAGTTCAGTCTACAGACACTTAATTGAGGACCTAAAAATTGGGTACATATTATTCATAGTACATTCATTAAGTTAGTTATAAAGAGTGGAGAAAAGGTGTGGATCTGTCCTTGCCTCTGCACTGGCCTTATAATTTATTCCACCTGCAGAAGCTTGTGCACTGAGGGGCAAAACTAGGTAACAAGTGTGTATTTTTCCAAACAAAAGGATTTTCTTCTACTAGCTCTGATCAATTTTCTGCCATGAGATTTTCCTGTAGCACAAATAATAAAAACCAAGAGACAGATATTGGGGTTCAAGCTAAAGTTCAGAGAAGCAAAGCAGCTAGCTGCTAGAGAGTTCTCACCTATCAATGCTCAGACCAAAGGGACAATCTATTGTCCTCACAACCTCAGATTGTGTCTTCAGACCACACTGCTCTCCACCAGGTCTCAGAATCCTAGACTGCTCTCTGAGACTGCACTGTGATCCCTATATTCTCTCTAGTGCTGGGATTAAAGGTGTGAGCTCTTTTAGACTGATTCACTCTCGTGTAGCCCAGGGTGGTCTTGGACTCACAGAAATCCATCTGCCTTTGTCTCCTGAATCCTGGGATTAAAGGTGTGTGCTACCACTGCCTAGCTTCTATGGATAACTAGTGTGGCTGGCTTTGCATTCAGGAAAGCTTTATTAAATCATAAGCAATATAGCACAATATTTCCCCTTGTCATCTTTCCCCTTTGTTTTGAGTGTTTAAATAAATGTTTCTCAACATTATTGGTATTGTCTACCATCCTCTTCAATTTTTTTCTTGCTACAATTTATTATGCACCTACATCTTAAGAGAAAATAGACAAAAATAAGTAAGACTTTTATAAGATAAATAATATGTAAGAGCTATAGGAAATATGGAAATTTTGATTCATATAAAGAAAGAATCACACTAGACCCTGATGAGATTTCTGGGGAATTAAGGGATAGGTCATACAGAGTTAAATAGAGATGAATCCTAGTAGCAGTAGGAACTCTGTAAGTAAAGATTATGAGACACAGTCTGCTATATTCAGGCAAAGCAAAAAGTCCATTGGCAGGAAGGGGACATGAAAGAAGGTATCAGAAGTCCAGTGGTGGGTCAGAACTGGCACGTCTGTGTAGAACCTTGTAGGCTAGTATAAGAGCTTCAGCTTTCACTATGAAGAATGGGAAGCGATCAGAATCCTTTCAAAGAGACAATTGGTTTGTCAGGCTAAAAAGATGATGTTAGCTGCTATGTTGAAATTTGTTTGAAGAAGGACAAGACTCAGAGAAGAAATGCCATACAGGGGGCTACTTTAGTAGTCTGTGCACGGAACTAAACTGATAGGAGAGGAGGTAGACCCATTTGCAATGGGGTTTGAAGATATAGCTGGCAGGATTTGCTGACAGGTTGGTAGCATTGTATGAGCAGAAGGAGAGTTTGGATGGTTTTGATGTTTTTGTGCCTGAGAAATGAGAATGTTCCTCAAATAAGTCAGGAGAAAAAGACTGATTTGAGCATAGTTGGAGAGAAGATCAACTGTTGTAGTTTGATGTATTATTTTTGTAATGTTTATTAGACAAACTGAAATGTTCATAAGCACTGGGCATAAGAGCTTAGTGTTTGGAGCAGAGGCAGGAGTTAGAGATGAAATCTGAGTGCAATCTGCATATAAATGGTTTTTAAGAGCCATGAAACAGAAACTGAGTAATGTTCAGATTTAGGGATCAAGAGGAGACAAAGGAGACATAAAAGGAACAGCTAGAGACAGAGTCAGAGGGGATCCCAAGAAAGAATGAGGTCTTGGAAGCCACATGGAAACTTCATTTCTAGCAAGTGTTCCTGACAGCTTTTTGAACTGGGCAACGAAGAACTCAGTTTGGATTTACCACTATGAAGGTCAACTGTGATCTCAGCAAATTTATTTTCAATAAGGTGGTAGACAGCAGAAAAGTGACTGTTGTGTTTTAAACCAGTAGAAAAGGGGTTATACTAGACACATCAACTTTGCATTAATACTCCTGGCATTTTCTTCCTTCCTTCCTTCCTTCCTTCCTCCCTCCCTTCCTCACTCCCTCCCTCCCTCTCTCCCTCCCTCCCTCCTTTCTTTCCTTCCTCCTTCGTTTCTTTTAAAAAGTGGAACAAAGAGATGCGATAGTTTCTTTTTCAAATGGAAAAAATAAGTTTATTTTCATGCTGATAAAAGTGAATCTTGCCAAAAAAAAAAAGAATGGAAAATTAACAGAACATGCTGTTTTTTGAATAAATGCTATAAGAATGCACAAAATTTAAGCTTTAACAAGGAGAACAAATAGCTCATCCATAGTAATAAGAGGAGAAATAAATGGTTACAGATGTTGGGTGAGTGGGAGTTTGTGGAAATTCTTTCCTAAATGCTTCAATTTCCTCTGGCTGTTACTGTGGCCTTCAGCTGACAATAAGGATGAGACTTACTTTTTAGGAGTTTCAGGAGAGTGGGGAAATAGTGAGATAATAATCGCAGCAACTCCTTTCTGAATAGGAACGACAAAGCCAGTAATTATAAAAGTATAAAGTACCCAAGGGTGTGAAGGGCCCATTGAAAAAGACAATTATAAATCTAATAAATTAACTTGTATAATTAAATGATTTATTTTTAACACACTTAGAGAAATGGAGTGGGCAAGGAGATAAATGTAGCCAGGTTCTTGGTTTTGTCAAGAAAGTAAAATCAAGAGATGACAACTGAATTAGGGGAGTTTGATGGTGTGATTTTACTGACCATGGAAATGAGGATAAAAGTCATGAAAAGAGGAAGAGTGATGAATAGAATCAATGGCTGATGGGTGGGTCAAAATGATGTTAGAGTATATTCTACACTAAGGTATTTTATTAGATATTTTCAGTTGATTGTACATGACCATACATGTATAAGTTCACACTGTCATAGAAGTAAGGCAAAATGAACAATGTGAAATGTAGAATAGATGCTTAGTCATACAGAAATTTACACAATCAAGGGTTATAAAGTAAAATCCAAGGGGACAGATTTTAGGATTAAGTGCATATATGTACATGCAAAGATTCAATAATTACTTAAAAAGAACTTATGATCCAGAGCAGTCGTTCTCAACATCAGGGTTGTAACTTTTGGGGCGGGCGTGAATGACCCTTTCACAGGGGTTGCCTAACACAATGGGAAAACAGATTATATTATGTTTCATAATAGTCGCAAAATTAGTCATGAAGTAGCAATGAAAATAAGTTATGGTCAGGGTCATCACAACATGAGAAACTGTATTAAAGAGTTGCAGCATTAGGATGGTTGGTGACCACTGCTCAAGAGGAAATGGATGTATTTAGGCAGGCAAGTATATGAGTGTGAATCGGTCTTCGGTCTCCACAGATGCGTTTTACCACAGAAATTCTGAACTATAGTGTTGGTCCTTCTTACAGCTGTTTGTACAATGAGGAGGTTTACACAGTGTGCTCATTGTGGTTTACAGAGCCTTTTGAGATTCTGATACTATTCTAACTGACTCTTTGCTCTGGTACTCATCTCTTCATGGCTGTGTCATGTTCTTGCATCTTCACTTGCTCAGCCCCTTCTCACCCAACCAGAAAAGATAGCCCAGTCCCTGCCTACAATTGGCCCTTAGCCAATTAACTATCCTAAGAGAAGATAGTATATCACTCTAAGAGCCAAATAATATGAGTTCAGAATTGAGAGTAGGCACTACACTAGAGATAATCATAAATGTAAAAGAAGCAGCCTTTCTTACAGTACAATTTAGAAGTTATGATAAACACTCACGGCTGCTACTCATGTGCAATCATTTAGAGTAAATCAATAAGATTTTGTATTACTAATAAAATGAAAAATCATTTTATTTGGATAATTATGATCTTATAATAAATTATAATCTTTTTTGGCTTTATAATTTGACTTTATTTATATTTTAGTTAACTTAATACTGAAGAAGAATGTGTCTAAGGAGAAAGTTTATGAAGTGAATATTACATATTTGAAAATCAATAAAAATGTACAATGTTATTCAGATAAAGAACCTAGTGCTATTAACAGAGGGGGTTAGGAAAACCATTTGCTCCAGGCTAGAATGATGCAACCACTGATAATCTTTGCCTCTAGCTTTATCTCTGAGCCCTACTTCTCAGTTTGAATTCTTGAAAATGTTCCTTTTGTGCATTAGGAATGATTCAGCACAGGCTAAAGAGTAATAGTTAAGAATAAAAGCAACCCCCCCCAATTGAAACAAAACACAAATGGCTTCTCACGAAAAACAGATTTGTTTGTTTGTTTGCCTTTTTGAGACAAGGTTTCTCTGTGTAGCCCTAGCTGTCCTGGAACTAGCTCTTGTAGACCAGGCTAGCCTTGAACTCACAGAGATCCACTTGCCTATGCCTCCCAAGTGCTGGGATTACAGCTTTACGCCCCCACCACCGGGCTGAAAACCAGAATATTTTTAAACAATAAATATAAAAACTAGTGAAGATTGTATCTCAATTAAAAGAAACAAGAGAGATTGGCAAATTCCCTGTAATCCCTGTAATATAGGGTAGCATTTATCCCCAAAATTCAATAAACAGTTGAATTAAACATTTTAAATGTCCTTCCTGTGCCCATCTCAACTCAGGCAAATTGAAACAATTTACTCCTTAAATGTTTCTCTGCAGGTTACATCCCGTTGGCACTGTATCCTCAAAATACCTCATTATCAAACGATTTGGTAGTATCAGCAAGAAAATGAATGCAAGGAACAATTCTCTTCCAAACACAGTGGGGAGGGCATCTGCTGCACCTGGTGTGTGTTAGATCTTTAGTGTGAGTAAGATTTTAATCTTCTCCCTCCATCTCTTCTCATCTCTTAAATACTGCATGGTGTGCTGCCCTGTAGATTGCAACAAATAGCAATGCCCTTGTGACTTGGTTTTATAATATCATGTCAAAAATATGTGGCCAGAAAGAAAAGGTTCAAGTGGTCACGAGAGCCAGTGAGAAACTTTGATAATGCAACACTTCAGCTGTTGTGTTTCTAAGTCACTTGCTTGTAGAGCTCTGAGGTTTTGGTTTAATGAACAAAGAATTCACAAGTGACAAAGAGTGAGACATAATGCTATAATGGGACACAGAGAAGATTTAATTACAATTTCTACAAACTTACTGTTTGTTGACTCCAAATGATGACCACATCATTTTACCACCTATAAAACATTGCAGGAAATAGCACAGGGACCATAAGTGATCAAATTTGGTGTTGAATAGGAGTCAATGAGAACAAGGAGCATTGAATCAATCACAGAAAGGGCTGAGAGGTCGGGAAAGAATAGAATCTCTAGTGCTTCCGAGGCAAAAGGTAAGAGGCACGATTTCCTTAACCTGGTCTACTAATTAACAACTCAGCTACTTAGATAAGTGTGCTGGCCAGTTTATGTCAATATGATATGCTAGAGCCATCTGAAAGGAAGGAGTCGCAACTTCGAAAATGCCCCCATAAGCCCAGCCTATAGGTCATTTTCCTAATTAGTGAATGGTGTGGGAGGGCCCAGCACATTGTGGGAGGTACCACTCCTGGGCTGCAGGTCCTGCGTGTTCTAAGAAAGCAGGCTGAGCAAGTCATGAGGAACAAGCCAGTAATCGGCACCCCTCCATGGCCTCTGCATCGGCTCCTGTCCTGTTTGTGTTCCTGCCATGACTTCACCTAGCTAAGAAGATGATCTGAAAGTTGTAAGCTGAAAAAACCTTCTCTCCCCCGAACTGTTGATAGTCATGGGGTTTTTAATCATAGCAATAGAAGCACTAAGACAAGAAGACAGCTCCAGGAATCCCTTTCCATGCCAAAATATACAGATGTTCAATGCCTTTTTACATAATGGCTTAGTATTTCCACATATCCTCCTAAGCACTTCAAATCATCGTAGGTTACTCATAATAGCTAATATATGTAAATGCTATGTAAATAGTAATTAATGTAGAACACTTGATGTAGTATTGTTTAAAGAATGATGGCAAAAAGAAATGTCTGGGGCCCTAATCGGGGACACCTGACTCCAGAGGTCTGCTCACCGGATCCGAACTCGGCTGGCAGGCTCCAGCACACCCAGAGACTGCCAAGGCCCCAGTAACAGTCCCGCCTCCATCCACTGGTCCAGGTAGGACAGGGTCTGCTTCTGCTCAGGTTCCCCTGCCCTAATCTGGGATATCTGACTCCAGAGGTCTGCTCAGGAAAATGGGAATCAATATACCTCAAGATCCAGCAATTCCACTCTTAGGCATATATCCAAAAGATGCATATTCATACTACAAGGACATCTGATCAACAATGTTCATAGCAGCACTATCTGTAATAGCCAGAAACTGGAAGCAACCTAGATGACCCTCTACTGAAGAATGGGTAGAGAAAATTTGGTACATTTATACAATGGAGTACTACTCAGTGGAAAAAAAGAACAATGGAATCTTGAAATTTGCAGGAAAATGGATGGAACTAGAAGAAACCATAATGAGTGAGGTAACCCAACCACAGAAAGACAAACGTGGTATGTACTCACTCATATGTGGATTTTAGACATAGAGTAAAGGATTACCAGCCTACAATCTACACTGCCAGAGAAGCTAGTAAACAAGGAGGACCCTATGAGAAACATACATAGTCCCCTGGAAAATGGGAAAGGGACAAGTTCTCCTGAGCAAATTGGGAGAATGGGAGGTGGGGGGAGGGAGTTAGGAGAATGAGAAGGGGAGAAGAGGTGGGGTTAGGTGGACAGAAAGTTGAGTTGGGGGAAGAATAGAAGAAAACAAGAAAGGAGATACCATAATAGAGGGAGAAATTTTAGATTTACACAGAAATCAGGCACTAGGGAAATGTTGGGGGATCTACAAAGATGACACCAGCTAACAACCTAGGCAACAGAGGAGAGGCTACCTTAAATGTCCTCCCCTGATAATGGGATTGATGACTGACTTATATGCCATCCTATAGCCCTCATCCACCAGCTGGTAGAAGTAGGAGACACTCACAACTAATCATTGAACTCAACTGGAATCCAGTTACACAGAAGAAAGAGTGATATGCACAGTGGGCCAGACCAGGCTGTTGAAACCCACAGAAACAGCTGACCTGAACAACGGGGCACTCTTTGTCTCCAGACTGATAGCTAGCATACCAGCAATGGACTGATCCAGACCCCAGGAATGTGGGTTTCAGTGAGGAGACCTCGGAAATCTACCGGACCTCCTGTAGTAGTTCAGTACTTATCACTAGCATAGGTGTGTACTTTGGGAGTCCCTTCCACATAGAGGGATTTTCCCTGAGCCAAGACACACGGGGGGTGGGCCTAGGCCCTATCTCAAAGAATATGATAGACTCTGATGGCCCTATGGAAGGCCTCACCCTACCTTGGAGCAGAAAGAATAAGTGATAGGTACGGTATTAGTTGGTGGGGTCGTAGGGGATGAGGAGAGGGAGTGGGAACTGGGATTGACATGTAAAACAATCTTGTTTCTAATTCAAATAAAAATAAAGTATTAAAAATAATAATAATAAAAGAAATGTCTGCATATGTTTAGGACTGATGGACCACCACAGGCCTGACTGTGGTTGACTGGTGATATCCAGGCAATATTCAGAGAAAGGAGAAAGCAGCTGTACTTTTTAGTGGACTCCTGGTGAATAATATTTTACACGTGAAATTGGAAATAATAGAAAATATTAAATTCCCACTTAACCAAATTAAAAGAAAAGTTTTGATATAAAATTGTGAGGAGAGGATAAAAGGTTTAGCAAAGTCTTCTAAAGCATCCTTTAGTAGGCTATGAACCCCTCTGAAACTGGTGGCCCTGAATCCATCCTTGAATCTACCTCCTCAAATGACTTGTTTCCTAAGGTCTGTTTGGGTATAAAGAAAGGTAGACGGCTGAATTGGACTAAGGTTATAATATAGCTGGATGAAATACCAGAGAATAGTAGATTGGGATATGCTATCAAGTCAAACATTGAAGTCACATGTGATAAAATCCTGGCTTTATTTCAAATCAAGAAGTGAAAGTGGTAAAAATCCAATTAACTCTCATGAAAAGAAATTTTCAAAAGACAGTGTCAATGAGGCAACAGAACGGATGTTGCATTAATAAGAACATGAAAGAAACATAAAGATGCAGGGTTACAGACATAAGAATACTGCATTTAAGACTTCAAAGGTAAAAGAAACTTAAAAGAGTAATGTTGTTACATGGTTTTGGATAAATAGAGCAAACATAAAAATTATTGGCAAAGATTTAGTGAGGCTCATCTTCATGGTCACCAAAAGCATTGATAAATGGAAGAGAGGTTGAAGGCAGCCAATGAGTGCTTATGTGAACCACCAAGTTGGGCCTTGAAGATGAAGTTCTGTCCATGAGTATCTTTGGGCAGGTCAGGAAAACAGGGGCAAATAACCCCAGAAAGGGGAGTCTCTAGATCACCAGCACTTTCACAGGGGAAATACAACCATAGAAAATAAAACCAGAATCTCCTTTCTTTCCCTGACTAGTTGTAGTGATCTATTTTGAAGGCAAGATCTAGTAATCTTGATGGAGGTAAAAAGAAGTCTACATTATTTGCCTATTTCATGTCCTAATCTCTTATCTCTTAGGACTCCAGCTACAGAATTAATTCCACACCACATCAGATCTGGTCAGACTTGGCATTAAATTGACTTCAGTCATACTCAGTGTGAAAATTTGTAAGTTAGAGTTAGTGTAGGATTCTGCACTTATTTCGTTCAGCCACACAGCATATTTTCTTCACTACAAATTATGTATCTTATAACTACACTTAAAAATTTTCATTTAGCATTTTTATGTGAATTAGTAGATACATGCTTTTAATTTTTATCCAAAGAAATTATAATCCTGTTCCTTTTGGGGCAGTGTGGTCGAAAGTAGACACATTGTGTTTTTACTTGGTCATTCATTTATGTAGCAGAACCTTGTCTACATAGCTTTTCTTCCTTTTCTTGCTTCAAGTCAGCATTGCAAATGAGAAAAACATTATTATTCGCCTACCAAATTATAATCAATTTAACAATTTGGAAACACTATTAGCAAATTTTAAAAGCCATTTTTCAAAGTGACAGAAATATGCACGGCATCTTATTCTCAGTGAAAAATGCTGACTTATTTTCCATGTTCTCTGTTTGTCTCAATTTGTTTCTGACTCACTAAACAAACATTGCTTTTAGTCCTCATGCATAATTTTTCCACCTCCTATTTATTCTATATAATAAAACTTTCAGTTTCACTGGAAGTATGTTTTTATGTCAGAGAAACACAAATTTGTGAGATTTTAAAAATGTGATAAAATAAAGAGAAATTCCACGGGAGGGGCAGTGAGAATGTATGTCAAGCAAATTTAAACCTGCTGTGACTCTTCATTAGCAAGTTCTTTGTCAGACAAGCTAAAATAGCTGGTATTTTGGTCACTTTCAATCAGTACATGTAAAATTGTGAGATAATGAAATAACAAATCAACTAGAGAGAAAGAGTACTGGGGCCCAAATATTGTCAGCAGGAAATGCAGAATACTTTCAAAACATATGTATAGTGTTCACCAAAAAGAATATGGGAAGCCTATTTGTCTATCTAATGTCTGAACACACAGTATGTGGCTTTTCATAAATAAGCAACTAGGTGACCAGCTCTCATGATAACCTCTAAGTCATTCCTGAGAGCAGAATCTCAAGACTTAACCACCTGCTAGAAGTCCTATCTCTCAAGAGTATTGCAACAGAGGATTAAGGTGAACTTCAAAAAATACAGTCTAATAGCCGTGAGTTTAAAACTGTTGATTAATTAAAATCTCTTTGCTCAACACATGAACATTATTGGCTATGTGCCCATTGATTATTTCTACCTCATGTTCATGAGTGACTTATTAACAAGTCATTTCAACATTTGTCTAAATCAGATGCCTTTCAGAGACCTAGACTACAGTATTCACTGAATAGAACAAATAGTGTTTAATGAGGTTCTGAGATTGTACTCTGAAGTAAATTCAACTAAAAGGAGTTTTATTTTTCAAACCAATAACTAAAGAAGAAATCAAACTGACAATTAATACATCTATGATGTGACAAGCACCAAGTAAGGCATTTGAATGTTACTTCTCATTCATATTCTTCCACTAGTGCCATAGGACTTCAGGAAACATACCAGAGACTGTCCCCTTTACTGGACAGATCAAGTCTTCTTGCCTCCCTTGGTGGTAGTAAGAAGATGTAAGACTCCAGTTTTCAAGTGGGAGATTTAAACTATGATGTTGGGAAGCAAAGAGCTGTGTTAGGGACAGAAACTGGCATTTTTCTGGGGTTTCATCTGAGATCCAGTGAAGAGAGAGGATCCTCTTAACACGGGCTCTTTAAAATATACTGCAAGAGAAAAAGACTTCTGTAGGCAATGTGGAAACTGGCCATTCTATGTACCATCATGGATGCAATTAGCATACTGAATGCAATTTGCATAGTGAGGGCTCTGAATAGCATCAAAGGGGGACAAAATGATTGCCTTTAAGTTCAATAGTCCCTAAATGTCTTGCTTTTGTAAGCAACACATCTACCAGAGGCAAAACACACCAACCTACAACAAAAAAATCTAAAGAAAACCAAATTGGCAGATTCTATTTGAACCTGTACATAGAGATGGTTAGGATTGGTTACCTCTTGGCCACAGTCTTGTCATTTGGAATTAGTGAAAACATCCCAGGAACTTAAGATAGACCTTTTTCTAAGTGTCCATCTCTGAAAATGAGTAAATGGATAAAAAAATTGGAGACTAGTTCTTTAACTATTAATCCACTGGAAACAAAACCTTGTAGAGATCCTCTCTTCCAAGTGTCGAAATAAAAACTATGTTCTAGTGTCCAGTATAGTGGGAAAGATTTTGGATTTGTAGTTGAGGGGTAGGCAGAGGCACAAGTGTCTCAGGATAAATCATGGCAACATCTTTGGCTGGTATGTTATAACTCAATCAGTTGCCACACACTTAATGTAAACATAACCAAGGGCTGATTGTACAATCTCAGACAGCTGTGTGCTGCTGGCTTTGGACTCTACTGCCTAGATTGTTCAAGTGGCCTCAGACCTTCTCACCAAATTCTCTCTTAACCAAACCAAAAGAACAGAAGAGTGTGATGAACATAGCATATAGTTTTATTACCTCTGCTTCTACGGATAATGGCAAGCCTAATTTTCTGTCTGCTCCTATAGATGTCACCACTCACTGATAGAAGCTTCAGGGGAAATTGAGGCTTCTGTATGATGTTTTCTTTCTTTCTTCCTTTCTTCCTTTCTTCCTTCCTTCCTTCCTTCCTTCCTTCCTTCCTTCCTTCCTTTCTTTCTTTCTTTCTTTCTTTCTTTCTTTTTTTGGTTTTTTGAGACAGGGTTTTTCTGTGTAGCTTTGGAGCCTGTCCTGGCACTCATTCTGGAGTCCAGGCTGGCCTCAGACTCAAAGAGATCCACCTGTCTCTGCCTCCTGACTGCTGGGATTAAAGGTATATGCCACCAATGCCTGGCCTGTGTGATGTTTTCTTTAACAGAAGGAATTCATTATCCGCTACAAAATCAGCCAACTTAACATCTTAGAGGACGTTTACCGATCCTTCACTATAAACAAGTCCAATGCTTCTCACAGATCTTTCTTTTATATGTGTCAAGCAGGAAATGTAATTGAGCATATATTCATTATTTTCAAGTAAAATAATCATTTTAAATAAATATTACGTCTTTCCTCCTATTCTAGTGATTTGCCAAGTTAGACACCAAGTAAAGGCATTGAGGGGTACACGGAATGTAGGGAACTTTCAGACAATAATACAGCTAAAAGCTGGCTCAATTTTTTTACCATTACAAAGCAATGATGATTATCAGGAAAATAAATTTACCAAAACATGCTTTTTAAAGTTTGTGTCAAAACAATTATGGTCATATTTGAGCTTACTAACATATCCTTGAATATCAAGCAAACATATTATTACTCCCTACTATTTACTAAAACTGTGTTTCATATGGAAGTTATAATTTGGAGTAATTCTAGTTGATCCAGTAGATTATCCTCTGACTTACACTCCTGCACCAAAGCAACCACATGTGCCTTGCCCCAACCCAAATAGAAAATAATTAAGATGTTAAAGTTTTTAAAAGAGAAAGTTTGGTAGTATCGGAATTATTCAGATTTGCTTCAGACTCTGTTTCCATGACCTGCATTGGGGACAAAATATTGCTGCATTTTTACCACTGATGAAAAGTAGGCAGTGTTATCACAGTGATGGCAAAATTGAGCATATCAACATGTTTGCTTTTGTTTAATTCTGTCATTCCATTTTAAAGACACTAACAGGGTCTGCAGATTTTGCTTTATGAGAGATATTTGATTTTCTTATACTTCACATTTGTTTCCTTTACAAAATAATTTACCACAACTAAATATTGTCGACCCATCACTTTCTTTTGGACTTATTTAATCATTTTTGCTCTTCTGTGTGTAGATGTTTTTTCTTCTGGCTACCATTGTGAATATTTGTTTAATTTTATAATTATTATTGCAAATTACTTTGCCAAAGAGCAAAATGATTAAAATGATCTTTAGTTGTCAAATGTGGTAGGTTTACACTTCTCTACTCCCTGCTTTGGGGAGATCTTTGTAGGAAATGGGGTGCGATGACCTGCTCCATACTTTAACACAGGTCCCTCTTTCCAAGCTCTATTTTATCATTTGATATGAGATATATTAGTATAAAATTAGTGAATCAGCATACTTAGTATACTAATGAGTAAATACTAGTATAAAATTAGTCAACAAATTTTAAACATTAGAAATAACCCATATGTTGCCAATTATCCATTGTTGTCAATTTTTCTACATTTGTGCTGTCTTGTTAAAATAGTTTGTTTCTAACATGTAAGCAATCGACATCTCTGATCCACACTGTTCATTTACTAATCAAGGAAATGTCTTTCTTTTGGGATGCTTATTCAGGAAAATATTGAGTAGATACTCGGTACATACTAACTGCCATTATCAACTTGTGTTGTTAAACTTACTAAGTCCAGGCGAAATCTTAAGTTCATCTAATCTTTCTGGAATCAGAAACTTGAGAATAGAACCTGTTTTCTTCATACTGGTGCATAGAATTCATGACTATTTACTGACCAAAGAGCTCCCAAACACAGCACATAGGCACTCAGTCTCAGCCTCTCCTAAAACTTCTGTCCCACTGACTCCAAACCACAAGGACAAGCTAACCTTGACCTCAATATTTATGTTTTCTCTGTCTGTGGGATTATTTCTCTGAACTTTTATCTTTTGATTGCTTTAGTGTACCTAGCCCACCCTGGTGTGTGTGTCTGTGTGTGTGTGTGTGTGTGTGTGTGTGTGTGTGTGTGTGTGTGTGTGTGTGTTGTATGTTTTCCTACTCATTGCTCCACATTTCTTCATCACTTGTCACTGAATGATCTGCAGAACTAATTGCAAATATCTATCTCAAACTTCCCTGCTATAGGACATTGTCTTGGGGAAACAAGATTGATTAATTCTTTTGTAGGGTTTTTGGAAAAATGAAACAAATCAAAATAATAAAACAAATTAAGTCAAGCTGCTACTCAGTTACTATGCTGTGTGTACCTGTTACCATAAATCTTTCTGCCAAATGCCACCTGAGCCCCACCCCACATGTGAGCTTTACACCAGCCTCCCACCCAAGTTAGGCCTAAATGAATACATAGAAACTTGTATTAGGTACAATGCTGCTTGGCCAATGACTAGGATTCTCATCCACTAGCTCAGTCTTAATTATCATAAATCTATATAATTTTTAAGACTTATCTTATTGGATGCCATATTGGTGTCCCTCCTTGCTGGTGGATCACATTGTGCCACTGGAGCAGGAGCGGAGGAGAAAAGAGGGACCTTCCTGTTTCTCCTTTGCTTAAATATGAGTCTCCTTGCTATGTCACTTCCTGCCTGGATCAGTACTTCTCTATTACATTTCCCAGAATCCTCTTTGACTTCTAGTCCTGTCTAACTTCCTGTGTCATTGGCCAAACAATATTTTATTTAACAATAAGATAAACATACACAGTACATTCCCCATCATGTACCTTATGTCTTCTATATTTTACTGAGAACAGAGAAATTTAGAAATTTCTGTGAAACTATGCAAGAAAGGCAATATATTTTCTTCTTAACCTATAGAAAATTTCATTAAAATAAGTAAGGCTAGCAACAGTCTGAAGAATGGCCTGGATGTTTGTTCTCAACTATGTATGAAAACAGAGCAGTCTGACTTAATTAGGGTAGAGATGACCAAGGGAATACCAGAAGATGATTAGCAGTTTTCAGTCTACATTTGCAGCAACAGGAGACCTCACTCTTTTCTCGTCTGCTACACCACAGCCTAGAGAAACATTTGATAAACTACCCAGAATAACCAAACAGATGAGTGTTAATCCACACAGAGACAAACACCTGCAGAGGCAGCCACTGGAGTCAATGCCTTGTATTAAGCAAGAGTCCAATCAATTCTTTCTCATCAGTTAGAAAATGCCGTTTTACCAAGTACATCTATCTTTCCCCCTCTAGAAACGTTGCAGGTAGATTTTCCTTCGACTGTCCTTTCTTTGACATAATCCCAAACCATGGTGGGAAGTCTTCTGAACTCTATGCTACTCTCTTCAAGTAAAACAGTAAATGCTAGCCATGCTTTCCAGTTTTGACTCTGTTACGATGGCCTAAGGCTGTTTTCTGCTCTGTTAACACTCAAGTACAAGTTCTTGATACCAATTCATCCAACTCAAATAATGTTAAAAAATCCTCTTTCCTGTGTGTGCCTAATATTATATTTACTAATTCCTCAATATACTTAATGCATGAGCAAATGAATGAATGAATAGATGACTCCCTGAACTATGCAGCAAAATTTAAAACCACTACTGAAAGTCTGATTTTTTATTGGGTTTCTCAAACTATCTTTTTCTTTAAAGTGGGTTAAAACAGAATTGGCAATCCATATGCTTACACATATGGAAAAATGTTTAAACAATGAAATTGGATTCTTCAAATATTCTCAACATAGAAGAATTAAATAAGAAATTTTAAAATTACCTATTGGAGTTGAATAAAATTTGAATGCCTGTTCTTTTTATAGTTACAGTGATATTGCAGCCCACAAAATTATATACCTGTGAACACAGTCCAGAGAAATGGATTTTTTTCTTTTACCCGATTCAGCCAAACAAGTGTCTCCCCTATGCATATGTAATGGAATGACTTAGCATTCTGACATAGCTTTCTGACAGTCATCAATTGTGTCTTGTTGTGCAATTATTTGCCATATTTAAAATCTTCAAATATTTTAAAAATATTTAAAACCATACACCTAGCTGCAGTTGTTCAACTGCTTAAGGATACAATTTGCTATATAAAATTCTTACCACTTTCATTTTCAAATAGCTGATTCACAGGGCTTCAAGGTATGAGACAATACTTCAATAATCCTTCTTGATAATGAAGCTATAAGCCAGTTAATTATTTTTCTTGTTTGAAAAAACTGCACCAAGGAGCAAGATTTCTATTTATCACTAGAAAACTAGTTGACATAAAATGGTAATATAATTTGCCATTGATTAATTTTATTCATAATTAAAATTTCATTCAAAAGTACCAAATTAAAAAAATGAAGAAAGTTAAAGCCAGAAAGAATTTGAAAGTGGTAGTAGTTATACTGCCAATTTCCTCTGGGCTGCATTAAAAAGCTAACTAGTGTTTCTGAGACTTCATTAAATCAAGCCGTAAAGGAAAAATATAATAGTTGGTGAAAATAAAAAGGAAGCCCAAAGAAAGGATACCAAATAATTGAACAGCTTATGGGCAAATATTCAGTGGGAAATGAATAGGATTCATACATTTAATTCAAATCTTGCCTACTGCTTCTTGGTTTCTTTTCTAATACGGCAAGTAATTGCATTTGTGTTTTTTATTACTGGTGCTACAAAATGTAGTTTCACTTTAGGAAATATAATATTAAATGAATTATTAAAGAAGGCTGATAAAATTCAATTTTGTAATGAAAATATTTACCACTTAAATTCTTTATTGACTTTGAGATAAGGAATTGGTGTGATACACCTTGATCAATACTA
The DNA here is from genome assembly GCF_003668045.3 of Cricetulus griseus. Classification (NCBI taxonomy): domain Eukaryota; kingdom Metazoa; phylum Chordata; class Mammalia; order Rodentia; family Cricetidae; genus Cricetulus; species Cricetulus griseus. The sequence goes on from NC_048598.1 coordinate 144,368,545, forward strand.
ATCTGGAATTATATCAGTACCTTAGTATGTGTGGATAGCTATGAAAAGACAAATTTTATCTTCTCACTCAATTAGACTTACTGAATCGGATTATTGGTCCCTAAGTGGTCAGGTACTTTTTGAAGATACATTAACATTTAGGGTCACTAAGGTATAATTAGAAAGCTAGAACAGCATTTTGTGTAGACAGATGGATGGCCAGTGAATGTGTCTTTTCTCAAGCCCATGCCTCAGTTACCTTCCTTTTGGTTGTCCTGTGCTCATGAGAACCTGAATAATAAAACCCAGTGCTCAAACCAATGACAACATTTATTCTTCCTCAGGTGAATTTACATTTGCCCTTATTTTAAGTTAGACTGGCCTTATTTCTGTGTGCATGGAATAAGTGTCTCAGAGAGATCTAGGACTACTTTTAGGTCAACAATGTGACATTTCTAAACTTAGAGTGACAATAATTTATTTAATGACACCCTAGGTGCATGCACATACACACAAGCAAGTATGCACTTGTGTGCACATGCGTACATGCCCGAGTGCGTGCACGCACACACACAGACACAGACACAGACACACACACACACACACACACACACACACACACACACACACACACACACACACACACACACGTACATTCATTTTCAACAGAATTCAGCCTGAATTTGGTTTGGTTTAGTTTATTTCATACTAAAAGGGAGAAGAAGCGAACAATTCATAACTGCTAATAAGAAAATGCTCTAGTTAGCATGAGAAGAACTGAATCTGTTTTTGAAATCCTAAACTGGAGTACCCTATCTTTATATATGTGAACCCAATGTTTTCTGTCAGCGTCCAATAAAACCATTCATGGTAATAGGAGCTTTGCCCTAATTATTATGTAAGTACTAAAACAATGAAACTGGTCAACACAAGATAAGAAAAACTCTTCTACAAGATAAAAAAAGGCAGTTGTGGCATCAAATTTGAAAATTAATCAGCAAATATGTGTAAGGTAATGAACAAGGGAAGAAAATATTCAATCAGTGGAAGGTGTTGACCAGACCCCTCCACTTCTGTTCCTGACTGGGATTTATCTTGAAAAACAGGTTGAGTCCATCTCCCATAATGAACCCCTAATAGGGGTTGATTTCATAAGATGTCTACTTTGGCCACCAAATTAGATACTATTTTTAACAGTCACATCAATATAAAGTTCTATTAATAAAAATTTTACAGTTGAGTTTCTCTCTGTGAAACTTCTTTAATCAGAAGTATTTTTTGTAATCGCTATCATATATATGAATATATATGAAGTGCTATAAATCTCATTCACTATTGAGCTCATAGAGACTGGAGCAAGAGCAGTGTACTATACAAAGCTAGAAGGAGAAGGACATACCAAGGAGAGAAGAGCCACCACAGCGAAGAAAGAACATATCCAAGTTTCTGATAATGATGACTTTCAAGGTAGAAAACATTTATTAGGTTGTTTGTGTATGTGTATGTGCTTCTGTGCTTGTGTGTGTGTGTGTGTGTGTGTGTGTGTGTGTGTGTGTGTGTGTGTGTGTGTATGCATTCAATGCTCATATTTGTGTGCTTATTGTAGGTGTAGTCAAAGTTAATAGTGTTATTCTCTATAGGAAATAATGTTATATATAAATAAGCCAAAAGAAGTCTCGTGTCCTATGTTGCATCTCTCAAGAAAACAGAAACAAAACCCCTTTAGAACTTCAAGACATAAAATTAAGAGTGAGCAACACATTAACAAAATATCACACAGATATGGAACAGAAAATTGTTAAGAGAAACAGATAGATAATAGTGTTTTAGATATGGAGAATAGAATGAAAAGGCCTGGCATATATTTAATTAAAGTTTCTTGTTGAGAAGGGAGCAAGAGCAAAGCTAATATTTGAAAATAGCTGCAACTTTTTTCCCCCAGAAGGAATGAAAAATACCAATCTAGGACATTAGATTTCTATTGCTGTAGAAACAATTTCCAAAAATTTAATAACTAAAATAATACATTTTTTACCTCACAGTTGTAGCTTCCAGTAGTTTAGCTAAAGGGGAATAATGTATACTCTCTCTACTCTCTCTCTACTCTCTCTCTCTCTCTCTCTCTCTCTCTCTCTCTCTCTCTCTGTGTGTGTGTGTGTGTGTGTATAACATGACTTTAGCTTTTTAATGTATAAACTGGAGTATTTTTTATATATGCATTTATCTATATTCAAATGCTACATGCTAGATAATGACAATTTGATCAATGGCCATATGACTTTGTTCTTATAACATTATAATTGAACGGAACTGAAAACTTGAACTACCTATCAAGACATTCAGCTGAAAAGAACTAATGTCTAAGGTTGGGTGGACAAAGGCTCTATTAGGAGTTTAGATTAGATGTATGACTTTTACATTTTCTAAAGACAGTATCAGAAAATCCACACAAATGGTTCATTTCATCAATTTTGGAACTTTTTTCCACATTAATGTATGAGCTTGGTCATGCAATTAACTTCACCAAGTGTTGCTGAACAGTCAGAGAAACCACAGGATGTTAAACTTAAAAGAATAATGAAGGGCTAGAACCATGATCCAGTTTTCTTGAAACTTTTTACCATGTTTTTTTAATGTATGACAAATGTTCCCTGGGAATAATTTATTGCTTCATCACACACACACACACACACACACACACACACACACACACACACACACACACACACACACACACAAACACACAGAGAGAGAGAGGGGGGAGAGAGAGAGAGAATATAAATGTACATTCAGAATCATGTACCAATATCTATTTGAGTGCAAAGGCAATGCCTTTCTCTCATGTTCATAACTCTAGCAGAGATTCTGTTAGTACAAAATAAATATGACTTCTGAATGATTACAGATAAGATGTATGTTTCTCACTGAAATATACATTTACATGCAATCGTGTTATATACATAGAAATGAAAATCCCTGTGAATATATATTATATAAATGTTCATATTGAGACAAACAATTTTAAGTGCTTACTATGTAGCATAGTTACATGCTATATTGGCATCGACTCCTCTAGACAAAGTACTGGAAAGAGCAGATATTATTGTTATTCCACTCTATAAATAAGGAAACTGAAGTGGAGCCAAGATGTCAGTTTGATCTAAATGAGTAGTTTGGTTACTACACTGCACTAAATTATTTTCAAATCACAAAAGTGAAAATGTAGTTGAGTTCAATTTAATTTAGTCCCCCAAATATTTATTGCATGTCACTGTTGGTCAAGCACTGTTTTGGGCTCTGGGACATAAGTCTTCTCCTAAACCCATTGCAACACATATTAGTTTTAGTACTTTGACAATCCATTTTAGCCAAAGGGTAGATATTTCATAAAGGCCCTTCCATCTATGACAGCCATTGTCACAGAACCAGCAACTGGTTGAGGAATAAACATGTAAACCAGTGTGGCTAGTCAGGATTCTTTGACATAACATAAAGATGCTGATAGAAAGACATTTCCCTTCCTTAGACTTCTGTGAACAGAATGGGAGCTTGGAGGTGGGATGACTTATGAATTACAGACTATCTGCAACTTTAGTGTCCAGAGGATGGTGGACTCCAAGACAGAGGGTAAGGCTAGCACACTGTAGAAGGAGATAGAGGCAGGCAGAGAGAAAACAGCCCAAGAAGTATGATGGGATTCAAGCATAAAATCCCAGGAAGTTCCAGGTAAGTAAGTCATTAAATTGCATTTTCTTTTGAACTTGGAATGTTCTTTTTCCTAAAGCAAAAACAGACCTCACTGGTCATCTACCATTCCTTAAATGCAGCCAGGTCAGAGGGTGTCTGTCACTCCTTACATGCATCCAGGAAGAGGGTATCTACCTTCTCTACATGCAGCCAGGTCAGAAAATGAAATTGTAATGTGCTTTGTTTACAGATAAACCATTCACTAAGGTAATCATTCATTCTATCTTGAAAACTACGCAAATTAGGCATCAAATATAGTCTAGAAAAATTACAGAGAACTCCATATAGTCTGTCTTGCCTAACATAAATACAAAACAAGACTGTAAGAAAAGAGTGTGATTTACTATTTCCATAAAAGACAAGAGAATATTAGTGCTAGGTTGGGAGATGTGTGTGGAAGTAAACAAGAGGAATAGAGATTGTGTATAAGTAGGAAGATATAGCTAGGCTAAGCTCAAGCTATTTGATATAATAACTTTACATTTGTTAAAGAAATAGATTCATAGTGTAAGACACCATAACTTAAATATAAGTAACTTATAGTCAAGTAACTGACCTAGAAAATTTCTGGGAATAAAAATGAGTCCAGCCCTTTCTCGGTGGAAAGGTGTTTATAAAACACAGTTCTAAAGGGTTAAGGCTACTAAACAGACCTGAGTTTTGCAGCACTAACTTCATGCTTGTGGTTATTCTCAGTATTGCTTTTGTCTAATTGATGATAATAACAACCCAACACATTTTAGGAAGCAAAGCTCACTTTATTTAAGATAGCAAGATTATTTTCAACAAAATGCACAGGATAACAATTGATTTCTACCCTCTGACTTGCTCACTGGAAGATGTGTAATAATTTTAAGCATTTCCCCTTTTCTGATTATTCTTATTTCTTTTTTCTCTTTTATTGAAAATTGATTTTTTCCATACAATATCTCCTCACCCCAACTTCTCCAAGGTCCTCTGCACCCGCCTTCCCATTGGATTCTATAGCCTTCTTGTCTCACCTTAGAAAACATTAGACAGGCATCTAAAGAATAATAGCAAAATAAAATAAGATATGATAAAACATAAGCAACCTGGAATATGACAAAATAAATAAACAGAAGATAAAGAGTTGAAGAAAAAGCAATAGGAATCCCATACATACACAGAACTGGATATCTATATATATCCTGTAAGATCAAAAAAAAAAAAAAGAAAGAAAAGAAAAGAAAAAAGCATGGCATCTCAAGATGCCATTGAGTTCATTTTGTATAATAGTTCTTATTTCTTAATTCATCTCCAGAAATTAAATTGCTGGTTCAGGGCCAGCCCGGTCTACATAACTCCAGGAAGCTGTGACTATGTAGTAAGACCTTGTCTCAAGACAAAATAAAACCAAACAAAGCCCTTGAAAGACTAAGAATTTAGACAGTACAAAAGACAGGTTCAGAGATTGGGACCAAAATGAAACCTGGAGTTTGACCATGCTCTAATGACTATACAGACAACACAAGTTGACTTTTTAAAATCTTTTTCTTTTGGTGGGGTGGGGGCCAAGGTGGGGGTGGAGAACCTGGGAGGACTGGGAATCAAGGGTGATCATATTGCATTATGTGAAATTCCAAGTAATCATTAAAAATATTATGTTAAAATAAGTAAATAAATAAATGAGGACTAGTTTAACAGATCCAAAGCTCAAAACCAGGGCCAAGATTACCAGTTCTTCATGATAATGGGGTTTAAATTACACAAATATAAATTTTACAGTTATTCAGGTCAGAAAATCTAGATCTAAAGAGTTATCTAAGATCTGTTACATTAAATGAGTTGTAGCGGGACCATGGAGTGCTGGGGAGGAGGGGAGGGAGAGGGAACTGGGATTGACATGTAAAACAAAATCATTTCTAATTTTAAAAAAGAGAGGAGAAAAAATTAAGTTGTGGGGGGAGTTGATTTTCTTGGTTTATTTGTTTATTTTTTTCTCAGCTCTTAGAAGGACCTTTGTAATTATATTAGGACAAACTGAACAGTGGCCTAATGAGCTCATAATACCACAGAAGATAATACATTCTCAGGTTTTGTAGAGCATATGGAAATCATAAGGGTACATATTGGCTTGAGCTGGCCTGGTTTGTGGACATAAAAACAAATACAAGTCAGGCAAAACTGAGATCAAACTAAACTCAATGAATATAGTTGCAAAAGCAATGATAAGTTGCATTTTGCTTCAGGCTTGTTTAAAGGGACAATTTTGTAGAGTTCTGCAGTATAAAATTTTAGATAAAATTATATGAAGCCATTTTTACTGCCTAGCCAATATATACTGACTTTTGCTTTGTGGCATGTTAGGGGGAAATGGCAATCATAATTTCTGCCTCGTAGGATCATTCTGAGAATTAAATGTAACAATTAAAAAAGTGTTTACACAGCACACTGCCTAGAATATCATGGGAATGAAGTTTCAGTTTTGCTTGTGTTGAAGTATGTGACCATTTTGATTATTTTGGCATGGGTCCGCACTTTAGAAATTTTCTGAACTATGATGGGTAGCCACACTTTTTCTTTTTCTCATAAAGTAAATTCTTACAACTTGGAGAAATTGTAAATTTCTATTTATTTGAAATTCCATTTCACCTCTCCAGGAAGAGAATTTTTAACTCTAAAATCATTGGTTGGTACAAGACATGGATTTGAATAATTAGTAAAATGCCAATGCCATGCCTGTTGTTCTCTACTCTTTTTCTTTCTTTCTGTTTTTTCTTTTCTCAAACATAAATTTTTAGCATTCCCTATGCTGTAATGACTGTCTGGACTCAATGGCTACAGTGATTCTTGTTCACTGTTATAACAGGCACACACTTTAAAAAACAAAACAACAACAAACAAACAAAAAGTTGGGAAATACATCAATAATTTCCTGTAGTCTGATCTTTTGCCTGGCATGAATAAGCATCTTGCACTCTCCCAGTGGTCTGAAAAATCTTCACTATTCCCAGAAGCCTTTATGGTTTGTCTTTGTTTTAATAAATTTGAATAGCTTCTTTGTGAAGGAAAGAAGTTGTACATTCACAGTTTAGTCTCTGCTACTTTTTAGAGGCTTTAATATTACTGAAAAGTATGGGTTTTGGACCAATGCTAGTGATTTGGAAGATGAAGTGTTCAAGACAGGGTCTTGGCTATCAATCTAGGCTCTTCTGAGGCTCAATACATAGTGGCTACATAGTGTAGGCCAAGGTGACCCTGCACTTGTATTCTTCTGCCTCAGCCATGTGCTGGAATTGCAGTTGTGAGTCTCTGTGCCCCATCACAACTGTTTTGAGGGTGAAATTATAGAAGCTGTTTTAATCATTAGCTTATTGTACTCTCTTTTAGATTTAGTGTTTTAACCATTGTTACAGAATATTGATGTATCTTAAGGAACCTGTTGCTTTTTACTGTAGTATAAGCAGTGTCAAGTTTAGGGTGCAGTTGTCCATTCTACTGGATTTGGAATTGCATGCTTTCCTAGCAGCTGTGTTCTGCTTCCAGGACTCTTCAAGCAGAAGACCAGGGCATTCTCTGCAAAGTAAGGGTTTGCTTTGTCTGAATGAACTGTAGCTTTTCTCACATGAGCACAGCTCTGCTTTACTGAATCAGATGCTGAGAGCATTGCTTCATATTATAAACTGTTGCTTTATGTAGAGAAAATTAGCAACGTGGTTTCCTTTGCTGGATTCTTTTCCTGGATGATAAAAATGACCAAATACAGTTCAGTCAAGAGGCAAATAGAACCTGAGAAATACCATGTAGTAGAAGATAGTAAGGAATCTAAAACAATGACAACAACAAAACCCCCAAACCCCAAATGCTCTTCATTGAGCCAGATGATGAAACTATTGAAGGATCACTGCAATGCTTGCAGTTCTAATATTCAAACATCTGAACAGCGATCAATGGCCTCTTTATTAATATTACCATTTGATCATTTCATCATAAGTCTTCTTGTTAAGAGGAAAGTGACTGGATTGTCATGTTTGAGCCCCTTATGTAGTTACTGCTATTGAACTCCAAGTTGTTTTTTCTACATTATTTCACTGTAAAACAAAATGAAATCCTCACAACATACAAATCCTGGAGAGAGTATTTTGGAGCATCAAAGTTTTCAGTAGCCCCAATGCAGCCATCTGAGGTCTGCTCAAGTTGCTATGGGGGTTAGATTCAATTGTTTGCCAAGACTATTTGAAAATGAATTTACACTGCCAGCTGCTGTCCAGCTTTTATTGCCAAATAAAGCACATTACCTTATTATAACAAAGAACGGACACAAATAACTGCTTCCTTTCCAAAGCAACCTAACCAGTTTCTAAGGGGAACAAGTCAATACAAGAGGCAAAGAAAGATTAAAGTCCACAACACAGTGCAAAGTGTGGGGTCCTGTAATTACCATGTGCTTTCAAGGATTGGGCTAAATAATTTAAAATAATTGCTAATTTATTGTCAAGTAATAATTACCATGGAGTTTTATGATTACTAATATTTGTTGGTTTGTAATTGAGATGGCAATCTCACTATATTGTTCAAGCTGATTTTGAACTCTTGGACTCAAGTGATCCTCCCAACCATAGCTTAGAATCAGAAGTGTGCAGCATTACAGTGAATTTCTAAAATGATGCAAGAAAGTATATCAGAACTTATTTGGGTTTTCTTTTGTACTTGGAAAATAAAATAAATTGTAGCAGTTGCCATGGTTGACTGTTCACTGGAATGTAATCCTTGAGGAAGTTGAGTTGGCCTGTCAAGAGAAGGTGAAATGCTTGTGTCTTTGAAGATCAAGTGAATTTTTTTTCACTGTGGTCCAGTCAAGCCCTCAGTCTTGTAGAATGAAAAACTAAACTAAATTCATCACTTCATTGAATCTGCCTCTTGAGTTACCCAATCTTCAGAGGTTGACTAACAACAACTGCATTAGTATCTGAACTTGGAACAATTACATTAAAGGTAAATTTATGGTAAATAAAATTATAATGAAATACTGATTAATTAAGAAGTAATTGCTAACTAGATATTAAACGGATAGCAACTCTTAGAATGCTAATTCGTCTTCTCTTGGAAAAATATTGGCAACCAATAAATTATTCCTGCCCCAAATGATGTGATAGACTTTGATGATCCCCCATGGGAGGTCTCACTCTCCCTGAGGAGTGGATGGGGTGGCAGGATGGAGAGATAGTGGGGAGCATGGGAGGACAGGAGGGAGAGAGAACTTGGATTGATATGTAAAATAAGATTTTTAAATTTAAATAAAAATAAATTTTAAAAAAGAAGTTGCACTGGGGGAAAAGGTGACTTTAATTACCTGTATTAGTTAATGTACAGGCTAGTAATTTACTCACTACCAGAGATTACCATGGCTTTTACCTAGCATATCAAGCATGGTTTCATTGCACCTAGGAAGGTAGCACTTGTCCATTCTTACAACTGTGAATATCTTCCAGTCCATGAAAGAAGACAAGAAACAGAATGTGGAGATGAGATGAGAGAAAAGATACATTTTCATATGATGCAATACTCTGTTCATTACCAGGAAAATTGTGTAAAGGCACTAAGCTGAAAGGAGCCTTAAAGGACACAGACTCTGGACAGATGGTCATGTATCCTGCTCAAAGAAGGTGGGCACAGGGCTGTGACTTTATTATTCAGGGAGGCATTTGCAATCTCTGTACAGAGTGGCATCTGCACAAGAAAGAGTGTGGGAATACAAGATTGACAGAGTGAGCTATGATTGGTCATTTCAGCTATGATATGAACTCTGCCTCCTTTCTTCCTTCACTTATTTAAATTCTTTTGTCATATGAGCATAATATATAAAAATCAACAAAACCATTGTCCCTTACTTCTTAAGGTAATTTATTTCAAGGATTTGAATTAATTAGCACATGACATTGGCAGCTAAAGTACCACTTGACAAAGAGACAGATGAAATAAATACCCACTAGTATTACTTTACTACAATTAAATCATCAGTGTGTGTGTGTGTGTGTGTGTGTGTGTGTGTGTGTGTGTGTGTGTGTGTGTGTTTCAGACATGTGCAGCCCGTTCAGTCACTAGAGTGACAGGTTGTAGTGGTCACACTTCCTGTCTTCTCAGGACCATGTTAGTACAAGAAATAGGGTTTTATGCTTTTTATGTTTGCTGTTTTGTAAGCCTGTTGTTATTTTGCTGCTGCTGTTGTTGTTTTAACAGGGTTTCTCAGTGTAGATTTGGAGCCTGTCCTGGAACTCACTCTGTAGACCAGGCTGGCTTGAACTCACAGAGATCTGCCTGCCTCTGCCTTCTGAGTGCTGGGATTAAAGGCATGTGCCACCATCTCCCAGAAGCCTGTAGTTATTCTTACATGGTTACTTTGTCTTTTTAAATTAATTTTTTCTTAAAATTACATATTAATTTGATGATATTTATTTTTATTTAATTAAACCCCATTTTGTTAAATGCTTATTTGCTGTTAACTGAAATTCTATAAATTAAGAAGTTGGGACCATATAGGCTCAGAATATAGATCCACAATGCATCACAGCCAGTATTTGGTCTTAGATACTATCTTTATGATCAATTTCTTCATGGTAAAGTAGTTTGTGCTATTCACAAGGCCATCAAAGATCGATGCCTCTAATTATTAGCCCATAGAATAGAGTAGTTTTGATATTTACCATGGAAGAAATAATCCAGTTTCCAGCTCTCCAGCCAGTGTTTTCTGTTCTGCCCCTCTTTCTCTTCTCATAGCTATTTACAGTGTTTGTGTTCCAGTCCTTGTATTTGTAGTGTCTTCTCTTCCTGGTCATGTCCCGAAGCATATAAATATGCTCCCAACAATTTTCTACAAAATGGATGCAGCGGACAATCACTAGTTAAGGAAAATAAGTCAAATGCAGAAAAGACAAATATTGTATGTTTTCTCTCATTTGTAGGCACTAGAATCCTCTGTAGATACATTATACACATAATGATGAAAGCAAAATGAGACTAGGATAAAGGAGGAGACTACAAGAATGGGAAAGGGGGTTTCTCAGGAAATTAGGGATCAACCTACTTCAAGACCCTGCAATACAACTGTTGTGCTTTTACCTGAAGGAGGCACATTCACACCACAAGGACATTTACTCAGCTATATTCATAGCAACATTATTTGTAATAGCCAGATCTTACAAGCAGCCTAGATGCCCCTCAACTGAAGAATGGATAAAGAAAATGTGGTATATTTACACAATGGATTACTACTCAGTGGTAAGAAACAATGATATCATAAAATTCCCAGGCAAATGGACTAGAAAAAAAACATTCTGAGTAAGGTAACCCAAAACCAGAAAGACAAATACAGTATGTACTGACTCATAAGTGGATACCAAACATAAAGCAAAGGATAACTACCCTACAATCATTAACCCCAGAGAAGCTTGAACCCTCTTCCAGAAACAGATGGAAACAGATGCAGAAATCCACAACTAACCAATGGGCCAAGCTCCTGGAGTACAATCGAAGTAAGGGAGGAGCTATAATATGAACAAAGGAGTCAAGACCACCATGGGGAAACCCACAGAATCATCTGACCTGAGCTCATGAGAGATCACTAACTCAGGTCTGATAAATGGGGTATCTGCTTAAGACCAAACTAGACTTCATTAACATTGGTGACAATGGTATGACTAGGACAATGTATGAGGCCACTGGCAGTGGGCCCAAGATCTAACACTAATGCACAAACTGACTTAGTGGAGCCCATTCTATATGAAGCATACCTTGCTCAGCCTAGACACAGGGGTGTGGGGGTGGAGAGGTGCCTTAGTCCTGCCTCAACCAGATGATGGGACAGACTTAGTAGACTTCCTATGGGAGGTCTTACCCTCTCGGAGGAGCAGATGGGGGGAAGTGGGGAAGTAGGAGGAAAGGAGGGAGGGGGATCTGGGATTGGAATGTAAAAAATAAATTAATAAAAATACAATAAAAAAGAATGGGAAAGGTAGTAGTTCTAAAATGGAGGAATGGCAGCAGAATGATGATACTCAAGTTACATGTTATGTTGAAAAGATATTTTCTAATGAACACCAACCCTATACACAATTAATATACAGCAGTGAAAAATTTAAATGTCCTCAAATATATTTAAAATAAAATTTAAAAGCACCTATGGTATGGTTTGTATGTTTGGGTTCTCCAAACTGCAAACTGAACTTTTTTTGTTGTTGTTGTTATAACTGCCTTAAGGTGTTGAGAACTTTACATCTCCACTGATTTGTCCATGAGGAGTCTATGGTCAGGAGTGAGTAGCTTCTTTTAAAAGATTTTTCTGTAATGAATGTTCTTTCCCTGCTGTTTTGATTTGATACAATTTGAAGAATAATGTTTCTGCCCTCTAGGACACTTACCATTCAGTCTGCCCTGTTGGATGTGAAAGCTAGGCCTTAGCAGACCATGGGCCTTTGGATTTCTCAGTTTCCAGAGCTGTTACAAGTGAATTTTTCATTATAAATTATTTTGTATGAAATATTCTTCTAAAGCAACACAAAATAACGAATCTCTCATTCTGTTCCGCATTTTCTTACAAACCCTCCCTAGGATTAGATTCTCCTCCTTTAATATGGACTTCCACTTCTGCAACTCATGAAGCAGATTGTAAAGCTTCATTTCCATTTTTACTGTCTTTGTCTCTTTTTTGCAAGTACAGACTCTGTAGAGTGTCCCTCTTTTAAGTATTTTGTCTTTGTCCTCTGTAACATCATTCTCTGAGTTTTTTCCATCACTGTCTAGTATAGCTCCAGTTCCTATGCAAAGCCCTTTGTTATGGTTTTGCCTGTTTCTGTAGTACACCACATCTCTTTTCACTGCACATATCCCCAGTGATCTAAAATAATCCCCAAATGCCAACTGTAGCTAAAACTATGAGATTTTTACCCCAAGACTTAAAATCTTAATAGTCTATAAACAGCTATATGCTAAGCTACTGGCTGTGTATTTTTTTGGTCATCCAAGTCATTTCACATTTATACAGCTGCAAAGTGAACTGGTAACATTCCCTCAAGTGTGCTTTCTTTTATCTTCTCCACTTCACTTCCTCCATTCCTTCAGAGTCTCGAGTCAGAAGCCTGATGGTTAATTTCAATTCCTTTTTCTGTATCACCTTCAGCTTTCAACCAAGCATTACGTTCTCCATATGACTTAAATGTATCTCCAACCCAACTACTTCCCTCCTTCTCTACCAAGATTACCATCTCTCCGTCAATCCCAAAATTTTTACCAGTTTTTCAGCTCCCAGTCTGATACTTCAAATAATTTTATCTCAAAGAATCCAGTGTTATAACACCATATCCCTGCTACCACCTGCTTAAAGCACTTTAATAAGGTCACACTGTTACAAGCTCAAAGCCCAGACTCTTTAATGTGGCTCTAAGGGCTCTTTGTGAGCTCCCTCCTGCTAATCTATGCTGCTTCGACTGCTACTTCTCGACACCCCCATTTCACATTCCAATCATAAGCAATTTCTTTCAGTCTCTGAACATAGCCTGTTCTCTCATCTCCGTACCTTATGAAGAACATTGCTTGTGTTGTTCCATCTGCATGCAACCCTGAATGCCATAAACAGCTGCCAGTCCTCTGCCTCAGCCTTTTCTTCTCCTTCCAGATCAATTCCTCCTTGTATGGGTTCATACAGTACCCCATATAGTTCCCCAACAAAGAACACCTCTCTCAAAATCATTTATTTATATGTCTACATCATTTGACTATTTAGTAGTGAGACAGCAAAGATTTAAATTCTATTACTTTCTTTTTTATTCTTGTACCTTAGTTCAATGTTTAACATACTATGTGAATATACATATTAGCTCATTGAGGAACTTCCTGGTCCTGAAATTAGTTGGTAGTTTGTGAAGAAGTAGGCGTGCTTTTGAGTAGAATAAAGGAATTGGGGCATAATTTGTTAATTCTAGCTACTCAAGCAGGAAGATGTGGCAGGAGAATCACAAATTTGAGGTGAGCCTGGGGGACAAAACAAGATAATGAGGGTGGGAGGTGGAGAAGAAGATGAGGAGAGGGAAAGAGAGAAAGGAAATGGAGGGGAAGAAAAGGGAATTCTAACCAGAGGTTTTAAAGAATGGGATAGAATCACTTCATAAACTTAGATTCTCTGTAATTGCACATGTGTGAAAACAAGAAGCTCTTCAGGTTAGTTAGATTTAGGAAGGCATGGGAAGGAGTTAAGTGAACTTAAGAGACACTTTATTCTTTCCCCAGTGTCTTTTTTAGGATTTCTGTGACTTGAAGAGACACATGACCATGGCAAGACTTTTTTTCCATTTATTTATTTTTTTAAATTTCATTTTACATTGTAACCACAGTTCTCCCTCATGCCCCTCCTCCTGTCCCTCCTTGCCTCCCCTCCACCAGCTCATCCGCCATCCACTCCCCCCAACAAGTAAGGGCTCCCATATGGTGTCAACAAAATCTGGTACAATAAGTTGGAGCAAGGCCAAGCCTCTTCCCCCTGCATTAAGACTGACCAGAGGGAATGGGCTCCAACAAGCTAGTTCGTATACCAGGGGTAAATCCTGGTCCTTCTTCCAGGGATTCCTCAACTAGTCCAAGCTTCTCAACTGTCTACCACATATGGAAGGCATATTTTGGTCCCATGGAGGCTTCACAACTGTTGGTTTAGAGTTCATGAGTTTCCATGAGCTTGGTTTAGCTGTCTCTGTCGATTTCTCCATCATGGTATTGACGTCCCTTGCTCATATATTCCATCCTCCCTCTCTTTCGATTGGATTTCCAGAGCTCAGCCTGGTGCTTGGTTGCACCACACAACTCTTATAAAGGAAAACATTTAATTGATTCTAGCTTATTCCATTATCATCATGGCAGGAATCATGGTTTTCAGGCAGAGGCATGGTGTTGGAGGTCCTGGAGAAGTAGCTGAGAGTTCTACATCTGGATCTTCAGGCAACAGGAAGTAAACTGTCCCAAACTGAGCATAGCTTGAGCATATATTAGACCAAAAAGCCTACCCCCATAGTGACACACTTCCTCCAACAAAGCCACACCTCCTAATAGTGCTACTCCCTACAGGCCAAGCATTCAATTGTATGAGTCTATGGGGGCATACCTATTCAAGCCGCCACATTTAGTCACAGAATGAAAGTGCCAGCATGAATGGCCTCCTGTCCTTTCTTTGGAAGAGCTTTGCAACATGTTTTTTTTTTTTTTTTGCTTATATCTCAAATCATAGAAGATGGACTTAAGGATGGGCCTAAAACTTGCTGTGTGTCATTTGAGGACACTCACTTTGCATCTTCAAGGAGAGAACATGTCACTGGGTGAGTGCATTTGTAATAGCATCAGAACATCATCACTATGGATGCTGGCATGACTGCAGGCTGGCATAAAGTCTGGAATGAAACTAGTGATATGGTGCCTGCTAGGAACTTTCTTCATATAGCTGAGATTTTAAAGGCTGAAACTGTCTATAGATATATCTTCTACCCCTTCCTCTTATGTCAAATAGAATTCCACAGCATGAACAGAAGAGAGTAGATTTTATCCCATCTCCTCAGAAACTCCCTGTGGGAGGAAGTGATCCCAAAAACAGATTTCAGTGCACCATATGGAGACTTTTACACCTTCAGAGCTATATAAAATGAGAGCTGCCTCACAAGTATCGATTCAACTTACATTCAGTGGAAAAGGAGAAGTGGGTCTTAGTTTGTGGCTATGATTTTTGGGAAGAGGGGACATGACAGCCTCTGAGTTCTAGCTTGATTATAAAATTCTATGATGTAATTTTTCTTGATGACTCAGAGGAGCCCAGTAAATGCAAATTGACACAGTGTACAACATATTGATGCTGTGAGATCTTTGGGGTCATGAGTTGAGTTCAGTTGTATTTTTCTATACTGCGTTGTGCCAGGCTAGGTCTTTGTGGTTAGTTTGCAGCCTTGTGCTCCAATTTTGCTCATATCTTTGCCCAGATTGGTCAAGTAGCACACTGAACAGCTCTCTTCATCTAAGTGGAAATCTTTGGAGCAAGGAAACTGTGTAGGGTTGTGTATACTGTATCCATTACAGTTTTACTCTAAGAATTTGTAAGTATAGCAATTAAAGAAAATTAGGTGAGCCAATGACAAGTCACTTCTAACAGAATGGTATTCTTGACAGGAGATTAGGGAAGGGAAATCAGCAAAATATAAAGTGTGCATAAAAGTGCATAATGAAACCCATTACTTTGTATGCTAATTAAAAAACAATATTTCAAAAGATAATGCTGGTGCTCATATATTGTAACAACTTAGCAAGGTTTCTGCCCTATGCATTCACCTAACCACAGAGAGGAGACGCTGACCTTCAATGAACACAAAACCTGGTGCTATAGTCCTCCTGTGATTTGAAATTTGATGTGGAAATGCTTCCTCATCAGTTGAATTTTCATTTAAATGTCTCTTCTATGAGGCTTTCCTAGGGTATCATCCACTACTACTCTTAGGAGTTCTTCAATTTTATACATGCTCTTATTATACGACTTTATATCTTAGCACAAATGTTTGTCCCCATTTTCTTAGATAAGTCTGAGAGCTTTTTGGGTTCCTAACTTTGTTCTAGGTCTAAAACCACAAATGTTCCAGAGATTACCACTGTTGAGTGTACTGGCTAGTTTTTGTTAACTTGACACAAGCTAGACTCATCAGAGAAGAAGGAGCATCATTTGAGGCAATGACTACATGAGATCCAGCTGTAAGGCATTTTCTCAGTTAGTGATTGAGGGCCCAGTGCATGACAGGTGGTGCTATCCCAGGGCTGCTGGTCCTGTGTTCTACAAGAAAGCAGGCTGAGCAAGTCATGTGAAACAAGCTAGCTAAGCAGCACCCTCTATGACCTCTGCATCAGCTCCTGCTCCAGGTTCCTGTCCTGACTTCCTTCAAGGATGAACAGCAATGTGGAAGTGTAAGTCAAATAAACCCTTTCATCCCCAACTTGCTTTTTTGGTCATGGTGTTTTCTTGCTGCAATTGAAACCCTAAGACAGTAAAATTTTCTGTGGGTACATATATATACTCATGGGACACACCCTCCAATATCCCAAGTAAGTTTTAAATAGTTTGTATTGTGCCCTATCTGTAGAAAACCATTAAAGGCCATTTTTAATGACATAAATATGTTATAATTAAATGAGTACAGTTATTAGGCTTCACAGACCACAGAATCACATAAGGTTAGACTCTAGCAGAGAGTTTCAGGCTCTAAATGCAAACTAATTCATAACTACAGAGGAAATATGTGTACTACCTGACAAGTAGTTGTAACCATTCATATGTGAATTTATTAAATATAGGCCTCCAATAGCACTTCATTCAGAAGGTAGACACAAATTTCCATCATCAAATTATCTCAGGCATTCCATCAGGATGGAAGAGCAGTTTAACACACAAAAGTTGTTAATTTGAAACTGTACACCTAATGTTGTTTCTTGAGACAGGGTTTTCTCCTAGGTCCAGGTTGATACCTTGAACTTGCAGCCCTCCTGCTTTAGCAACCTGATATATAGTTTCTGGGCAAGTCTAGATGGCTCAGCCCTGAAAATGTTCAATAGTAGAGCTGAAGTCTTAAGAAATCTTGTTCTCAACTCATTCCACCAGCTTTCACACGGTATATCTGACAGTATCTGATTGCCCATTTCCATGCCTTACAGAGTCATGGCTGAGAATTCAACTGATAGTTATTGGTACCTAAAATATCTTTGGTCACTTCTTCATAGGCAGGAGGAGCAGGTGAAAACAGTTTGTGACACACTAAAGCCACCATTGCTCTCTCTAAACCACCTCTACAGGAGCTTTTGGTCCAAAAGAGTTGTGTTCCATAGACCTTGTCTCCCTTTTTGAGGACACAAATAAATGAAAGCTGATTTAGTGTCACTTAGGTTAATGAACCAAAAAGAGAGTGTTCTCCTTCCTTATTTACATAAGCTGCTCACATCCAACCTTGAGTTTGCAGTAACATAAAGCATTCCCAATTATGTCAGAGAACAGTTTTCAAAACAAAATCCACTGCAATATATTTTTAATTGAACTCTTAGAGTCCTATTTATGAATGAAAAGGCTTTTTAATAAGAATAATCTACAGTAAAGGTATCACATCCCTTGCAATAATAGTATAAACAATAATTTTAGTAGAAGTAAAATATAGGGTTTCTTACCAATTGGTTTGGAGTAAATAATTCTTACCAATTGGTTTGAAGTAAATAATTCTTATGGTAAACTTTTTAAAATTAAGACTTTTAAAACTAGGTTATATATGCTTTCTGGAATAAAAAAGTCATTTACTTATTTTAAAAAATGATTTATTTACTTAACTTAATGAACATGAGTGCTTGCTCGCACGTATGTATGTGCCTCCTGGAGGCAAGGAGAACAGAAGAGGTGGTTGATTTTTTAAACATTTGGCAAATTTGACAGTTGATTGAGTAGGGCTCAGGATGAAATTTTTCCAAGTAGATAGTGTTTCACATGAGGTTGTTCTACAGGGCTGGCCACAGGAACACTTTTTTTTTGTAACATACAGTAGATGCTACTGAGCTCAGTGAAGACTTATCCAACAACAGTGATGCCCTTACACATTTAAAATAACAATACTTTTCAAAAAGATATAATATTTTCCTGTATACCTCTCAGTGCAGATATTTGGATGAGTATTTGCTAGTGGGAGATGGACTCTTTTCCTTTCTCATCCTATAGTTATGCTGGTATCCTCAACAGATATAGCCTGTTGCATATAGCAATACATGCAATAAAAATGGGTCCTTAATTACATGTTGAGATGCCTAGAGCATGTGTACTCCACAATGACATGAAGCCCTAGTTCACAGTGTGACTTTGCATCTGTTACAATGACCTGGGGTGGAAACTACAGTGTGATCTGAGGAAGAAGAGCCATGTGGAATGGGATGGGGTGGGGTGGGCCATGTCCTGGAGGAATAACAGAGGAGATGAAAGGACATTCTGTGTGTTGTGGTCTGAGGCTCCAAATCAACCCAAGCAGACACAAGAGGTTATTGCAAGTCAAAATTTAATGCACGTCAGCCCAAAAGAAAGGGGAAGGGGAGGGGGCTGATCAATCAGGGCTGCAAAGCAGACTCGGGAGTTGAACTGTGACCCAGAATGCCAGGTGAAGCAAGTACATAAACAAACAAACAAACAAAAAACTCAAATATTTGCTGCCAAGTTATAGTTACAATCTTCACCAATCAGGATTTAGTGATTTGGGGCTCCTTGGATGTTTCATCATTGTCAATGAAGATACAATGCAAGCTTTTCAGTAAAACCAATCAGATTCATTTGTTCTTTCTATTGTTAGGAACAGTGATAATGTTTCTAGGGAACTATAGATGCATAACAACTATTTCTATGGTTTAAGGAGGAGGTGGGTCAACTATTAAAAGGTTGCCAGCTCCCCTAAGGCTTGGGAAACAGAACTTTGTTTGACCCTACACACCCTACAGATAAATGGAATCTGGCCAGGCGGTGGTGGTGCAAGCCTTTAATCCCCGCACTCTCGGGAGGCAGAGGCAGGCAGATCCATGAGTTTGAGACCAGCCAAGTCTACAAGAGGTAGTTCCAGTTCAGCCTCCAAAGCCACAGAGAAACCATGTCTTGAAAAACCAAAAAAAAAAAAAAAAAAAAAACAAAAAAAAAAAAAACAGGAATCTGAAGCCAAAATGGCAGTAGGTAGGAATAGGCACAGTTTGCCTATTCCCAACAAGTGATTAACCACAGAGGATTGTAGACTCCTTATTGGGTATTTTCCAAAGAAGACATTTTAGAGAGTATTCTTTTCCTCTTTTGTTTTTGCAAGTATCACCCCTTGTCTACCTCAATATTGTTTCAAATCAATATTTGCCATACCTACCCACAAGTGGTAAGGTAAAGGGGAGAACATTGACCCAGACCTGGAGAAGAAAAGATAGTTGATGAAGGGGAAGCTAGAATTGGAAGGAAATTGGGTGAAGGGACAGTGCATACACCAAGAGGGATGGAAAGTGAACTGTGGTAGCAGAAAATGAGTTCCTGGGCAATGGGTGTGTGAAGACAGAGTAAGTGATAGTGAGAGAGGACTTGGAGATATTGGTGTAGTAGCATTCCCTCTCCTTTTAGAGTATCAGTTTTGAGGGTCATAATTCTCAGGTATTAAGTTCAGTACAAACCTTTAAGAACAGGCAAAGGATTGACACCCTAGAGTCCTTTAGTGTGGACACTGAAAATAGTGAGCTATCTGTGGCAGATACTCACTGAACTGATGGTCTTGTAATCTGAGAGTGAACCTCAACCTTCCATCCTGCCCCTCTGGCGGGATTTTGAGTAACTGTCCATATGTCATTATCAGTGAATTAGAGGACTGGATGAAGCCACATCATCTCTAGAAACCCTAGGAAACTTCTACCAGTAAGCTTCCTATTTCTTGGCTGAGCAAGCATAGATTTGTTGGACCAGTGAGCACTTCACATCAGTGATTACAAAATGGCAAAGAATGGGCTAAATCATTGAACAATAAATCATGTTAATGAGGCTTTGACTCTAAAGAAAACCCTAGCCTGTAGCTACAAAGCCACCACCTGCAGATATAAAATAGCTATTTTCTATTTAGCATTTTATGTATGTGAGAGCTTAACTTTGTTATAAATTCTAACATTGGTCTAACACAACCGTGTTATACAAAGTAGACTTAAGCAAATAATCATAATATTCTTAATTTTACTCATAATTCTATTCAACACACCACCAGAAGTCAGTTTAGAAGCTGTCTCAAACTCATTCTTAAACTATTTCCCAATATGAAAACTATTATACAACTCTGATGTTATCAAAACAACCCACACCCATTGGAGACACACTAAATTCTTTATTATAATCTCATTGCCCTGTATTAATCACAAATTTCTGATGAAATTTAAATCAAAATAAGGTATGAAAATGGATTGCTTTTCTGAAGAAAAATTACATCTATACTAAAGTACAAGGTAAAATTGATTGAGCATTTGCTTTATGTAATTTCTATGCCAGATTCCTGTAGACTAAGTGAGACAGGTAGGCATTATCATCTCTTCTATGTTTCAAAAGAACAATTGAGTCACTTACAAGACAAACATTAGGCTAGTGACAGAACTTTTTACCAAGATCTATTTTATTGTGTAGAATTGTGAGCATGTTACAGAATTTGGTTAAGTTAATATCATCGTGATTCAAATATAAAAGAGTATACTTACAACGTAAAGAGTGTAGCCTAATATATACCCAGGATTTATAGTGGAAAACACAGATCTGAGAGCCAAAACTATACATCATTGTTTTGACTTAAAAAGATAAGTAATGATGGATATTTAAATATCTGATGACTGTGGTGTCTCTAGGTGATAGGAATTCAGTTCCATTATAATAATCTCAAGGGCCCACCATAATATTTATCATCCATCAATAATAAAAAACATTGTTTTATGGTACATACATATTTTAAAATTCTGGTTTCCCCACTGGCATACCATATCTGACAAAAATGTACTGCCCTCGGTAACGTCAAGTGTGACTCTGCAGATTGAAGCATGCCCTCTCCCTGGATTTTGAGATTGCCACTAAATGCCAGGACACCATTAATAGTAGGGACTCCTTAACAATCTTTATTCATCTCCTCCATTTGACTTAAAAGGAAATAAGATTGGCTTTACTTCTATGAAGCTGTGAAAAATTGAAACTTTGCATTCATTGTACTAGATTTATGAGAAACTCCATCCAAGTGAATGGGTTTTGGCTTGCATATCTTAGAGCAAGAGAAACCAGCCCATGGGGCCCAGTTATGATAGAGTTACAAAGTATAGGACTGGTTTTGAAGTCAATGTATATGACTCAGTTTGTGACATTGATAATTTAATAAGAGAAACACAGGTTCAGATCAGAGACACTGAAACAGAATAGGTTGTCCCGAGGCTCTTGACACTATCCAGAGCTCATGATTCCCCTTTAAACAATGATCAAGAAACCCATACTCTGAGCTTACAATATCTAATTTCATAGACACAAATAAACAAGAATACAACTCTGCGTTAGCAGTTCAAATGTTTAGCATTAGCTATCTTGGAATCTAAAAAGTCACAGGTTTCCTTTTTTGATGGTGAAGCATATGAGTCACCAGAGCAAAAAATTAGTCATGACTGAAAGACTAGCTTTGAATAATTGTATTCATGATAAAAATAATGATATTAACATAACATAAATCTGCTTGGCAAAGGACATTGCTCACATAATCTTATAATGCCAAGAAATCAGTAGTTCAAAGGTTCCCTCAGCTTCTTAGGACCAGAATGTAAATTTCCCTAAATATATTGAGCCTTAAGAAATTCACACTTAGTAAAACCTTTATACTCATAATCTCTGCCAGTATTATTTATTTTGTACTAAACATTCAGATGTGTTTTACTTACCTGTAATTGTACAGGTAGCTGAACAACTCAGGTTAATATTAGCATTTGACATAATTTTCATTGTGTTGGAGTTATACTAATTTTCAAATTTTATGGTAGGTGGTAGTGTCATTATTTTTAGCAGTGAGTTTGCATAGTAATTTATTTGTTGCTAACATTGACATCTTTACCAATTTTGAGTTTAATTAAAACATTTATTATGGTATGCATGGGATATAAAATGCATACAAACACACATACACATAGTACACTGAATTCAGTCAGAGACACCTGCATCACTAATTAGCTATACAAATTTATATAATGTAATGATTGCAGGACAATGCCAACAGTGGCCCTTATCATCAGCAGACCAAAGACAGGTCCCTAGTGCTGCAGTGGGACTGGGAAATGTGTCCCCACCAGCTCACAGACTTGAAGTTGTGTCAATGCCACCGTTTGGGGAGGCCCTGAAATCTTTAGGAGGAGGAATCCAGCAGGAGGAAGTAGGCCACTGGGAGCATGGATGTTCTCCTAGTCCCTTTGCTTCCTGTCTTGCTTTCTGACTCATGGTCAACAAAGATATGAATGTCTCATCCTGTCGCCTTACCTTTTCCACCATAATGGACTGAAGTTTCCAGAAACCATGAGCCAGAACTTTGGGTTGTTTCTGTTAGGGACTGGGTCACAACAATGAGAGAGATGACCTACACACCAAGCATGGAGGCCACCACATGGTTCTCTTTGTTGAAATTATGGTTCTATTGTGAATTTAAGGGACACTGTTTTACTTTTCTTCCCCTAAACGTTTTTTATTGTTAATATTGGTCTTCTTGCTATTTTTAATCCATATTCCACAAACTCACTATAATACAGTAGTATTTATGTAATATAAAAGACCTCTTACCTCTCTTATGTTGAGCATTCAAATATTTATTGTCTTTTATTTCTTGGAAGATTTTTTTTCCATGTGGTCACCTTTAGTCAAGATGGCGGTTTAAGTATATTTTTTTAAACTTCAGCAAAATGGCTACCAGTCAGCCATGTGACCAGTTTGCCATGTGGCTGGCTACAAAATGGCGGTAACTTGCACCATTTGTTTAGCTACATGCTTGTAACAGAACTTAGTTTATACCAGGATATAGAACATTTTAAAACAAGTATACATAAATTACCTGAGAAATAAACAGGACTTTTTAAATAGAATTAGCTTAATATGGTTAAAATTTTAACTTATATTACCATTTTTAAAATTTATTATTTGTAGACATGAGAAACCATAGCAAACAGTTTACATTTTTCTCTTTTAACAACCTTTTCTCTGACCTTCTACAACTTGCTTTAACTCCCTATAACTTTCTATATACCTTTAGTTCATTCCTCTGATTTTCATAGACATTCTTAGACAAATTTCTTTTTCCCTTTCCCTCTTTATTATTTTAGTACATTCTCATTTCTCAGTCAACATAAAAATTTTTATCAAAGTCCTTTTCATAGTTTTTAATAACTTTAAGGCCTTTTTATTTTTTTTAGAACATCTAAATCAGACCAGATAGTTCACCCACCCAAGCTCCACGTGTTCAGGGAAGAGAACTGGGGAGGGGGTGCTGCTGGTAACTCCAGACCCTCGGCCAACGCAGGGGTGGGAAAAAGACCCCCACATACCATGTGTGTGGAACACAGAGAAGGCCAGTAGCCAGGCAGATGGCGGCCTTGCAGCCATGTTCCCTCAGAGCAGGGAAACACCTGCCGCAAGCCAGGACCCACAGCAGGACGGCAGTTGGGGCAGAAACAGACCCACTTCGCATGCCTCACAGACCTAGTGGGCACCATGTGACTCAACAAAAGGGGGTGTCCTGGTGGATCCTGAATTGAAAACCAACGATGAAAACCCAGAATAGACAGGAAAGAACAGACGCCAACCCAATCCGCCCGTGCAGCTAATAAGGCAATGGCACCAGGAAGACAGGCGGCAGAACCAGGCAGCTACAATCACCGCTAACTGAGGAGGGTCCAAGTGTCCTTGGCCTCCGTTCGTACCTCCTGGGTGTCCTCAGAGCAGCAGTCTATTCTCCGGGCGCATCTGCCGATCACAGTTGACTTGGCTCCTGCTCGATATCCACATGCTCAGAGCATCAAGAAAAGACCCCTGACCCATGCATGCTATGTGCGTGGGCAGTAGGGACAGAAAGAGATGCTTAACACAGACTAGGATCCTATTCGGAATTTCAGATGGCTAGCCCCATGGAGATTAACTTGGTTCAAAACCAAGTCTCCCCTATAAATTTTGGAAGGCTGCCACCCGAACCTCCGCCCTAAACAATTCTTGTCAGCCTACTCACAGATGAAGCCAGAAACGCCAACATAGGACCTCTATATCCACAAAATTAACAGAAATAGTAAAACTGACACACAAGCAGGCAATCAGATAACAGATAACAAACCTGCTGCTCAACTGCTCAGTCACCCAGCCCATTCCAATTCTCTAGGCTTAACAGACACCAACAGCAAAAACAGGACAGACATCAGACAGGACAAACCGAAATGGTGCCCCAATCCAAAATTACAAACAACCCTTGGACTTTCGTCCAGGGTGGAACCAAGGGTTCCAGAAACACGTCTATTTCTGGGCATGTCTGCTTTCCCTATGGTCCAAATCAAACAACCCTCGGACTTTCATCCAGGGCGGGACTTTTAAGGTCTCGAAACATGTCTTTTTCCCCCTGAGGTCCAAATTCCAAATACCAGTACAAATTACAAATACAAGTCCTGCGCAGGCTCAGATCAAATTCAAGTCATGGCACCAAACCAACAAAACAGCAAGTGACATAGCAAGCAAACATATAACATAGAACATATAAGTTGCAAGCTCGAATCATCTTACCTACAGATCGAATCCACTCAGGTGAAGGGTGGTCGCAAATCCCAGACGAGCCCCCAAATGTTAGACCCCCCAGGAAAACTCAGGTATCCGGGATCCCAGGCCATGACCGTGGTCACCCCAATCACCAGGCAGATTCAAGAGCTTGCTGCAAACTGCATGAGGCTTTATTGTAATTTAACGAGCTAACCCCATGTTAGCTCGGGTCTTTTGTCCACCCACCATGGCGGTTGGCTACAAAAGACCTTCTTGGAAGATTTTTTTTTAAAGTTATAATTATTGCTTTTATTTTTCCAGATTATAATATAACTACATCATTTCTCCCTTCCCCTTTCTCCCCACAAATCCTCCTCCTTGTTATCTTTCAAATCGATGGCCTCTATTTTCATTAATTTGTTGTCTATTCTTAAATACATAACTATAACCAGCTCAGTCTGTATAATGTTACTTCTATATATGTTTTCAGGGCTCACCATTTGGTATTGGAAAACCAATTGGTGTGCTCTTCCCCGGAGAACACTATTTCTCCTTATCTCAGCATTCCTTAATTGCCTGTAGTTCCTTATGGAGAGTTGAGGCCTTTCTACTTAGTCTTTACCATATTCTCATGGGTTTTATAAATGGACCTGATTTTTTATTCAGCTTTATAATCTTATATTAAACAATACATTCAAAGTTTCATAAGGAAAATAAAACTCAAAGCAAAAATAGACCAAACATGGAATCTTTGTAATTTTTTGGGACAAGGTTAAATATATAACTGTGCATTTGAACATGTTAGCCCCCTACATCAGTCTTCTGAGTACTACAATCATAGTTATGTGCCTCTAGTCCTAGTTAGAATGTTTATAATTAAAAATTGTATTGCTTTGAGTTGTACACCTGCGCAGAGTATTTCATGATCTATGCAAGTACTTAGACATATATAATTACCTAAAATTAAATAATACAGTTGTGCATCATAATTTTAATGTAGAATGATAATCTTTTCAAATTGGAGCTTTGAAATAGCATCTGTTGGTAATTCTGGTTTTATCACATTATATAAAGTCCATGTATAATTTGGAGATGTTGTTTTAGTAGTGTGGGATGGATGCAAATGTTACATGCTATGAACCTGAATTTATAATGTAGTACAAATTTAGAAAATCATATATTAGATCTTCTAAAATCACATAGAATATACTAGAGATCATTTTGCATCATGATATCTAAAAAGATAATAAAAATAAGAGTCTAATGGACTTTAAATAAACACTATGACTCTCATATTCTCAGTGTATTAAACAATACATAAATTTAGTTTATACTGGCAACTCTATTACAAAAATGGGATGCTTATTTTACTCTAAACCATGGCAAAATACACTTTTAGACTTTCATCAAGGCAGGCTTTTCTAGTCTTCAAAGCAGGACACAATCTGGAGAGCTTTCTCTTCCGTCCTCATACTGAGTATTTGGGGAGTTTCTTCTGTGGTGTCACAGCTCTTGCTTTGGAGCTTCAGTTCATGGAATCCAGAACATAGGTAAAGCTGTAAGGAACTGTTCACTGTAGACCATAAATACCTTCAATTTGTCAGGGACATTCCCTTGACAATGGAACAAAAATTTTAAATCAGATCTTGGTAAACTCCTGCAAATGACTGGGATCTAGAAAAAGGTCTACTCCTAAATCTCTTCTCTGCAGATCTCAGATGTGGTCCCAGCATGGGGACAGAAAAGCAACCAAAATGTCAAAAGCACAAACACCAATAAAGTTTTCATAAAAGGTACATTTCAATTATCGGTGTCATTCCTTTTAACAAGACTGCCATAGTGTTGTGGACATGGTCTTAAATTTGTTTGTTCCAGGTTATCGGAGAGCTAAGCTAGCATGTTTGGCAATTTCAGAACAATATAAGTGCAGTTTACTAGCTTTAGGAGTTAACTTTTCATTTCCTATGCGATCCAACTTTAAAATTAACCAATAAAAATCAAGGGCTCTCACAGTAGCTACAGTTTTCTGCCCCATAAAATAAAATGCAGCTATGAGCATTAAAATAACTTCCATTTAAGACCATTTTGTAAATTGGTTAGAAGATAGCCCCTAGTATTCAATAAGACATCTTTAAAAAGAACCTTCATTGGAAGTTAGCATCTTAATCTTCAAAATGGAGAGTAAAGATGGAAATAAAAGTGATCATTATGGAAGGAAATTTAGTGTGACAAGGGAACAATATGTGAAGAAATAATATTTGGGAATGATTATTATGAGAGAATTTTAGCTTGTTTTCCTACCCTGTGATTTGGGACACTAGATTTAACCCTCTGTCATAATCCGTAAACTACAAACCACTTTTCTCCTCAAAATTAATGCAGTATTTAATGAGTTTGATCTAGTATCAGACCCAGGGAGACAGGCTAAGAGCACCATTTTCTTCAAAGTCGCTAGAGCTCTAAAGAAAAAACTGAAAGCCACATAATTATTTTATTTGTTTACATATTCTAAAATCATAAGCATTTGAAAATATATCATATTCAGCTCTTCCAAAGAGAGATAACTTAGAAAGACTGAGTAGTTTTATTGCTTATTAATACTATTATTATTTTATGAGCATAAACTTCAGTAAAAGAATGACATAAAATAACACTTTAATTGTCTGTTTCTTTATATAATCAAATATATGTTAGCTCTGAAATGATGACCAATTAAACTGTGATCTCGGGGACTTTATTTCACCTTTGTAGATGAGATCAACACCCCATCATTTATAAAGTAAGAACTGCATTAAATGAACTCTAGTGTCTCTTGGCAGTGACATGGTGTGGTTCATACTGCCTGACTCCTGCCCCAGCTATAAGTGACAGTATCAGTGGTGTTTGTAGGAATTATGCTGGAAAGTATCCATACATCACACAGAAACACATGATCACATTTCACAAAAGTTTTATTAGGAGTGATAAATATTTTGTGACATTTTATTTACATTGTCATTTGCTACACAACTGGACTATGAATACAAAAATACAACTTAATCCTATGGGGAAATGTACAAACATAAAACAGATACCACTGAAGCAGTTTTAAGGCCACCATTTAATACCAAATATACTGTGATTATATTCTTCCCTCAGTTCCCTTTCTCAACCCCTTTCACTCCAATTGATCGCTCTTTTCTCAACTAGTACCCCTCTTACCCTTATGCCCTTCCTTTCCATATTTCATTTCTTTTTCATTTTGCAGGCCTTGTGTAGGTGGCCCCAGACACTTATATGTTCATGATTGCAGTCGGCGTATTACATACAGAAGACAGAGTCTCACATCACTCTCCCCTATCTCGGGTCCCTACAATCCTCCCACTGTCTCTTCCATGACAGATATTCCATGAGGCTTGGAGGAACTGACAAAGATGCACCATTTAGGGTCAATCCCCAATGGTAGGTTATTCTCAGAACTTTGACTAGCCAAAATTCTCCACTTTGACCAAGGCTGAGAGCTGTACTAGTCTATGATTATAAACATAAATATTTACAAACAGCTTAATTATATGTCTATTTCAAAAAACATTGTTAGTTGATTCCCTTAAAGAGTCTGTGATTCCCTAGTCATGGGTTTTGATCAGTTTTATAGTTCTAGTCATGCATTTTCTCCCATGGAATGGGTGGGTCTCTAGCCAACCAGAAAACTCAAGGTTACTCCTGAAACATCTGTGCTACTAATGCATTAATGGAGATATCCTGCCATCCAGTAGCAGATGTGATCTGCAGTTAGGTGTGATTGCTGATGACTTTTATTCTCCAAAAGGCAGCAAGCATTACAGACACTTGTATTATTTTTTTTACAATTATAATCACAACTGAGGCAACTTATAAAAGGAAGAGTATGTTTCCAGAGGGATAAGACCCCATCCTAGTGGGGCACTCATTGCAGCAGGTGGCATATATGATGGCAAGAATAACTGAGAGCCCACATCTATAACTGTAAGCAGGTAGCAGAAAAAGCAAGCTGGCAATGGTGCATTGCATTTGAAACCTCATAAACTACTCCAGTGACTCACTTTCTTACACAGGCCACACCTTCTAAGCCTCCCCAAATAGCACTACCAAATGCAGACTAATTATTCAACATCTGAGCCTATGGGGGACATTCTTATTCAAAACACCAGGATGTTAATTTCAGGGAAGGATCTTCTATCTAGTTCAGTTATAGCTTGATTTCTCTGACAATGCAGCATTTCTGATGTAATTGCCTAATTATCCCCAGAATCCTGGAATTAACATAGTCACTCTTTTCTTAAGAGGAGGTGAGAAAACTTAAGAATTATCTCTCCCCATATTCTCAACATACAATACATAATAATTAAGTGTAGTTAACTTGTTATTTGTTAAATGTCCCAAACATATTCATCATATAACTGAAAGTATATTCTAGCCATTTGTATTTCTTTTGAGAACTTTCTATTCAGTTCCCTAATACCACCCCCACCTCAGTCTTTTAATTTGGCCATTTGTTTTCTGGATGTTTAGGGTTTTGTTTTCTTTTTAAGTTCTTTGTGTATTTTAGACACTAATCTGTATCATAGGCACAGCTGACGTAGATTTCTTCTCATTGTGTGGGCTGCCTCTTCATGTGTATCATTTACCATACAGAAGCATTTTAGTTCCATAGGGTTACATTTGTTGATTGTTGGTATTATTTCTGTGCTATTAGAGCCCTATTCACAATGTCTTTAGCTGTGCTGAGAAGTAAAAAAATGCACCTTATATTTTCCTCTAGCAGTTTTGGGATTTTGGAGCTCAAATACAAGTCCTTGATGCATTTGAAACAGTTTCTTCAGAGAAAGAGGTAAGTTCTACATTTTCTGCATTTTGAAATCCAAGTTTGTTTCAGCATTTGTTGAGGATTCTGTCTTTCTTCAATGTAAATTTTGATCTCTGTCAAAGATCCTGTCGCTAGAGTTGTGTGTACTCACATTTGGGTTCTCTATTCCATTCCATTATCTATGTCTGTTTATGCCTGCAAGATGCTGTTTTTGTTACCCTGTCTCCATAGTATAATTTTAAATCAGATTTGGTGATATACTTGCAGTACTCTTTTGTCCAGAATTGTCTTGGCTTTTCTGGTGTGTGTGTGTGTGTGTGTGTGTGTGTGTGTGTGTGTGTGTGTGTGTGTGTGTTGATAGATGGGGAGGGAGGAGAGGAGGAGAGCTGATAGATCACTATGTTATCTGCAAATAGACTTAACTTCTCCCCTGGACTTCAGATACTGTTTTGTTATTGTTGTTGTTTTGTTTTTGTTTTGTTTTGTTTCTCTTCCTGATTCTTCCTGATTGTTGTTGTTAAGAACTCTAGCATGACTGGACAGAAATGGCAAAAGTGAGCCCCCATTTTATTTCCAAACCTAATACAAAGAGTTCTAATCTTTTTAAGGTATAAAGACATCCTACCCCAGTCATATATGTTTTGGGGGTTTTGTTGTTTTTGTTTGTTTGGTTGGTTTTTTTGTTAGTTTGTTTTCTCAAGACATGGTCTCTCTGTGTAACCACCATGGCTGTCCCAGAACTGATTTTGTAGACCAGTATGGCCACAAGCCTATCTCTGCCTCCTGAGAGCTGGGACTAAAGATATGCACCACCACCACCACCTGCCCATATGTGGATTTTACTGTATTAAACTACACCCTGTATGCAATGGCTGTTAAGAGGTTTTTCTTTTTATTATTATCTTATATATTCATTTTTATGTCAGTGAATATTGCCTGTATGTATGTATGTATGTATTTATGTATATATGTATGTGTATCATGTATGTACCTGACACCCACAGAAGCCAGTAGAAGTCATTGGTTTTCCTGGAACTGAAGTTATGATGGTTGTGGATGACCATGTGGGTGCTGGCTATTGAATCCAGTGCCTGAAACCACTGAGCCATCTCTCCAGCACTTGGTGAAAGCTCCCCATGCCCTTTTGGTTTTTCAAAACAGGGTCTCACTATGTAGTCCTGGTTATTCTAGAACTCACTGTATAAACCAGGCTGGTGTCAGACTCACAGAGATTTGTCTGCCTCTTCCTCCTAAAATTTAAAGGCATGCTCTACTACACTCAGTATGAAAGCTTTTTTTAAATAATGAAGTAATGCTGAATTTTTTCAAGAATATTAGACTGCATATTTTCCCTTCTCTTATAATTTCTAGTCTGTTTTGGCTATGAAGATAATGGTGGTCTCATAGAGTAAAGTTAGAAGTATTCCCTTTCCAATTTTTTGTTTGTTTTAGGACAGGTTGAGAAGGTTTTGTATTAGATGTTTAAATCTTTGGTACATTAATTTTTTTCTAATAGAGCTCCTCTGATTATTAGAAATAAAAACAAAACAATTGAATCTGGGCTAGAACTAAATGTCCATCTTTTCCTTTTACAGTGTCAAGACAAAATAACAGTGGAATATGAATGTTCATTTAGGAATATAAATTAGGATTTTAAAAAACAATTAGGACTTACGGATTTCTTGGGCATCACATGACTGGATGTAAGAGAGGTTATACCTTCTTTACAAATAGAACAGTGTAGTGTTCAGGTTGGTTATGGTATTTCAGATTTTCAGACTAGACCGGCTGCTAGCTAGCTATGGAATGCCAGTTTTCTCATTTCATCTCTCAATGGTGACATTTTCTTCACCCATAAAATAATTCTAGCTTCCCAGGGTCAAAACAATAACAACAAACACTGTGACTAACTAACTCAGTACCTCTACATAGTAGAGTGTTAATAAAGCTTAGTTAAAACATTGAATATTTTCACACATGCATATATCACGACACCTTGAAAAAACTTTGTAAAATAACAAGAAATAGCTTTCTATGTTTTCTAGTCCCAAAGCCACACACAAATAAGCCACAATACAAACAGTGAAATTCTGTTAATCTTGCAAATCCTACCCATCAGATTAAATAGTACAGGGGAAATTTCAAAGCCAAGGAATGATTTTGTTTTAGGATCAATCTTAATCACTTCACTGATAAAACACATGAGTACAAAATCTGATATTTCTCAGAGCTTTCTGAGATATTAAATATTCATTGAAAATGTTTAAAATAATATCAGTATCTTTTTTGCTTTTCAGTATTTGACTTTACAAGCAGAGTTCAAAATTTAAGTCACTTTCTCATTTGTTTTCCAGATGCAATCTGTAACAGAGAAGATTGTCCATGTGACCTTTTGCTCACAGGACTGCAGAGAGTGGTCATAGGCTAGCAGACGATACCACAAGTCATGGCTTTGCATTCAACAAAACTGCTGACAGCTCCCATGCATTAACTATAAATGCTAACAGTCCCTTGTTATCCTTTAAAGGTGACAGTTTAAAAGGCCTTCTGTCCTACACTTTAGAATACACACCTACCAAGGGGGTACAAAAAGAAAAAAGTCTAAGTATCTTTATTTGAAGATGATATGATTCTATCCATAAAAGTATGGATTCCACCAGAAAATTCCCAGAGCTGATTTTTAACAGAGAAGTGAACAATACACATTGGGGAAAAAAGACAGCATCTTCAGGAAATGGTGCTGGTCAAATAGGATAATTACAGGTAAAAGAATGAAACTAGATCCTTGTCTCTTACCCCACACAAAACCCAACTCCAAGTGGATAAAAGACCATAGGACTTGATACCTTCAGTCTGATAGAGAAAATAAAGAACATGCTTAAAACCACTGGCATAGGAAAGGACTTTCTGAATAGGGCCCCCACAATAACAACATTAAAAATGACAATGAATAAGGTCTTATAAAGCTAAATATGTCGGTAGAGCAAAGAACATCATCTCTCAAGTGAAGAGGGCATGATTCTTATGAAAATGTGAACCCCTGGAATCCAGTTGTAGAGAGGGAAGAGTGACGAACAAAGGGGTCAAGACCATACTGGCAAAACCCACAGAAACAGCTGACCTGCGCAAGTGATAACTCATGGATGCCAGTCTGACAGCTGGGGAACCAACATAGGACCAAACCAGGCCACCTGAATGTGGGTCAGCTAGGAGGCCTGGGCAGTCTATGGGGCCTCTGGCAGTGAAAATGTGACAATGGACATCTCTTCCCCAGGAAGCAGTGACCTTTGCAATAATATGGTCATTTTCATGACAGGATTTAACTCCTTTGTAGCTTGTAAACTTTTTGTGCTTTTGTTATGAGAAATACCATACATAAACAGAGAAGAAAATAATACAAGTACTCTAGACACTCAGTTTAATGTTATGCTTAAAATTAAAAATTAAGTATTGATTGAGTTTAAAGTGATAAAATAGCATTACCAAATTAAATATTAAAGTGATTGCTGATAAAAAATCATTAACCCCTGGAATTTAGCCTTTGCTTCAGCTTATTGAGCATATGGTATATTTCAAGAATGCTTTTGCATGTACATATCAGAGCTTAGGAAAGTCTTAACCCGGCAGGCTGGTCAAAAAACTTTAGCTTCCTGGAAGTTCTAACAATCACCGATTTTATGTTGTGAAAGGGCAGGCTGCATTACACACACTCTCTGAGAGGAAAGTGCCCCTTGAATTTGTGTGCACACTGGGGTATCAGCCAAGTCTGAGTCCCACATGGCTATCTTTCCTGCATCTTAGCTGCTTTCTTAGCAAGCTGGACCAAATTCTCCTCCAAGATTCCTCTAAGGTCCCTGCATTGCATACCAATAGACCTGAGCTCTTGCCTTCAGGAAAAAAATGTATTTCTTTTCTATTTAGAACTACCAAATTAAAACGAAAATGAATATCAAGAACCAGCACCTGTGAGTCTTTTCCTAATAGATGCACAATGGGGTTCCAAGTTTTGACATTTTTAGACTGAGTGCTAAGCCATCCTACCAGATGGCTCTAGGATAGTTATGCAAAAGGCTGATCTCCACCAGGGAGCCAGAGCGTTTATATTAAAATCTTGCTGAGCAGACACAGGCAGACAAGGTGACTGTGACAGGCCCAAGGTCGGAAGGCAAGAAAGTTTGAAAAGCATTTGTCTCAATGGAACAACAGAATAAAATTTGTTTCTGATGAAAACTGCATTACAAATCAGAGAGTCATCTGCTGTAAAGAAAAGCTAACTGGTTAGAGGAGGAAGATATATGCGGCCAACTTCAGTGAAGAAACTCTTTATGTTGAAAACCTAAGCATATGTGAAGACTCACCTTGGCTTGTACAGAGGGAGGATTGAACATGGAAACAGAAACCATTAAACAACAAACAGAACCACCTGATACAAGAACAAAAATAATCTGAAGGATTTAAGATTTGACTTTCCACTTGTACTCAGAGGTGGTGAGAAACTGGGGTAGAGACATATATCATCTACGCTGCGCTTTACTTTAATACAAACAAAACTATCTGTGGCCAGTAAAAATAATGTAACTATTCTGAAGACTTAGGTAGAATTTTGTATATGAACCCTTCCTTCAGAATTGCTGAGAGATGGCCAACATGTTCCTGCTACACCCAACTTGATCATTGTCACTCACTGTCATTTGATTCCATTTTTTTTTGCCAGTTAACCTTTTGAAAATGCTTGTTTGTCTAAAAACATGTAATCTTTCTTATGTGTCCATTGTATAATTATGCATTACAGCCAGCTTAGACCTATGTGTTGCATTATATTTCCTTAATTAAGTGGGAATTTATATGACTCCCAAATGTCTGGAACAAATCTAATAAAAAATAATTGCTACCCAGTGCCAGGTTGTGTATGAGGCTGTCCCTCACTACTTCTTAGAACAAACACTTCAGAGATGGGCCATGCTGCCACAGGCTCAGTCCACGCACAGAAAAGCCACTCCTCTGTTGTTCTCCACTTGCTCGCTGATTCTTTTAACAGGGAACACAGTGTGTCACTTGACAAATGGAAATTGTACTCAAATGAAAGAATTACTGGGAGAGGTGATGTGTTTACTAGAATCCAAAAGTTCAAAGGACCAAAGAATTAAATCTCTTCTAAGCTTCATAAAAAATAAACTGATTTAACTTTCTTGACTATTTCTGTACCATCCTGAAAAACACTTGAACTTCTCAGAAATTTACCAGTTTTAGATTGTGTTTAGGTAACCCAAAGCCCATGTGATAGGCAATTGAGCATACCCTAGACCCTCCACGTCAGCTCCCATGTCCAATGGGAACAGGGGTTCTAGCCGATATCAAGGCTGTAGTTCAGCCTGCATGGGATACAACAGAGCTAACCTGCCCAACAGCTGCTGCTTATGTAATTACTTGTCATTTGCCAGGGATCATTGACAACTTTCCTCCTATATCTCATTTAATCTTTATGACACCTTTGGCTTAAAGGCATGAAGAAATATTTTCTATTTCATAAATGAAGAAAATAAGATATATGCTACCTTAGGTTCTCTAAGAAGTAGATCCCAATTTGCACAGGTGCAAGAATCTTAGGAGAAATGCTTAAATAAAAGGAACAAGAGAAGAACTGGAGGGTTAGTGGACATGCTGTCAAATCACCTGTCAGATATGAGCTTCAGTGAAGGAGAGAGGAGAAAGCATACCAGGATGCTAAGAAGTCTAGAGAATGTGGAAACAAAGGAATTGAAAATCTTTGAACCAAGACCATTCACCAAATGGATTGTCTGCCTAAGAACCTCTGTGATGGCTTCAGTAGCTGGACTAAGAAATGCAGACAGAAGCCTGGAGGTGTCAACCATTTGAATACTAGCTCATTCAAGCAGGTCAGCCTGCAAAGATGAGGTGAAGCTGTATCACCCCAGAGCCTCAGCACCCCAAAGAGCAGAAGACAACCTACTCATGGCACCTGGTTTCTGCCTTGCACACTGCCCCTCCATCTGCTGTAATGATTTGCCATAAAACAAATAAAGGCACGTGGTGGGATAGGTATTGCTGCCAGTGGATAAGAGCCTCCCGCTTTGCAATTAAGCATACATATTGAGCTTTGCTTCACCAGCCACAGTAAAGTGTCACTTCCTCTCCCAATGTTCTCACCCATGAACATTTTTCCTAATCAAATTTATTACCCAGACAGCAGATCTTGACATTCATTTCCTTTTCAGCCTGGTGGTAAAGCTTTAAAGGACTTAATTGCTAAGCTACCTGATCTCTCCAGTTTGACATTCATATGGCGTATGAAGAAACACAATAAGGTTGACATAAAACACAACAGCTCCAACCCTTTGTGTTGGTAAGGAATGCCAGGTGCCAGTGGGATGCAGTCACCAGTTTCCTCAAATGCAAAAGGGAATTGGAGGCTTGTGATTCCCTTACCGTTCCCTTTCTGTGCCATGTTGAGATGTTCCATACTGGTTGACTCAAGGTTCAAGTCTAAAAGCCTTGCTTCTGGTATATTGGCTTGAAAAACCTATGGGATCATTTAATATGGACCTAACAGCCTCTTGTGGCTCTCAGATCATGTTTAGTTCTTTTATCAGGAAAAAAAGTTAATTCATGTACACCAACCTTACAATGGAAAGTTCAGACTTTAATTCTCTCACTGTGAGGGTTTCTATTTCTTCAGCAACAGAGATAATAACTGTCTTAACTGATACACCTGCTCTGTTTGGAAGATAGTGACTAGTTATACTCCCACATATGTACCCATGCTGGTCAGTTTTACTGTAAACCTGACCCAGAACCACCTGGAAGAGAGAAGCTAAATTGAAGAATTTCCCCTATTGGATTGGCCTGTGGCCTGTCTGTAAGAAACTATCTTACAAATGGATTATTGATGTGGAAGGGTCCAGCCCACTGCAGACAGCACCATCCCCCAAGAGTGTCCTGGTCTGTGTAAGAAAACTAATAGCACGCAACCCATAGTTTCTGCTTCAGCTTCTTCTTGAGTTCCTGACCTGATTTCTCTCAGTGATAAACTAGAAACTAAAAAAGACCTTTTCCTCCCCATGCTGCTTTTGGTTAGAGTGTTTGCATCACAGCAACAGAAAGGAAATAAGGACAGTGTCTGGAGTTCAGAATGTGTGTGTAAGAGCTAGAAGGCTGAACATTAGAGTTCTCAATTCCTTCACTGATATATTGAAGCAGACCATGATTCTGGGACAAGCTGGAGAGGTTAAGAAGAAATCAAGAGTTCAGAGTCCCCACACACACTTTATGACCTCAAATCTCCCTGACCCTGGAAATAAGCCACCTTGAGTTTCTGACTCTGTATCTCCCACTATATCTGCCCCTGTCCGCATCAGACTTCTCTTCATTTTTCTGATTTTTTTTCTTCTTGGCCTGTGTCACCTTCACTCTCATCTCCCTGTTCTTCCTCTCCCTCCTGATATTAGTTTTCCTCATATCATTTTGCTACCCTGCGAAACAAATTTCTCCTCAGCTTTCTCCATATACTCATTTTATCCTTTTTTCTACTTTCTTTACAAGAAGCAAATGTGTCACACAACTAAGCACAAATACTCTTAAGAAAGTTAAAATCACATTGAAAATTACCACTAGATTTTTAAAAGATACAAAAAAATCTTTTTCTTGAGCAATAATACAAGGCGTAC
Source organism: Cricetulus griseus (assembly GCF_003668045.3). Lineage (NCBI taxonomy): Eukaryota > Metazoa > Chordata > Mammalia > Rodentia > Cricetidae > Cricetulus > Cricetulus griseus. Next base: position 144,406,076 of record NC_048598.1, read on the forward strand.
CTATTGCAAAGTTGGAGGGGGGATGCAAGAAGTCTGTGAGATACAAAAGCAGCAGTTGCTTATTGACCATTTAATAGAACCAGAAAGTATACCAGCTGGGTTGATTGTTAATAGATTTCTATACTGTAGCTTGTATTTAAAAAGCAATTTGCACATCTCACCCAGTAGAAACAAATCCAAGTGTATGAACACACTCTACTCAGTCTTAGACTCCATCATCAACCAATTCTAAGATCAACAGCAGGAGTATGTCCCATAGATACTGATGGAACAAGTAATTATAGAATATATACTGTTTACCAGGTCTTGTTCCAGAATTGACAGCAAGATGAAGATGAAACACCCACCTTGCTGGAGCTCACATTCTTGTAAAAGGAAAACGGGACTATTGCCTTGATTTGGTTATTAAATATATAGCTATTAACAGATCCTTACCTTTGTGAGCCTCGTGGATGAATACCTCATAAAGTGCTATGCATTGATTTGTGTAAAAGAAACACTCTATTAGAGCTAATAAGAAACAGTGGAAAATAGAAGAAAGGAGGTGGTTGAATGTGCAGAACAGTGATGGGAGCAGGTACAGTGACCCTGGGGAGTGTATTACAGAGAAGGTGAGGCTTGAGGGAACACCCAAGGTTGGTTGAGTGCATGAACATCTTTAGTTCATCTTCTGCAATGCTGAAAACAAATATTACCAACAGAAATACAAGTGCATTTTTTATTTTAATTCATACTGTAAGGTGGAAATAGTTTCTATAAATTTATTATTTTCTCTTTAAGTTTTTAAAGCTTATTTTTATTTTATGTGTATGAATGCTTGCCTGTAAATATGTGTGTGTATCACGTGTATGCCTGGTGAGAAGGCTAGAAGAAAGTGTCAGTTCTCCTGGAGCTGGAGTTACAGGTAACTGTAAACCACTATATGGGTGCTGGGAACTGGAAAACAGTCCTCTGAAAGAATGCAAGTGCTCTTTACTACTAAGCCATTTATCCACCCCCTTGCTATTTCCTTTTTAAACTGAAAAGCAAATTAGTGGCATTTCTCAGAGTCACTCCATATAGTTCTAGTCTATTCATTTCAATAGTAGCATATTTTTCCATGATGGAGAACTATAATTCCCACAATTATTCCTCCACTAATGGAGTCAGAATTATTTAGTTTACCCAGTCTTTCTCCTGTCTTTGTAAAAACAAGCCAAGTTATAAAGATGTTTTCCTTCCTTCTTTCCTATTTTATTCAACACAACATAAAAGCCAGAGTTTAATTTCTTTCTTCAAAAACAAAAGAATAGATATTAGGAGTGACTCAGTTAATTTTTCTGAGTCTTTTGTACCAAGGGAAGAAATCTAAAGAGACAATTCTACCTCAGGTGAGTGTGTTTTCAAGTTCTGTGCTCTTTCTAAAGCTGTTCCAAGTTTCAGCAGTGACGATAAACCCCAGAAGAGGGAGCAGGGCTTTGCCCCAGGAGCACAGTACTGGGAAGAGCTGTGGAATTTGTTTTCCAAAGGACAGGTTTATTCTGTTTTAAACTGCCATTTATTCTGATATTGCCATTTTTGTGTCACCAATTAGACTAGTTTCTATGAGAACAGAAACAGCAGATGGTTTATTTTCTACCAAGCTTACTCCAAGGACAAAAAACTTCTTTATTCACTGTTGTTCCCCAAAATACATGTTGTCCTGTTACATGACACAAGAATGAATAAAACAGAGAACACAATTTAAAACCCAGGTCTAGAGAGTGAAGATCTGAGTCTCACCATGGTTCTGCCTCTGTTGATCTGCCTCAAGATACCCCTGCCAAAGTCTGTAAATCTGACATGACATATACACACATTGGAATTTCATTCAACTGATAAGAAAAAGGAAATCATGAAATTTACAGAAAATGAGTAAAATCAGAACGTATTCTATTAAGCGAGGAAACCCCGTCTCAGAAAGACAAAAATTATCACACATTCTCACTCAGATGTGAGACCTAACTTTTGGCATCTCTCTGTATACGTAGTAAGGATTATTAGAGTGGGTATAGATGGTGAGACTAGACGGGGTTCAATAGGAGGGGGCAGGAGGTATTGAGGAGGAAAGAGGTCTTCGAATAGGGGGATAGAAGTGAGGGACCAGGAAGAGACGGTAAGGAAGAAGTAGGGGGAAAGAAACAGCTAAATTTTTTTTTCTGAAAAAATGACATAATGAAACCTATGTCTTTTTGTAAGCTAATAAAAAATAATGAAGTCCAGGAGGATACCAGGAACTGGTGGCAGAAAGAACATACAGGACACTGTCTTTGCACTCATGAATTCAGGGAGCTGTGTTTACTTGCAAAAGACTGCATAAGATTGGACATGTCAACATTTCATCATGCATGAAGCTCTTGAGGCCCTACCCCCTCTTGATATTCTATGGTGAGAGAGATAGAGACAGAGGAGAGATCAAAGTAGAAAGGAGAGGAGGGGGTTTGAGGTAGAAGGGTTTTAGAGAGAGGGGAGAAATGGGAGAAAGTAAGAGTGAAAATGTGCAGAAGTCAATATATTTGTATGAAATTGTAAATTGTCAGCTGATGTTTTTAACATTGAGTATTATTATTTATAGTATGGATTACTTAGTCTTTATTTCCAAATGCTAGTTAGCTTTTATTTTTTCATCTTGGAAACCTCATTGTCATCCATGAGCCTTTCCTAAACCTTTATCCCCAGTCTAGCCGAAGAATAGGCATATGCCTACTGCTGGCACAGTGAGATAATTCTACATATGTGGATTTGAGTTTAATAACATCAGATTTAAGGTTTTAATTGCTTCATTTTATTCTTTGAGAATTTCTAGTGTTATATAAAATATTGACCATGATATTGTTTCAATTGGAACTGAAAGAAACAACTATTCAGTCAACAATCTCAGAAATCAGAGTCAAATGCACACACACACACACACACACACACACACACACACACATGCATGCACCGCACACACACACATGCACATACACACATATACATAAGGACACATGAACATGCACACATGATAACATGCATATACATGGACACACACATGCACACATAAACGCACATATATACACACACACACATATACTCATACCATACACTCATACACAGAAAACCACATACACACACACACACACACACACACACACACACACACACACACACACACAAACTACTAAAGTCTTCAAAACTCAGATATAAAATAAGTAATGAAGGAATAATGCAAGAAAAAACATCTTTAAAGAAACAGCCTAATAGTACACAAAATAGCCCAACAAAAAAGATTAACCTTCATACATGGATAACAGAGTAGCATGCTGAGTTTTTACAACATTCTGAACATAACTCCTTAATGTCTTAGTACAAGAGCAGTTAAATACCATATTGACACAATAGAAAGTTTCTCTGATAGGCTAGGCAAATGAGGTGCCTGGATCACCTGCTTCTACTTATTGGCCTGCTTGATTTACAATAGATAAAAAGTGTGATGATGTGAGTCATGCTTTCCATCTACTTCGTTAAACTAGTGAATTCTTTTTCTAAAATATTGAAGAATAATACACACATACACACACACACACACACACACACACACACACAAACACACACGGATGTATGTATGACCTTGCTAGATGAAGTGTGTCACTGGGGTTGGGTTTAGTGCTTTCAAAAGCCCATGCCGATCCCAGTGTATCTCTCTCTGCCCTTGGATCAGCATGTACTTCTAAGTTACAGCTCCAGAGCCTGCCTGTGAGCTGCCATGCTGCTCACCATGATGATAATGGACTAAACCTCTGAAACTATAAGCAAGCCTCCAACCAGATGTTATCTTTTATAAGAGTTGCCTCGGTCATCATAGCAATAGAACAATGACCAAGACACCCATTTCCTTTTCTAAAATCTCTGTGAAAAAACCCACAAATTTGACATTTTGCAAATACTCTATAAGCAGAGAAGCGAACACCTTGGGATGCAATTGCTTTTATCTTGAGTGTTAACAGCCAGAGATAAAACAAATCTTTCTCTGACTCTCCATGTTTCCTTTGTGTACACTGAAATGCAGCTCTTGGCTCTTCTTAGATACGGGAAGTAAATTTGTTTTTCCTCTTTTCTTAGGGATGGAGTTTTGTGTGCCAGCACATTACCTCTATCCAGGTTCTAAATCTGCAATTGTAAAGATGCTTGCTCCTCGAAAAGGGTATGGGAACAACAGCAAGATTAGGAAACAGAGTGAAGAGAATTTTATAAAGATTTGATGTCATGTGGGCTCAAGTAGCAATGTTACTAGTTTAAAGAAAAAGCTATGTCTTTGTGATAAATAGCCTTCAACAAAGTTTAGAATCACTGCTTCCCTGGAACCTCAAATGTCCTAATTAATCTCAGGGAAATCAGTAGTTTAAAGGTTTCCAAAAGTTTTCAACCTGCTTCAGGGAAATGGTCTGAGGAAGAGGTCCCAGCTACCCTTAGGCTTGCTGGGAAACACTTGGTATCTGTCTCCATTAGGAAACTGCCTGAGGAAGGTTTCTATTTATCATGAAGCACAGTGGACCTCTCTGCTATCATGGCAGGAAGACAGGTGTATCTGCTTATCCTGACTGTGGAGAAGCCAGGATTTGGCTGAAAGAGCAAGATGGCTTTGTTGTGTCTTTACAAAGTTTCTTTTAATATTTCTTAAATTATTTTCTTGTATGTGTATGGGCATTTTTCCTCTCTGTATGTCTGTGTTTTACACACATGTAAGGTACCTTCAGAACCCAGACGAGAGTGTCAGACCCTTTGGAACTGGAGTGATGTGAAGTTTTTAGGTCCCACGTGGGTGCTGGGAATGAAGCCTGGGTCTTCTGGAAGAACAGTCAGTGCTCTCAACTGCTGCATCATCTCTACAGGCCCTCTTTAGTTAGTTTTAACAGTAAACTGCTTGGTATTTTAATCAAAACATGTAACAGAACTTGTAAAAGAAGTGGGCATCTGATAACTCCATGGAGCTTTAGAGTGGAGAATAGTGATGTGTTTGTTTCAAAGAATTAAATAAAGACAATCTAAACCTGTAGATGAGATCTGGAGAATTATTAAAACTGTATGTGAAGGTCTTGTAGGTATTGATTAAAAAAATGATGGTGGGACAGCCTGAACTCCACTGTTCTTCAAGTTTTCTATCGTGATTTGGAAAATTAAGAAGCACTATTAGAGGATTTCTGTGTGGACATCTTTTCCTTTCTTTCTTCTTTTCCTTTAATGAAGAGTACTGTTAAAATGGTAGCATCTACCCCATCAGAATCTATTTTTAGGCCACATTTATAAAGAAAGTGTTCTTCCTCAAAAAAAATTGTAAAGGATCTATGTAATTCCAGCCTCTCCCGTTATATACATGATAACACACACACACACACACACACACACACACACACACACACATTCAGAGGAGAGACATTTTGGTCTCTTTTCTACTCATCACAAATTTAATTAAGGGGACTAAGAATAACAAGGAGAAACAAAGAGCAAAACAAATGCACACCCACATAAAATTTTATACTTAATTAAGATAAAAATCAGTGCTAAGGGGGAAAAAATAGCTTGCCTTTTTCATGGTTTATTCTCCTTAGTTCAGCAACAGTGCTCTTATGAGCAGAGGAGAACTGATTTTAGGACTGCCCTTTAGAAGCAACAGTGGCTCAGTCTCAGGGGAAAGGGTCAGGCTAAGCCTTTTTTAAATTTTTTTTCACCTTCTAGTTCGATGCTGAGTGCTAAGAGAAGCCATTTGTGCTAATAGCCTGACCTTTCTATAGCTGCATTTACACCTTTGCAGAAGTAGAACCATCACAAAGCTTTAGTAAGACATAATCCAACAACACACACCACTAAAACACTCCATTCTATTTGACAGAGTCACCCCTGAGTTCATAGGTCAGTAAACTCAGACAATTGGAACTTACCAAACAGTGGGAGTTGGAGTTGAGGTACTGAGATTTCCAGCTGTGTTCTGATTTGTCTACATACCTGAACTTTACATAGGAACTCCACTTCTTCCCTCAAAACAAACTTTCTGGAAAAAGAAATCTATCATTTCTTTTTCCTCACAAAGGGCCAGCTTTGCTTGTTTTGTTTAATGTGCTAGAAGACTGGAGATAACAATACTTAAGTTCAAAAGCCCTTTCTCATGTACATCAGTGCTATGAAAATTAGAGCAACCAAAATAGAGAGAAAAATAATAAATTCTCTCAACTCTCTCTCTCTCTCTCTCTCTCTCTCTCTCTCTCTCTCTCTCTCTCTCTTTCTCTCTCCTGGTGTTTTTAACCAAGCCTGTGAAATCTTCAGTCATTATTTCTCCTTCTCTGGTAAAAGCAGAATCTAATATGGCCTCCTTCTTGACTTTCCATATTAGGAAACATTTTATTCAATTCAATGCAAGTTAAAAATCCTTAAGTCTTCCATTGAGAAATTGGTTGTTTGTTGAGGTAAGGTGACAAAACATAAAAAAATCCTACTAAACCATTTGAAATGTCTACTTACTAGTCACTAAGTATGTTCACTTTGTTCAAACCATCATCTCACCAGTTTTCAGTTTTATTCTCCATCTTTCCAAGCTGACATTCTTTTCTCAAGGAACAATACCTTTTATCATTCCCACCATTCTACATTCTACACCGTGATTTGACTACTGTAGTTACTTCATGTAAATTGAGTCAAAATATCTCTTCCTATTTCTGGCTTCTGGTAGCATTTGTGAGTACTAACTGTGTGCCTCTTAATGGTTGAATATTGTTCCATTGATATGCATCTATCACATTTTGATCACCTACAATTCTGCTAATATTTAGATTATGTATTTTAGACAATCTAAGTATTGCTATTATTATGAACATGAGGATACAGACATCTGACTAGATGATTGCTTCAGTTATTTGAAGACTAAGATAGCCACAAGTTGTGTTACCAAGTGTAGTGCTTAATGTTTAGAGGAACAGTCCAGGAAAGCTACACTAAACTGAACTAGAATCCCAAGATCTTCAGATTCTTACCATCCTTTCCTGTGTGTGTGTGTGTGTGTGTGTGTGTGTGTGTGTGTGTGTGTGTGTGTGTGTGTGTGCATGTACATGTGTTAATAATTGCCCTCCTAATGAGCAGAAAGTGAAATTTCACTGTAGTTTTAATTTACATTTTAATTTACATTGTGGTTAGCAGTGCTAAACATTTTCATATATGCTTACTGGTCTGGTCACTCTGTGTATTTTCTGTGGAAACTTGTACATTGAAGCATATTAATTGTGCTGCATTTTTGTTGTTCTGTTATATTTTTCAAATATTCTAAATATTAGACCCTCTTCAGACACATAATTTGAAAATATTTTCTCTCACTTTGTTAAGCATGACTTCTAATAAATAACTTTTAATTTTTATTAAATCCAATTTATTTTTCATCTTATTGCTTATACCTTGGGAAGAAAGTGTTATAAACTCAGTGTCAAGACAATTCTAGGAGATTGATACATTTTGCTGTTATGTTTATGTTTCATGCATGCAAATGTGTGTGAGTGTGTGTGAGTGCACTTGAGCTCTTGCTCGAACACTGGAGAATACCTGTAAGTGTATGTGTATAAGCATTTATTGTGCACATGTATAGAGGCCAGAGGATAACCTCATGTATAACAAATGCAGCCCTTCAAGAGCTTATAGACTAAAGATGGAGGAACAAAAATAAGAATGCATTTGGAGATTTGTTTAAACAATAACTGGTTTTAAAAAACTAACAATCCCAAATCAGTCATGTCTATGAGTCCATTTCTTTCTTTATTATTATCCCTACCACTGTGCTTTGTTGGCTGTCTGCCTGATAATTCTTATTTTAAAAACTAATATCTGAAGTCATTTCAGTTTTTCACAGTCCAATTCCAATAAAACACTTACATTTGTGATGTGGTGGACATTGGGGAGCCCCCATCGAGGGCCCTACCCTGCCTGGGGAGTGGAAGGTGGATGGGGTGGGAGGTAGGTCAGGAGGAGGGGGGAGGGGTGGGGGAGGGCAGGAGAGGGAGAAGGGATTGACATGTGAAATAAGCCTGTTCCTAATTTGAACTAATAAAAAATTACAAAAAAAACTTACATTTGGAGAGAAATAGATTTCTTTTCTGAGAACTGATGTACCAATAGCTTGTGGTTGTATTAGACATTTTGTTGAAATTTCTGTGAGTTTATAACTAAAAAATGAATATACAGCATTCAAAGCTAAGTCCTGTCCTCAACTTTTGTACATTTCTCTTCTAATATATGCCTATGACTATTATTAAGTCTACTTTTGGGACATCCTTTTAATTCTTCACATGTTTTTATATTGATCAACACAAAAGTCATTCTTTGAACTTTATGGGTGAAAATGTTGCTGACTATAAGTATTTGTGACCACATTTCATGAATGTCTTAATTTGGTTAGAGTTTGACACTAGTAATTGAGAAAACTCTATTACTTTTTATAGTTCATGGTATTTAGAAATCATTTTTGATGCTGGAGATTTCCAAAGCCATATAAAACTAAAGCATATGTCCTTTTAAAATCCTAGCAATCTGTCATTTAACTGACTTGCTTGTTAGATTATTTTAAATAGCAAAAATGACTAAAATGATTTTGGAGTTCTCTGTAGTATATTATACTCTGTGTTAACATTTGGAAAATGTGATCTCATATATTATGGTACAGTATAGCTCCTAACCTCACATTTTACTTCATATAAGATTGAAATATAAAACTGGTTCATAATTTAATGATACCCCTGTTCTTTCCTCCCTGCAATATCAAATTGGTTGACTTTATTTTTTAGCAGAGTGGACATTTGGTCTATAAAAGCTTGCCTAGAAACAAAATTATCATGAGACTGTATTCCAGATGACATGTGTTTTGGGAACAAGCTGGATATTAAAGCTGGCTTTGTGATTTGGAGATATTCAGCTTTCCTCTGCTTAAAAATTGAGTAAGCCTTCAGAAGTGTGTCCAGTGGAAAACATCCAGACCACCAGGAAATGAAAGCACTCCAAGATGTATGGGGAGCAAAACTTCAGCAAAAGAGACGTTGTATAGTGTCTTAGACAGAGAAAATTCTAAAGCCAGATAGTAGAATACTTTTCTTATCATTTAAAAAAGTTCAATCCATCAAATGTATAATGAGTCTTCACTTTATGCCAGGCATCAAAATGACATGAATGACAGAGAGTCTAACATCAGAGGGCTTATAGTTTAGTGAAATACATTTCCTATGAAGAAAGAATGTGCTATAAAACTATACATAAAGTGTTATAGATAGCTAGCTATCACAAACATGGCTTTTATTATCTCCACTACTGTAATCAATGTCTATACTCGAATATTTTTATTTTTAAGTTAGGATCTCGTTATATGTAGCTCATATTGAGGCTGGCCTCAAATATGCACTACTTCTTTAGTTGTGAACTGAAGATCTCCGGAAATGTATGTTTATATTGAAGATTCTACATAATGATTAACTGAATGGAACGCAGTGATTGAACAACGATAAGCTGCAGACTGAGAGCCAACATTATCTTAGACTTTAGTCCCTTTAATAGCCATTTTTCCCTAACATATGAATATGACACAACATCGTTGTTACAAGTTGGTAAAACTTTTGGGATGTATTAACAGACTACAAGTCTTTGCTAATCCAAAAGCTAAAATGTGTCATCGGATAGCATCTGAAACATATAGCAGAGATTTCCCTGATATATATATATATATATATATATATATATATAATATATATATATATATATATAAAACCTGCCTATCTGATTTCCCCACCTATGTATTTGGTCAATGCCCTTTGTTGGTTTTCTGTGGGTATAAAAGTTCATGTGATCTCTTCCATTGTAAATCTGAGCTTTTTTGGAGCAAGAGATGTGTATTAAATAAACAGTGTTGGTGACCTGATGTGGGGACCAGACGGCTGGTCTACTTTTACTGAATCTACACTGAGACTGGTGTCAGACAACAGCATGCACTTTTTGCATACACCATTTGTGTTGCCTCCTTGCAAGCATGTTGGTGAGTCCTCTCTAGGAATGGTTGCCCCATGTTTGGTTGAAAACTCACTAAATGTTTTGTCTGGCTGGGTGCTGCGTTGGCTGTCCTCCACTGCAGAAGAGCATTAGGCGAGGACACATCACAACTCTTGCTTGCTGACATTTATCCATTTGCTTCTGTCACTCCTCAGATATCTAATCTGAATTTTTGTTTTCGTGTCTCCTTCCCTGTGCATGGCAGCTTTACCAAATTTAGTTTAAAATTAAATGAGCCTTGAAACATAAAAATGCCAAAGATAAGAGGCACCTGCTCCCTTCAACTCAACACGATAAATATGTCTGAGGTAAGTTCCCAGGATGTACAATGACATTATAGGAAGTCCCCAAACAACATAAGTGATTCGGGGGGCTGAAGAAAGATTATCGGCTTAGCTGAACACACACACAGAAGAGGTGATCATTCAGTTCCTTAAGCTCTCTTACATTACTAAACTGTGCAGGTTAAAATCAAGATGCAAAGGAACCAACTTCAGAGTGAAACTCAAGAGAATTACTCCATAATTCTGATCCCAATACAAATCCACCAGCTATGGTAAAAGGTTACAGTTTTCAGGGTAAAAGACATTTCCACCAACATTGAAAACAAAGCAGAGAGGAAGGATTTATTTGGTAGGAAAAAAATATTTGGTGTTCTTGTTGGTTTTATGTTTGATAACTATGGTAATTCAACCTATAAGTATTTAGAGAAATAAGGAAAGTTTGATATTCCTTTTATTTCCCTCATTCTGAACTGTAAGTACTAGGCAATAAAACAATGAATAGAGGAGAGTTTACCTTAATTACAATTCAGGTCATCTGAGAGAAGAAATTTTAAATTTGTTAATTTCTAAGTTAGTAAAAAAGAGTATTTGAAACTGTATCAGAATTATGGAAATGATTAAAAGGTCAAGAAGTTAATAAGAAAATTTTATTGTCAGTTTCAGAACCAAAAATGAGTTCTAAGGAATCCAAATATGCTCAAATCCATGCTCTCAGCTATGTTTCTCTGCCTTCCTCCACTAGGAACAAGATGAGCATTTTCCTTCTTCGCCATCCTGCCCTGATTCAATGACTCTTCTGTAAGAATTCTCCGAGGGAGTAAGACTGTACATTAAAAGAAAAGGTTGTCTTGGCAACTTTTAAGATAGGCCTAAGGAGCAGAGATTCTGACACTGTCCATGCAATTCCTAAGCTGAAGACTTTTATTTTGGCATTTCCCAATCCCTCTGGGATTTGCAAAGGAGTTTCACATTACCCTACTGAATATATATATATATATATATATATATATATATATATATATATATATATATACATACACACATATTGGCTTCAGGGAAAAAAGCAAAGAGACTGTTCCATTTGTCGGGCTAGTAAAACATCTTTTGAGGACAAAATAGGTACTAATGCCAAGACTACCTCATGAAAATTAGTAAGCTACCTCTGCTGACACGCCAAGACTTCCCAATGCGGCCAAAATACAGCTCTTACAGGTGGAATAGAAGACTTCTACAACAAATTTGAAAAAGAAATATTTCAACACTGAAGATTTCCCTGTGAGAATACTGGAGATTTCAAAAATGATGCCTCATTTAATTCCATATTCTTGTAAATCCTAAAAGAGAAAATAGCTACTTTTTGGTCAAATGAAGTAAGAAAACATGACCTTCATTTCCTGTGGATATCATTATTATCTTGGAGAACCAACTTTCAAGAATTATTAAGGAAAAGATACTCCTACCAAATTTATGAACTTAAGAAGTTCCTAACAGTAAAAACAGCTAAGTGCTCTGCAAATACTCCCATCTTCAGAGAGGTTATTTGTAACTATTATAAAAATCTTAGCTATTTCAAGGCAATAGGCCTCTCAGAGAAATATTGAACAAAAATCAAAAGGGCTGACCTGAGGAAATCCAAAGAGTTTTCCTTTTTCTATTTCCAAATATTTAAAGAGAAATAGAGATAATTACTAACAAAGAGGAAACTAAGGACTTAACACATATGTGGACTATGTGTTCGGGTTTTCAGTTGTACCATGTACCCTCTCAAAATAAAGATAAAAATTCAAGTGTCAGACATTTCTATTCTATGTATATTGTTTATAAAGGGTTATGATGTCTTTATTCAGATAAACACCAAGCAAACACAAGCCAGAGAAAGAGTGCCCTGAGGCAGCAGGCCTCCTTAAGAATTCCCCGGGTGAGGGGAGGGAGAGGGAGAAGGGATTTATATGTGAAACAAGCTTGTTCCAAACTTGAACTAATAAAAAAATTAAAAAAAAAGAATTCCCCACGCTCATCCTGAACCTCCCCTGACCATGCCCTCACAGGCATAGTCAAGCATACCTGTAGCCGAGGCTACAGGGTCTCCCTACAACTATTTATTAATAAAAACAGCATAAAATTCTAGTGAGAAGAAACTACAGGAATTCTTACTTTTCTACTGGTCCACAAGAGCCCTGCTCCTTTACTGGGTTGTAACATTGTGGAGGCAAATGCCTTTGTACCAAAGGAAAGATTTTCTTACACATAGGAGAGACTAAAACCATCTATGCTTCTTATAAAGGGTACAGAAAAAACCTCAGGGGAAACCTGAAGCCTTCTTTCACAATGAGTAAATTGTAAATCCTAAATGATTTACATTTAGGTATATATATATATATATATATATATATATATATATATCCTATATACAAATAGGATAAATTTATATTTATATATAAATATATATTATATATATAAATATATACATATAATATATATATATATATATTATACTATAGGTAAATCCTAAATGAATGGCAGGCAGATGAAACTAGCCACTCTATTTGTGATGACTGAGAAAACAAGCCATTGCCCTTTGATGTAAGATACCTTGACAGAACTCAAACTGATCAGTCTAGTGAGATGACTCAGTTGGGGAAAAAAACAGGGCCTTCTGCTAACCCAAGCAATCAGAATTTGACCCCTAGAGCTCACACAGTAGAAACAGAGAACTAGCTCCCACAAGTTGTTCTCTGACCTCTCTGTGTATGGCCTCAAACATATAAACAAATTAAAATAAATCAAATTAGTCATACAAGAATACCTACAAAATGACTTATGTAGTCCTTTGCTTTAACCAATGCAATACCCAATATTGTGTAAAGAAGCCAAATGGACAAGGGTGAAGATGGCTACAAAGCAGTGTTTAATCCCATGTATTTCTACATAATTTAATACCTCCTTAATTATTGCAACTTTTTTATTGTTTTATTAAAAATAATACTTGGGAGTTAAATATTAAGGAATAAAAATTGAGAGATCCATAGAGTGACATAGAAGTGATCACCTGCTCTCTTCTCCACCTCCCCCAACCAAAAAGGTCCCACAACTCTCTAGCCCCTCTTATTTCTCCTGGGTGATCTGCTATCTTCCTGTGAGTCCACCAGAAATCTCTATGGTACACTCTAGCCAGCTGAATGTGAACTCCACCTTCTCAATCAAGGTCTGACTCAATTGGTAGTCTTGGAGTGGCAACACAAACAAATATCTGATAGGGAATGTTCTTCTGTATATATGTTTCTCTTATTGGTTAGTGAATAAAACACTGATTGTCTGATTGACCAGACAGGAAGTGACATAGCTGGGCAGACACTTGCCACTAGCTAACCATAGAGATCTGGAGGTTTGTACAAATAGATAGAAAGTGACATAGCTGGGCAGAATCAGGATATAAGCAGGGACAAACAGGAATTTCTCTTCCCTGCAGAGATGCTTAGCAGTCTCTATGTAGACTGCAAAGGAGTAAGTGGTCCAGAAGCTTCTCCAGTAAGATAAGACCACGTGGAAATATTTAGATTAATAGAAATGGGTTAATAATTAAGACAGAGCTATCAAATAAGAGACCCTAGTCAATGGCCAACAATTTCATAATTAATATAAGCGTCTGTTTATTCTTTTGGGGCAAGGCAGTTGCAGAACCTGGTTGGAAAATAATCACACAACAAATCTCCTGCAACACTTAATAAGTCTGTTCTTCAAAAGCAGATTTTCAAGTGTGTTCTTTAGCATCCCAGTACCACCAGAGAACCACCATTTATTTGGTTTTCATGTGAACAGCAGCAGTATGCTAATACTGTGATATCCACAGGGATATACCAAAAGTCCCATGCATTTTCTCAAATTCTAAAACCTGACCTACCAGATCTATTTTTTTCATGAGTTTCTAAGTAAATATGAACGTGTCCTACTTTTATGCTCCCTTTTAGATGATGATGTCTCAGAGATAATATTTTCATATCATAGCAAGACAAGAATGATCATTATATATCTAAAATGCAACTCTGCCATCAAGAAGTTAAATATCTAGGCCATGTAGTGATTCCTTTAATATCACTTGTAATCTTGACCGTATTTCGCTTCCCTCATGAATGAAGCATTTAAAACTAGGCACTTAGATTTTATATGAATGCCTCTGACTCAGATATAAATGTGACTTAGTGCCAGTTTTTATGTTTTCTCTTTGGGTTGACGCCTTCTTTATTTGAAAATCCAGTGTATTCATGGTAGAAAAATTTCCACCAGAACAGATTATCCCTACTTGGGGCATTCCTGCTGATTGCATATGGTTCTGAAACTAATTTTACTGGACAAGTAAAACTTTGACAATTATACAACATTGTGGTTTTGCTTACTGCCCTCAGTTCTCTGGATTAGTTAAACAAATGAATAGCACTTAAAAAAATCAGTATCAAAAGTAACTAAAGCATCTAGCCTTCCTTATCCAAAGGCACTTTTATTAATTCTTCTAAACCTAAGATTTTGAAAATCTTGTAAATGGAGAAAATAAGATATTCTATGACAAAACAAGATTTAAACAATATATAACCACTAATCCAGCCCTACAGAAAGTACTGAAAGGAAAACTACAACCTAGGAAAGTTAACTATACTCACAAAAACATAGGTAATAGATAATCCCATTTTACCAAAAGCCAAAAGAAAAAGTATGGTAAATCCACATACAATACCACTACCAACAACAAATCAAAAACAAACAAGAATAAGCACTCAATGTTCCTTAATTTTCCTCAATATTAATGGTCTTAAATCACCTATAAAAAACACAGGCTAACAGAATGGATATGAAGACAGAACCCATTCTTCTACTGCAAACAAGAAACACACCTCAACTTCAAAGACAGACATTACCTCAGAGCAAAGGGTTGGGATAAGATATTCCAATCAAATGGACCAAAAAACAAGCTGAGGTAGCTATCCTAGTATTTAACAAATTAGACTTCAAACTAAAACAATCAAAAGAGATGAAGAGGGTGATTTCATATCCATCACAGGAAAAATCCATCAGGAAGAAGACTCAATTCTAAATATCTATGCCCCAAATACAAAGGCACCAACCTTCGTAAAAGAAACATTATTAAAGCTCAAATCACAAAGAAGACCTCACACTGTTATAGTGGGAGACTTCAACACCCCACTCTCACCACTGGACAGGACCACCAGACAGAAACCAACACGGAGGAGTAGATGCCAGGAAACCAAAGAGACAAAGGAACTAACCGAAGTTATGACCCAATTGGGATTAACAGATATCTATAGAACATTCCATCCAAACACAAAAGAATATGCCTTCTTTTCAGCACCACATGGAACCTTCTCTAAAATAGACCATATTCTCAGCAACATAGCAAACCTCAACAGGTTCAAAAAATTGGAATAAACCCCTGTGTTTTATCAGACCACCATGTTTGAAAGTTAGAATTCATCAACAACACAAATTGCAGAAAACCTACCAACTCATGGAAATTGAACAACATTCAATTGCAAGATTCCTGGGTCAATGAAGAAACAGCGAAAGAAATCAAAGACTTCCTAGAATTCAATGAAAATGAAGACACAACACATCCAAACTTATGGGACACTTTGAAAGCAGTACTAAGAGGAAAGTTCATAGCTCTAAGTGCTCACATGAAGAAACTAGAGAATAGTCACAGCAGAGAGTTGACATCACAACTGAAAGCTCTAGAACAAATGAAAGCAAATTCACCACGGAGGAGTAGATGCCAGGAAATAATCAAACTGAGGGCAGAAATCAATAAAACTGGATGAAAGAAAACAATTCAAAGAATCAATGCCACAAGGAGTTGGTTCTTTGAGAAAATCAACAAGATAGACAAACCTCTATCCAAACTAACCAAAAGGCAGAGAGATAACATGAAAATAAACAAAATCAGAAATGAAAGGGGGGACATAACAACAGACACTGAGGAAATCCAGAGAATCATCAGGTCATACTTTGAAAACCTGTACTCCACAAAATTCGAAAATTTAAAGGGAATGGACAATTTTCTGGACAGTTATCAGTTACCAAAGTTGAATAAAGAACAGATAAGCAACCCAAACAGATTTATAAACTCTAAGGAAATAGAAGCAGTCATCAAAAGTCTCCCAACCAAAAAAATCCCAGAGCCAGATGGCTTCGGTGCAGAATTCTACCAGAAATTCAAAGAAGAGCTAATACCAATACTCCTCAAATTGTTCCACACAATAGAAGCAGAAGGTTAATTGCCAAACTCTTTTTACAAGGCTACAGTTACCTTGGTACCCAAGCCACACAATGACATAACTAAGAAAGAGAACTACAGACCAATATCCCTCATGAACATAGATGCAAAAATATAAAATAAAATACTGGCAAACCAAATCCAAGAACATATCAGAAAAATCATCCACCATGATGAAGTAGGCTTCATCCCTGGGATGCAGGGTTGGTTCAACATTCAGAAATCTATCAATGTAATCCACCATATAAACCAACTGAAGAGGAAAAAAACACATGATCATCTCACTAGATGCTGAAAAAACCTTTGACAAAATCCAACACCACTTCATGATAAAGGTCCTGGAGAGATCAGGGATAACAGGAACATAACTGAACATAATAAAAACAATATACCATAAACCAATAGACAACATCAAACTAAATAGAAACTCAAAGCAAATCATCTAAAATAAGGAACGAGACAAGGAAGTTCACTGTCTCCATATCTCTTCAATATTATATTTAAAGTTCTAGCTAGAGGAATAAGAAAACAAAAGGAGATCAAGGAGATACAAATTGGAAAGGAAGAAGTCAAACTTTCACTGTTGGCAGATGATATGATAGTTTACATAAGTGACCCGAAAAACTCTACCAAGGTGCTCCTACAGCTGATAAACACCTTCAGCAAATTGGTAGAATACAAGATTAAGTAAAAAAAACTCTGTAGTCCTACTATATACAGACAATGAGAGGGCTGAGAAAGAAATCAGAGAAACATCAACCTGTACAATAGCCACAAACAACATAAAATATCTTGGGGTAACATTAAACAAACAAGTGGCAGACCTGTATAGCAAGCACGTTGTGTCTTGAAAGAAAGAAATTAAAGAAGACACCAGAAAATGGAAAGATCTCCCATGCTCTTGGATAGGTAGGATGAACATAGTAAAAATGGCTATCTTGCCAAAAGCAATCTACAGATTCAATGCAATCCCCATCAAAATACCAACACAATTCTTCCCAGTCCTTGACAGGACAAAAGAAACAAAAGACCCAGGATAGCCAAAACAACTCTGAACAATAAAGGAACTTCCAGAGGCATCACCATCCCTGACTTTACACTCTATTATAGAGCTACAGTCCTGAAAACAGCACAAAAATAGACAGGTAGAACACTGGAATCCAATTGAATACACTGATACTAAGCCACATACTTATGAACACCTGATTTTTGACAAGGAAGCTAAAGATACACAATGTAATAAAGAATGTATCTACAACAATAGTGCTGGCATTACTGGATGATGGTATGTAGAAGATTGCAGATAGACCCATGTCTATCGGCATGCACAAAACTTAAGTCCAAATGAATCAAAGACCTCAACATAAATCCAGCCACACTGAACCACTTACAAGAGAAAGTGGGAAGTGCCCAGGAGTGAATTAATACAGGAGACCACTTGCTGGACATTACACCTGTAGCACAATACTGAAATTGACAATTAATAAATGGGACCTCCTGAAACTGAGAAGCTTCTGTAAGACAAAAGACACAGTCAGCAAGACAAAATGGCAGCCCACAGAATGGGAAAAGATATTCACCAACCCCATATCCAACAGATGACTGAACTCCAAAATTTACAAAGAACCCAAAGAGCTAATTTCCAAAACACCAAATAATCCAATTAAAGAGTGGGGTACAGAACTAAATAGACAATTCTAAATAGAGAAATCTAAAATGGCTGAAAGACACATAAGAAAGTGCTCAACACCCTTAGCCATCAGGGAAATGCAAATCAAAACAACTCTGAAATACCATCTTTCTCCTGTCAGAAAGGCTAAAATCAAAAACTCCAATGACAGTTTATGCTGGATAGGATATGGAGAAGGGGGAACACTCCTCCACTGCTGGTGGTAGCACAAACTTGTACAGCCACTTTGGGAATCAGTATGGCCATTTCTCAGGAAAATGGGAATCAGTTTACCACAAGATCCAGCAATTCCACTCTTAGGTATATACCCAAAAGAAGAACCTTCATACAACAAGGACATCTGTTCAACTATGTTCATAGCCCCATTATTTGTAATAGCCAGAACCTGGAAGTAACCTAGATGTCTCTCAACTGAAGAATGGATGCAGAAAACGTGGGACATTTACACAATGGAGTACTACTCAGAAGAAAAAAAACAATGGAATCTTGAAATTTTCAGGCACATGGATGGAAGTAGAAGAAACCATCCTGAGTGAGGCAACCCAGTCACAAAAAGACAATCATGGTATGCACTAACTCATATATGGATTTTACACATAGAGCAAAGGATTACCAGCCTACTATCCACACCACTAGAGAAGTTAGGTAACAAGGAGAACTCTAAGAGACATATTAGGTCCCATGTGAAAGCAAATTGGGAGCATGGGAGGAGGGGAGAAGGAGCTGGGAGAGTGAGAAGGAGAGAAGAGGAGGGGCACGGAGGACATAAGTTAACAGGAAGGTTGTGTAGGGGGAAGAATACCAGAGAGGAATATAAGTGATACCATCAAAGAGGGAGCCAGTATAGGTTTAAAGACAAATCAGGTACCAACTAACCATCTAAGGAACAGTGGAGAGACTACCTTAAATGCCCTCCCCTGATAATGAGATTGATGACTAACTTATATACCATCCTAGAGCCTTCACCCAGCAGCTGGTGGAAGTGGAAGCAGACACCAACAGCTAAACACTGAACTGAACTGGAATCCAGTTGCAGAGAAAGAGGAGTGATGAGCAAAAGGGTCAAGAACAGGCTGGTGAAACCCACAGAAACAGCTGAGCTGAACAAAGGGGAGCTCTTGACCCCCAGACTGATCACTGGGAAACCAGCATGGAACTGATCCAGACCCAGACCCCATGAGTGTGGATGTCAGTGTGGAAGCCTCGGAAATTTATGGGGCCTGTTGTAGTGGAACAGTACTTATCCCTAGCATAGGAATGTACTTTGGGAGCCTATTTCACATAAAGGGATACTCCCTTAGCCTAGACACACAGGGGAGGGCCTATGCCCTATCCCAAATGATATGACAGACTCTGAAGACCACTCCATGGAAGACCTCACTCTCCCTAGTGAGCAGAATTGGTATGGGAGAGGTAGGGTTTCAGTGGGGGGCAGGGGAGGAGGGGAGCGAGAGGGAACTGGGATTGACATGCAAAACAGTGTTGTTTCTAATATAAATTAAAAAATGGAGAAAAAAGATTTTGAAATTCTTGTATCATCTCTTCATTAAATTATGAACGGTCATCCTGCAAGACTGAATAAAGGACTATGTGAGCCATCTCTCTTAAAGGGACTTTTGGAAATTATAAGTAAAATTTCTGAATTGTTGTACAGTCTATCCACAATGTGTTCCAAGAAATGAATGAAATTATTTTGAGCCTAAAGTGAACAACTTTTCCTGTAATAAAAGACATCAAAGAATTCATTCATCACAAGGGCAAACAAAGTACTCCATTGGGTAGTTCTAGCTACCCCCTCCATTGGAAAACTTTAGGGACTTATCTCTTGGATCATATTTTTCTTCCCAAATATATGCTAACTTTCTGAGGGCACATGCACATGACTTCAAAAAACAAAAGCAAAAGGCATCTATGAGTAGAGCAGAATGTCATTAGGAGTCATTTATCACTACCTCTTTTTTTTATTTTTTAGAACAGGAGTATTTGATTTCACCCTAGATCCCTGGGTTATCTGGTTCTTGGTCACCCAAACAGTTTTGGGTACAGGTTCTAACTTGTGGAGTAAACCTTAAGTCAAATTGGATATTGGTTAGCTACTCCCACAAACTTTGTACTATTATACAAACATATCCTACAGACAGGACAACATTGTAGATCAATGATTTTGTTGCTGGTTAGTGTTTATGTTTCTCCTATGGTCGTGTGTAGAGTAACTTCCTATACCAAAGATGCCATAACATAAGAGTAAAGACTCTAGGTAGGCTCTATCTCAACTTTGGACAAACTTATTTTAGCTCTGCCAGTAAAGAACTACTTTTAAAAATACCTCTACAACACAAAACGCCTAAATTTAAACAATGCAAATTCCTACTAAGGGTGTGGGAAGAAGAACCAGTTGGTCCAAACATTTTGACTACTGTGTTGCTATTGATATTAGAAACAAGAAAAGAGACAAACTCCTAGATATAATGGCCAGTCAATTGAATTGCTTGTGTTTTCTGCCACAGAATAACCTAAGCAAAAAAAATTGTCTTAGTTAAGGTTTCTATTACTGGGAAGAGGCACCACGACCACAGAAACTATTATAAAGGAAAAAACATTTAATTGAGATGGCAATTTAAAGTTTCAAAAATGTAGTTCATTATCAACATGGCAAAGAACATGATGGCATATAAGCAAGCGTGGTGCTGGAGGTGGAGCTGAGGGTCCTACATCTTGTCTTGCACACCATTGACCTATAGAAGTGGATGGATATCCTGAAAAATGGGATCTCATCATGCCTATGGGCCACATGAACTCCACTTTATAGGAGCAACTTAATAGAGTCCATTCCATGATGTTAATAGTAGCACTAGGCCTGGAAGGCTTTGGAAATCCCTGTAGTATACCCAGCTGTCTATTTCCAAAGAAATAAATTCTGCTCTTTTGACATTCATGTTAGATTCCCAGTAATTTGAGGTTGGTGTTTTTTATCCAGAATGTATACATGCAATCAATTTTCAATGGTGACATTATTGAATTTAAGTTTACCAAAATTGACCAAAGGCTAGAGACAACAGAAACCTTTTAGGAGATAAGGATACTGGGCTAGGAATTTTAAAATTTGAAGTTGCTAAAAGGGAATAAAGGCATTCTTTAGGAAAGAGTTCACCTTAAAAAAAATTAAGCGCAGACAAAAAAACAATGGAATCTTGAAATTCGTAGGCAAATGGATGGCACTAGAAGAAACCGTACTTAGTGAGGTAACCCGGTCACAAAAAGACAAACATAGTATGTACTCACTCATACATGGATTTTAGACATGGAGCAGGGGATGGCCAGCCTACAATCCACACCAGAGAGACTGGGAAATAGGGAGTACCTTGAGAGAGACATGCATGGTACCCCGGAGAAAGGGAAGGGGACAGGATTTCCTGATCAGTTTGGGAGCATGGGGGAGTGGAGAGGGAGCTGGGAAAAAGAGAGGGGGAGAAAAAGAGGGGAGAGGTGGAAATGGGGGAGCAGGAAGGTTCATTCGGGGGAAGAATAGAGAACAGGATGAGAGATATCACAATAGAGGGAGCCATTATATATTTGAGGAGAGATCTGGCACTAGGGAGATTTCCAGAGATCTACAAGGATGACACCATTTGGCAATCTAAACAATAGTGGAGAGGCTACCTTAAATGCCCTCCCCCAATAATGAAATTGATGACTATCTTATATGTCATCCTACAGCCTTCAGCCTGTGGCTGATGTAAGCAGAGACAGACATCCCCAGCTAAACACTGAACTGAACTCCTGGAATCCAGTTGCAGAGATTTAGGAGTCGTGAGCAAAGGGGTCAAGACCAGGCTGGTGAAACCTACAGAAACAGCTGACCTGAAAATGGGGAGCTCATGGACTCCAGACTGATAGTTAGGAAACCAGCATAGGACTGGTCCAGACCCCCTGAGAGAAGCTGTCAGTTTGGAAGTCTGGGCAATCCTATGAGGCCTCTGGTAATGGATCAGTACTTATCCCTAGTATAGGAATGGACTTTGGGAGCCCTCTCCACATAGTGGGATACTCTCTCAGCCTAGATACATGGGGGAGGTTCTAGGCCCTGCTCCAAATGATATGACAGACATTGAAGATTGCCCATGGAAGGCCTCACCCTCCTTGGGGAGCAGAAAGGGGTTGGGATGGGGGTAGGAGAGGAGGGAGATGGAACTTGGATTGACATGTGAAGCATACTTGTTTCTAATTTTAAAAAATGGTATTAAAATGAAGCATATAAAGGAAATGTTCATTCAGAGATAGTAAAACAGATGAAAAAAATTTTGAAAGAAAATGGTGTGCTTCAAGAATCGATAAAACACTAGTAAACTAGACATGGTTATTACAAATTAAAAAGAGAGCATGAGAATGTGTGCAGCAAGGCTTGTTAACAGTGTTAACATATATCATATCTGAAGTAGCTGAGGGAAAATGGCCAGCACTTCTCAGCACAAAGGTTAAGTGGTTAATCACCTGTAAAAGTTTCATATAAAATCTTGATCATAAAAATAAAGGGAATTCACAATCCTGCAGACTGCTCTCATGATTCCCCAATTAAGTGACTATTAAAGACACATCATAATATAGGGTCTTTTTGGATTGGAAAAAAATGCTAAACAACATTCATATGCTGTTGCTGGTGGAAAACACGTAAGCCATATTGCAAATATGACAGCTACTGAAGCCTCATTTGGCTTTCTGATTGTGAAGCACTGAGATTTGATTGTATTGTCAAAGTATGCAGGTTTTCACTTGGTTACAAGTCTGGAGTCCTTGCCTCAATCCAGGTTGTTAATAATATTTAGCAAATAAGAAAAGATAGTCATTCTGAGAAGGAATTCTAAATGGTACTGTTCTTGATTATTCTGACCGTTAAGGATAAAGTCTCAAATATATCTCCTGTAAATGCTGTTTCAGATACAGAGGACAGAAAAGGAGAACAGCTCAACCCCTGATTGTGGTGGCTACAGGCAATAGTATGATCCAGGAGTTTTATTATTAATGGCTTTGATAACCATTTCTTTCCCCTAAGACATCATCCATGCTTGTTTGGTCTTAACTTGACCAAATACTAAAAATGAGACTTCTATACACCAAGGGCATAAAACATTTGGCTTCTGTGTGAACAAAACAGAGTGTCTGACCAAAAGGAAGGGCAGCAAAGAGCAGCTGGAGAAGGGGATAACACTGGCAGAATGCAGGAGTAGGAAAGGTTTAATTCACGTGTAACACAAATTGCACTAATTGGTGACTATTGTGAAGTTTATTGAAAAAGCTGAAATTATTTTGAAAACCTGATGAACTGACTGAGTTAATAAAACCTCATGGCTTTGGAGAGATGGAATGCTACAGATTGAGAGTGAAGATGGTTCTAATCCCCTTAATAGCTATTTGTCACCAACCTCTGTATCTCACTTAAAATTTTTGTGATTACTAGGTTAAGTTTTAGAGACATATTAATTTTCGCCATTCAAAAAAAATGTCATCAGGTTAACATCTGAAGCTCATAGCAGAAATATATCCACTTTGCTATAATCTGGTATAAACCTTATGTTCTTACCAATATATTTAGTAAGTGAATTGAATTGTGACCGTTTTGTTTTACGTGATGATATCTTGTTATATGCTAACAAATAAAGCTTGCCTGAAGATGAGAGAGCAGAGCTACCCACTAGTTAACCATAGCCAGGAAGTGACGTGGCTAGGTGGAGAGGGTGGAAAGAGACAGGAACTTAGTCTCTTTCAGCTGAGGAGTTAGCAAGGTAAGAGTTGGATATGGCTTGCAATTTTCTCTCTGATCTTTCATTGTTTGCCCTGATATCTGGCTGAGAGTGTTTATTATTAAGGCCAATTAGAACTCCTGTTACAGTTTTATGATTGTAGAAGTTCATATAATCTCCTCCGTTGTTTAGCATGTCACTCTGGGCCACCTGTCTTAGACCAGGTCTTAGTTAAAGTTGCTATTGCTGTGAAGAGACACCATGACCACACCAACTCTTATAGAAGAAAATATTTAGTTGGGTGGCTTAGAGTTCAGAGGTTCATTCCATAATAATCATGGTGGAACATGGTGGGATACAGGCAGATACGGTGCTGGAGAGGTTGCTGTGAGTGGAGGAGATGTATCTTAGTCCCATATGCAACAGGAAGTGGCTTGAGACAGTAAGGGTGGGTTGAGCATATATAAGACCTCAAAGCCTTCCTACACTGACACTTCCTCCAATAAGGCCACATCTAATCCTGCTACTCCCTATAAACTCACAGGGTGACCAATACAAAATTCAAAGTCAGAGGAAGCACTGAATGAATGACACATTCCAAACTGAAGGGCAGGGTCTGGGAGAGCACTAGACACAGGGTGTAAATCTTGAAGATAGTATTGAACACATATATGTAGGTATAAACTGAGAATTAAAGTCATACAGTTCATATTGATACAGTACTCTCTTGTTCTGTAGTAAATTAAAGGATTCAAAAAACAGATGAGAAGCAGGGAACGATGGACTAGAAACACAGGACTAGAAGCAGGGTTAGGAAGACATTCATTAGTGTGAAAGGGAGCCATCAATTATGAATAATGATTATGAAATGATGACTATGAATTACTAGTATTTGTGCTCTGAGAGTGATCAAAGTGGGCTTTCTGGACATATACTAAATAGCCATGCACAGTTACATTTCATGGAAATGGGTCACCTTGATACCTTGGATTGTGAAGAAAAGTTGGGTTCCTCTTATCTAGGCTGTGTTCATTGTTAAAGCTGAATTACAATTGTTAGTGATTTCAAGACAGTCATTCTAAACCCAAAGATTTATATTCTTATCTACTCTTTGCTGTACAATACCACGATAATGTCAGGATTAATATATGGCCAAAAAGTTGATGTAAATAATTAACCATCTTACAGCACACTGATATGGGAAGAAACATTCTGTGAAAGATTTTTGCATAGATTAATGAATATATAATACATTGCAATGGTCATTTTTGTTGCATCAGTTTAGCTAGACTATAGTATTCTTCTTGGAAGAACAATCTAGATGCCCCTGTGGAAATGTGATTAATAGCTCTAAGTCACCTTAAAGTGAAACATACTATATTCTGTACTATGAATATCTGTCATCTAATCACTTAGAGAATTTAAAAGCAAATATGAGCGCTTCCTAAGGAAGAATTAATGTTATTTAAAGATTGCTTGAGTTTTCAGTATCTAGATCCAAGAATGCATGGATCAGAATTTCAGTTTCCAGGATGTAGCTAGTTGGGATTTCAATCTTACCATCACTCACAATCTCTTCATGATATAGGAAGTGTGTGTGTGTGTGTGTGTGTGTGTGTGTGTGTGTGTGTGTGTGTGTAGGTAGGTAGGTAGGTAGGTAGATAGATTGTTCGATATAGATAGATAGATAGGTTATAGGTTTATTGGTAGATAAAAGCATGCCTATACATACTACCCTTCAATTTTAAATTTTATAGAGAATCTCAACTCAAGGGAGTCTAAAATGTTAACATATTGTCCTTGTTTTAAATGCTCAATTTTTTAGATTTATTTCTTTCAGTGCTTAGTGATTGTTAGGAATGCATCTCATATAAAAGAAAGCAAATAGGTAAGCATGGATCAAAATAAAACACTAATTATTCCTCTATAAATTAAAATAAATTGAAATTTTGTAAAAATATATTAAATAGTAAATACTTTATCAATTTAAGGAGACAGAAGTTTGAAGACTTACTTATGCACTAAAAGATAATATACAATGATAAATAAACTTTCATTTGGGCAAGTAAAATATCCCATAATGTTTGAAATAAAATAATTTCCAATTTTATTGAATAATACACCAAATCTAGCTGGAAGTTGTAATTACTATTGCCTCAGATGCACCAGCAACCCTTTCCTTCCCTCAAATATTTACATCAACTCAATCAACTTTACTTTCAGCTCAATTCTTCTTTGAGTTGGCATATGAAAGTAAAACATTATTTTATTTGGTTTAAACAAGAATTGATTCCCCTCTCTTCAATTCTCTAAAAAGGAAAACTGAAATGAGCTTTTATCTGTGCTCACATTATCCATTCATTAACTCACTCATTCATTTAAAAACTTAATATTAAGCCAGTTCTACATAAAGTGAGTCAAGAGGATTTTAGGCACCAACATCTGGATCAAAAGTCCTAAGCCTGGATAGCTACCTGGAAAAGGTGCTTATTGCCTGTTTGAGGGGACCAGGCATGACAGAGTTCAATAAAAAGGAAACTGAATTTAACTAAATGTCATGATACCTGGAAGCAATAACAATTGCTAAAGTATTTCAGAGAAGGAATTAGAGTATAATGAATGCACACATTAATGTTTGGTATAGAAACATCCAATTATCTATAAAGTACCCTGGTGGGATCTGCTAAGGGTTGGTTTTGTTATTAGCTGTCTTGTAAGCTCACAATGAGATATTGCAATTTTAATCATGAGTGTTCTATTGCTGTGAAGAGACAGCATGACCATGGCAACTCTTATAAAGGAAAGTACTTAACTGGGACTTGCATACAGTTCCAGAGTTAGTCCATTATCATCACGTTGGTGAGCATGGAGGTGGGCAAACATGGGGCTGGAGAAGTAGCTGAGAATTCTATATCTGCAACCACAGGCAGCAGGGGAGAGACCTCAGCCTGGAACAGGCTTTTTGAAATGTCAAAGTCCACACTTCCTCCAACAAGGCCACACCTACTAATCCTTTCAGATAGTGCCACTCCCTGGTGACCAAGCATTCAAATTTAGGAACCTATGAGATCCATTCTCATTCACACCACTAAATTCTACTTGTTGGCCCCCATAGGCTTGTAGCCATATAATAATGCAAAATCCATTCAGCCCAATTTCAAAAGCCCTATAGTCTATCAGTCTTAATATGGTTTAAAACTCAAAAGTTCAAAGTCTATTCTAAGACTCAAAGAAATCTCTTAACTGTAACACCTGTAGAAATCTAAATGAAAAAGTAGATCACATACTTCCATCATACAATGGCACAGAATATACATTTTTCCCATTCCAAAAGAGAGGAAAGGAAGCCTAGTAAGTAAACATTGGTCCAAAGAAGGACCATCAGGGCAAACTCCAAATTTTGCATCTCCATGTCTGGTCTCTGATATCAAAACATTCTTCAGATGTCCAACTCCTTTCAGCTTTGTTGACTGCAACACATTTCTCTCCCTGTTAGCAGCTCTCCTTGGTAGGTATCTCATGACCCTGGCATCTCCAACATGTTGAGGTCTCCAATACAATCTGGGCTTTGTCTTCACAACTTCAAGAAATGGCCTCTCTGGGCCTCCAAGCAGGGCTACCCCTGACACTCTCCTGGCGTTAGCAGCTTTCCGTAGCTGCAGAAGAAGATTCTAGAAGCCCTTTCTTGTATCCTTGGCTCTCTATTAGAACACATGGCTGAAGCTGCCAAGTTCTTCTGCTTTCTGGGGCTGGAACTTGAGCCCTGTTTTCAATAGTTTACTTCACCATATAAGTTTTTCCTTGATTCCTTTGCATGAGTTAGAAGCTTATATGGGTATGGTCTTGCCCTGAGTTTACAGCTCCCTTTATTCCATTTTGGTTTGGTCTTTTATTTTTATTTTTATCTCCTTGAGAACTGGACTTAGTGTCATTTCACTTCTTGGTGCTCCTTTTCTCCTTGGTGCTCCTTTTCTCCTTAAACTCCTTAAATTGTACTAATGTGGAACACAATGCATTAAAGGATCACAATGGAGTCAGAACTAGTTTGAAAGACAGATGGTTTATTAGGAAGTACTCACTTGATGGAACCAGTCCTGTATAACCAGGTGAGAGAGGGAACAGAAAGCCACATGGGAGTATCCCTCATCTTTAAAGCCTTGCTATGTCACTCTGACCACGCCTAAGTGGGCATGGTCAGCGTCACCTGTGCCAGACCCCCAAGTGGGCGTGGTCAGCATTTCTCTCTACACTGTACATTTTGTATTTTTTCTTGCTCAGCTTGCTCCTTTTCATTATAAATCTGCTTAAGATTAACCACTAATAACCACATTACAGAGTCAGTACTAGACTGACTTGAACTTGCCTTTGCCAATGTTATTAATCTAAATTCTTCAATTTAGTCTTAGGCAGATGATTTTGCCAGAGCAGAAAACAGCTACAATCTTTGCAAATATATAAGAATGGTCTTTAGGTCACTTACTAATGTTCTTCTCTTCTAAAACCTCTTGAGTCAGGCCTCGACAGTTCACCTAGCCCTCAGTACCACTGTCTTCCATTCCTCTAGTAGGATGGCCCATTAAGACCCACTTAAAGCATCCAGCCAGTTTTTTAGTCCAAAGTCCCAAAGTCTTCCATATTCCTCTAAACAAAAACATGGTCAGGCTTATCACAGCAATACCTGACTCCCTGCTAACAACTTCTGTCTTAGTTAGGATTTCTATAACTGTGAAGAGACACTATGACTATGACAACTCTTATAAAATTAAGCATTTAACTGGGACTCATTTATAGTTTCTGAGATTTAATCCATTGTCATCATGGTGGGGAGTATAGCAACTTGTAGGTGGACATGGTGCTGGAGAAGCAATTGAGAGTTCTATATCTGGATCCATGGGAAGCAGAAAGAGAGACTATGGGCATGGATGGGATTTTTGAAACCTAAAGTGACATACTCCCTTCAACACAGCCACACCTACTAATCCTTTCAAATAGTGCTACTCCTTGGTGACCAGGTATTCAAATCTATCAGCCTCTGTGGGCCATTCTCATTCAAACTGCCACAGATATTAATATCAGACAGGTTACCCCATGGCTATGATGTATCAAGATGAAAAAAAGATCCCAAAAGTTAGCATGTCTGAACACAGACAAAATTTGTCTGAGCCACAATATAATTTAAGAGCCCCCTATCTTTGCCTGTTAGTGGTTCTGCTTCCCCTCTCCTTTCCTTTGAAGTTTCCTTATTGACACAGCTGCTTTTGCTCTTGGAGTTTCTCATTCTAGCTATTCTATGAAGAGTAATATCTGTTGCCATACCAGCTACAGACCTATCTTGGATAAGGAGCCCTCCTCTTAGATGAAATTTATCATCTACTTTAATCCTGTACGTCTTTTCCAAAACCGGCACTGATAAAGTCCATGGTTTCCCTCATTGTTGAAATTATTATCAGGCTCTGTTAGTTAAAACAATTCACTTGACCATTAACCCTGCAAGTATGTGTATAGAGGGTCTTGTGTTGAAGTAACCACAAGTGGCAGCCTGGGTAGAAGTTAAGGTTCAAAAAGGTAAGAAATTATGAGAATGAACTTGACAAATCTTCCCTATGTGTCAAAAGATGTCTAAAGAAACGGCAGGGTGTATAATCACCAATTTAGAAAAAATAAGTCATATATCATGAGCTTCAGGACTTGTGGGTCTGCTTTGAGAAAATGGTGAATTTCTGAGCAGCAGATGAGAGACATTGAAGGTAAAGTATAGGCGGTATGAATTCTGCTACTAATCTGGAAGCTCCAGACAGTAAGTGTATCAAGTACACAGAAAGAAGTACAAATCACAAGTAGCTACCCAGTATGACACAGACAGAGGCAATGCCTTAGTCCATTCAACTTGCTGTCACAAAACCATAGGCTTGGTGTTTTGTAGACAGCAGGATTTTATTTCTTACACCCAAATTTCTGAAAATTTCAAGACAAAGGCACAGGCAGAATCAGTGTTTGGTGAAACCCTTTTCCTCCAACCCATCAACTTTTATCTGTGCCCTTGGATAGCAAAGGAGACAAACTTCCACTCCCTCCTGGGGCTCCACCTTCCTGTCCTATTCCCTTCTAAAGGTTTAACATTACAAGGAAACAAATGACATAAAAGATCACAAAAGATAAAAATACTGTGAAAATAGAGTCATATAAGAAGAAACAGTCCAAAAAAATGACAAACGTAGTTTTTCCTGTCTACAACCTTTGAGTCTCTCACCTTCAAACACATACAACTCTATCTTAATGTTATAAGTAAATATACAAATGTTGCTCTCAGTCTATTACTAGTTAATCATTCATCAGGTCAGGTTTGTGTTTATCACATATTTATTGTCTACTGAGTACGGGATAGTCTCCTGGGCATGCGTACAAAATCATGACTGTAAAGCATGTTCTGCTTTGAAATCTTTACTACCATCACCACCACCCTCCTTACTAAATTCTAAATCATTACCAGCCTTCAGAAGGGGATTTTATGCCTCAAATATCTGTTTCCCTCCTCAATTTTTGTATATTGACTTTCATGATTCAACTTTATTGACTATTTTGATCAGTTCTAAGATTTTTGGTGGGATTTTCTCCACATAAGACCCTGTCAAAACCTGCAAGCAGAAGTTAATCACTTTCTTTCCTTCTAACTCATATACCTTTTAATTCATTCCCTTTTGTAATTCCTATGGTTGGGTATTTCTGTACTAGGTCAAGAGTATACTTCCTACAATAAATGAAGAGTGAGCTCCCTTGTCACATCCCTGAATGAAAAATCTTTCAGCTTTTTCACAATTGAGGATGATAGCTATACAATTGTCCTAATAATCAGAGAAAATTTCCCACTAATTTTTTTTATAGTTTTTGACATGAAAAATACTGAATTTTGTCATTTTTTCCTGCTTCAGTTGAAATGACCATAATTTTTATTCTTCATTTGTATATGTTGTAAGTAAGAGTAACTGATTTTCCTGCACTGAACAATGATGATATCCCAGAGAATAGTCCTTCTTGGTTATGGTAAGTTATATTTCAGTCCATTGCATCAATTTACTGGTGTTTCTAATAAAGTTAGTACATCTATGTTTCTCAGGAAATAGGAGTAGTTGTCTGAGATTTTCTTCTCTAGTAACATCTTGTTGGGTTTTTATATGAGTCTAATGCTGGCATTGTAAAATGCATTTGAAATTTTTTCATTCATGTATATTTTATAAAGGTGGGTTTTGATAAAAATTGATAGATTCCAACCACGATTCCATTTGATTGTACAAATTTGAAATAGTTGGTACTATGGTCTGAATATATGTGTACCTTCACTGATCCCAAAATTAATACATTGAAATCATAATCCCCAAGGAAATGGGAATACATTAGTAATATGTGAAATTATTAATTTATAAGACCAGAGAGTTCATAAAGGAAATTATCTCCTTATAAAAGAGGCCACAGAGGGCTAGAAAACTCTTTCTCCAAGCAAACACAAAAGGGAAAGATTGACATCTATAGATCAGTATTGGTGCTCACTATATTCCAAACCTTCCAATGATCTGATCTTAAATTTTTAGCCTCCAGAACTATGAGATGTATATATTTATTGTTGATAAATCACTTGGCTCATATTTTGTTACAGCACCAAAATTAAAAGAAAACAAGGAATTTTGATTAGTGACCAAATCTTTTTTCATATATTATTGATCTGTTAAGATGTTCTGTTCCTTCATGATCCATTCTCTCTAGGTTCTTTTCTTTGCTTGTAGGAATGTATCCAAATCTTATCTAATTCATTGGTGTTTTCACATTTTATAAATGTTTGCAATTTGTTGTCTTTTTAAAATTGAAAGTATTTTTTCATACAATATATTCTGATTATGGATCCCCCTCCTTGAATTCTTCATAGATCCTCCTCACTTCCTTACCCACCAAATCAATACCATTTCTCTCTCTCTCTCTCTCTCTCTCTCTCTCTCTCTCTCTCCTCTCTCTCTCTCTGTGTGTGTGTGTGTGTGTGTGTGTGTGTGTGTGTGTGTGTGTGTGTGTGTGTGTTTTCTGTGTCTGTGTGTCTGTCTCTCTCACTTCCTAGGAAACAGCATAATTTGGTGAAAACTTTCCTGGTGATAATTAACTTTATCCATGTGCACAGTAAAGCATCCAAAAATCTCCTTGAGGAACAAAGTAAGCTAAATAAAACTCAGACATCATGATTCTCAAGACACTTTGTAAAGTAAATATGACACGCTCCATAAAGATGGTTTTTATAAGTTGACTGAGTAAAGCAAGGTCATAATAAGGGTCTTGAGGGAGTAACTGACCAGTAACTGAATCTTAGGCCCACTACATGAGATGGAACTCATCCCCATCACTGGCCAAGAACCTGAGACTAGATAGACTAGGGGAAATATTTGCACTTTGTTCTGTTTGGATGTAGTGCCTCTTTCATTTCCAATTTCATTTCTAAGTCTTATCTTTCTCTCTCTTTTAAGTCTAGCTCAAAATTTGTCAATTCTCATACTTACAAAAATACTCATTTCTAAATAAGCCTTCTTCTTAAAACTCAAGTATCTATTTGGAAGAGGGGGTGGAAAGATAGTAAAAGGCAGAGGTGATGGATGACTCTATGGAAACAGTCTTCCAGACACACAGGACTAATGCACATATGAATTCACAGAGGCTGTGGCAGAATGCACAGGGCCTGAACAGATTAAAGCCATATGGGGTCCCAGCACTGAGATGGGAAAATGGACTTGAATTCCCACTCACAGAAACTATCTGCAATTGTTGCCCATGGCAAAGTGGAAATAAGCTTGCTACAATGAAATATCACTGGATATATTAACCATACCTCAGGGCAGGCCCTATACCCAGGAGTAACTGGACAATAATACCAATGAACTCAATGATATTTTTGGTTGACTTTTTTTCTCATGCTGCTTTGTTTGTGCATTATCTATTTTTTTCTTTTCACGTTCTGTTTATTTACTTTCATTTCCATTTTGTGTTTGTGTGTATTTTGTTTGTTTGGGGGGAATCGTAAAACGTTGGGTGAGTAGGGAACTGGGGAGGACCTGGGAGGAATTAGCAAAGGGGATATAGTTATATTAAAGAAAAGAAAATTGATCTCACTCATGATGATATTTTACTTTGTTTTAGGTTCCATTTTCTCTGTAGCTGATATGAGTTTTTTCTTAATACTATAGTTTCAACATTTTATTTTGAATATGAATTTATAAATACTATCTCTATTTTTCTCTATATCGAATGCAGTGTCCTTCCTGATGTTTTGGTTGTTTCTTTTCCTTTTTCTGTAGATTCTTCTTTCATACAATCCATCCTGACCACAATTTCCTCTCCTTCCACTCCACCACACTCCCCCTACCTCCCCTCTTCCCCAGACCCACCTGCCCCTGTTTCCCTTCAGAAAAGAGCAGGCCTCCAAAGAGACAAGGACCGAACACAACGAAACAAGATACAGTAAGACAAGGTAAAAGCCCTCATATTGAGGCCGGACAAGGTAACCCAATAGGAGGGAAAGAGTCCCAAGGGCAGGCAAAAGTGTCAGAGACACACCCAACCCTACTGTTACGAGTCCCACAAAAACACCAAACTAGCATCCATACACATAAGCAGAGAACCTGGTGCAGACCTATATAGGCACCATGCTTGCTGCTTCAGTCTCAGTGAGCCTGTGTGAGCCTTGCTTAGTTGGTTTACTGGGCCAGGTTCTCCTGGTGTACACCAGCCCCTCTGATTCCTGTAATCTTTCCTTCCCATCTTCCACTGTGTTCTCCAATCTCTGAGGGGAGGGACAGATGGAGACGTCCAATTTAGACTTTTCACATAATGTCCAGCTGTGGGTCTCTGTACCAGCTCCCATCTGCTGGCACAGGAAGCCTCTCAGATGATGACTAGACAAGGCACCAATCTATGAGCACAACAGAGATTTTGTGACTTTTACTATTTTTCTTTTTGTTCTTCTTTCTCAATGAGATCTAAGGCTAGTTATCAACTTGAGATCTTTTCTTTAAAGTTGATATTTATCATAGTAAATTTACTTTTTACAATAGATTTTGCTGTATTCCAAAACTCCCCCAAGAGTAGTCATCAAAAGTGTTATTACTGTGAGTCGACAGATAATGGTGTATAGATCTTCTACCATTTTGCTTGTATCACTTCTTCTTTTGGTCTTTATGACACCATATTCTCCTCGATTTACTTCTATCTCTGTATAGGCTTTCTTGGTTTCTTCTGTAAATGGATTTCCTAGGCCTCTTTCTCTTCTTTAATCATCTCTCGTTGGGTGCTGTCACCCATGCCACAACTTCGATGTATCTACTAAAGATGAATCACCTATTTACTCCTAGAGAGACTTGGTTCTGAATGTATGCAACTAATTTCTTCGCATCTACATAGACATCTTAAAAACACAGTGAACCCAAACTAGCTAAAAATCTTGGGGTTTTTTTCTACTCTCCAAACCTAATCCTCCTCTAATGCCTCTGGAAGCAGTGATGGAATCACCATCTGTGCTGTACTTTCAGAGGAGCAGCCAGCCACCCTGTGATTTTTAGAAACATGAGGCAGATATAAGATTTAGACCCCAAGAAGAGATTACTTTTGCTTCAGTTTGGAGAGAGAACAGATTGCCTAGTGGGAGAGGTTGACCTTGATTTGCACTAGTATGCCCTGCTCAAGACTCTACAGAGAATTTGTACTCTCTTTTCTATCTGCCTGAAGTACTTGTACATTTCCCTTTAAAATAGTCTTAGTCTTCAGCTCATTCTTCAGTTTCTTAAGGATGACCCTTTTGAGTCAAAGGTGGTTATAATTATATTTGTCATGGTTAGTTGCATAATTCTCTTGACATGTATACCATCAAAATAGGAAAGTCTATGTTCTCTCAAAGGGACTGCTTTTCGTCTGCTTTTTCCCAAAGTTGCATAGTATCTAGCAACATACGCACAAAAAAGTCTTCATAAATATTTGTTGAAAAGTTAAACATCAGCAAACGAGTTTCATGAAAAGATAGAGGGTATGCTAAAACTTCTAAGTATGTTATATGAGTCAGTACAAATTGATGTAACATTTTTCCTACTTACCAAGCAGGAAATCAGATTCTGGATCAAGTAAAGATTCAATATGCTTTCATTTATGTAGGTTGTTTATATGGTCCAGGCATTTCTGTTAACTATAATGTATGACACAATATATTTTCAAAATTGAAATTTTCAAAATTGAAATAGAGTATTATTTATTATTTTGAGAAATCACTATCAACTTAACTCCAAAAAACATTCACAATTCTTTTTCTCCCTTCTTTTGTGTCACTGTTTTAATCCAGACCACTGTTGCCTCCTGCTTTGAATGTTAGCTCAATTTTCTGGATTATAACTTTGTTTCCCTGGAAGTCTAGATCAGACTGAACAGTGAGAATAGACTGTTTGGGACATATATCAGGAATTAGTACTCGTTCTTTCAATAGCCATTTGCAAACACAAATCACACACAGTATAAATGAGTAGCAAATTGTTTATTCTTCTGACTCTGTAGTTCAAGAACCTGTGTAGACACGGTGAGTAAAAGTCATCAATGCTCCTGATGATCCTCGCTCAGGTTGGATCATTTCAAGGACCAGATATAGCTGGATCAGCTCTATGAGGGACTGACCTGCTGCTTTTGTTTCTCCAAGTGATATCTGATTTGATGGCTTCCTCACATAAGTTTTTCAGCTAGGATAGATTGAATGGAACAGAAATGACCTTGTGTAAACAGTCTATTTCTTCACACATTCTCTCTCTGAGTGGTTTTCTTGAGTTCCCTATTAACACGGTTCCTGGAGTAGATGTTTCTGACAAGGCAACCAGTAGGTTTCAGGTTATCTGGGCAGAAGCTGCATGGCCTTTTCTGGTCTGTTCTTATGCAAGAGCATCACTTCTGCAAATTGTACTAAAGAAACAAGCCACCACCATGGCCATCCTGGAATCAAGGGATGGCAGGTTACAATTCACCCTTCAATGGAGTACAATTTATTTTTGGCATTTTTAATAGTTACTGCTTCTCATAGTCCTCAAAATCATTACTTCACACACACACATCTATGGGTGTGCTGTTACCCTTGGGGCTGTCATCTCTGACACTTTTAACATCCCCATTCACCAACTCTTCTAATTTTTCTCCATGAATCTATTTATCTGTATTTGTTTTGCTATACATTCTATGCCTCATTACTTACAAATTAAGATCTATTAGTAGTCACTTTTTTCCCTTTAAAAAAATTTACTGCATTGTTACTAAACCTAGAATAGTGCCTCACACTAACTAGATGCTTAATGAACACTTACTTCATGAGATAAATGAATATTCCTAAACCCTCAACAAAGTTGATTAATAAAACCTGGCCTCTAGAAAGCATTCCTGAGGCCATTACACACTTATTGTAGCTGAGACTCTCACGAATTGAGGATGAAACTGCATCTCTCAAGAGGCCAACAAGAGCTGACTCAATTTCGTAATTGGTTGTGAACAAAGAAATATATGTTCTGATTCTTCACTTGGCTCATTCAAGGGATATAAGAAGCCTAGTTTTAAGGAATAAAAATGCAAACTGATTAAGACAAATGTAAAAGATTAAAATTCAAAATGTTTTCAAAGGGTCACATGTCAAAGGGCCAGATTACGCATGACTTTAACCATAAAAGAGCTTCATATAACAGGAAAGTCATTCATGACGTGAGCCACATTTACTGAAGGCACACTACAAGAAGCCAGTTGGATGATAGCATCTACATTAAAAATGTTCTTCAGAATATAATTCCAAATATAAATAACTAGTGTGTTGGATTTTATAATGATTTATAATCATGACTTAACTTACTGGCTATTGTTACTGCCTTTTGGATAACCACTGGTAATTATTTTGTATGAGTTTAGTGGCAAAGAAGTTTGATTAACTTTCATTTATTATTTACTTCTTTATAAGTGCTTCCTGTATTATAAAACCATCTCCTCCAAGAGAGTTATTGGGCAATAATTATTTGAGTCTTATATATAACCCTGTATTAATATTAGAGAGGCAATATTATATTCTACCCAGCTGGAAAAAATACTTCTACCATTAATCTGCATGAAATATTAAGTTCACATTGGAACTGACCAGTAAGAAAATTGTTTATATAAATTTTTGTCTCTTTCCTAAAGAAATATATCAAATTGATTATCCGTGTGCTGTGTTATATTGCACTGGGAAGACAAGTCTGCCAAAAATATGCAGGCTATTAAACTTTAGGTTGCTTACAAGAGATGGTTTCTAATGCTGATTATCTTAATAGATAGGCATGTCAGAGATATCGTACCAAGGATGGATAGAATGTAAACTTTTTTCACCACAAGCCATGTCTCACAGAGTGTAGTCATTGCGTCCCCTGCTTCAGGAGCATCTCGTGTGCTCTTTCGCACCCTATCTCAGATGAAGTATAATCAAAATCTCTGGAGGGGAATATTCCATGTGTTTGCATTATAGACACATATTCTTTTACCAAACACTTTATATATGATACAGTGCAAACTAACTTCAGTGATGTACTGTGAGCCAATGTAGCAATGATGAAAGTTATATTCAAGAAAGAAGAGAAAAAAGGGAAATGAAGAATTGGCATTAATATTCACATCGTTTTCTTATGAAAACTTTGAACTAAGCTGGGTAGTGGTGGTGCACACCTATAATCCCAGCACTCTGGATGTGGAGGCAGGAAGATCTCTGTGAGTTTGAGGCCAGCCTAGTCTACAGAGCAATTTCTAGGACAGTCTCCAAAAGCTACAGAGAAATCCTGTCTTGAAAAACCAAAAAATAAAAAATAAAAAATAAAAATAAAAAATAAAAGAAAACTTTGAGCTGTGTGACTGTGATATGTCTTAACAAAAGAGGAAGTGGGAGTCAGCAAGAGAGGACAAGAAGGTCTTTGGCCCACTGATGTCTGACAAGACAGCAAATGGCTCCTGGCTGAGGATCTACAAGGTGAGGGACAAAATCACAGGGTTACATATTAAAAGCCTGGACTTTATAGTCCCAAAGACTTTAATTTAAAGCCAGATTTAGTTACTTACAAAGTAATTTTCACTTTTTAATCTATGTTCCATGCTGGAAACAGATCAGTAGTTCTTAATGTAAACGGTATATCACTATTCCTGCTTGTAAAACTATCTCATTTCTGCTAAAGTTGACACCGAACCTTGCTGTGCTTTGAAAGTCTGCACTCTGGTTCCTTTGCATTTTTTTTTCTAATTTTCATCTAAATCCTTTTCCATCTACTGCTAACTCAAACTGGGTTGTTTTGGTTTTGGTTTAATTCTCCCACCCCCAAAAAAGTGACAGCTTATTTCCTGCCTAGGAAATTTGTTACGCATGCAATTTCACTGGTGTATCATAGTGTCAGCCTAAACATTATTTTCTTAGACAAATATTTGCTGATTACACTTCAGCTGTTATAACATCAAGACTTCTCAGGATTTTCTTCTGCAGTTCCCATAAAAATAATGTTTGTCAAACTGTGTGTCTCCTGCTCCTTGCTTCACTGGCAGTATCCCAGCCAGGTTCACTTTGATTTCTTAGGGTCTTGTAGAGTTTTCTGGTTGCCCCACTCAGCTTGCAGTCCCTCTCTCAGTCTATCCTTATGTTACCACTGGAACCTACACACTTGATTTTAGTGCTTCCTTGTCATTTCTGTGACTGCTACATATTTATCAGATATATACAAACAGGAAAGGATCTTATTAGTGTGTCTTAGTTAGGGTTTTTGTTGCTGTGAAGAGACATCATGACCATAGCAATTCTTACAAAGAAAACATTTATTTGTGGTGGCTCGCTTACAGTTTCAGAGGTTCAGTCCATTATCATCGTGGTGGGGAATACGGCAGCGTGCAGGCAGACGTGGTGCTGGAGCTGAGAGTGCTACAGCTTGGAGGCAACAGGAAGTGCAGACTCATTAGGTGGTCTCCTGAGCACAGGAAACCTCAAAGCCTGCACAAACTATGCATGTGCACACTTCCTCCAACAAGGCAGGACCCACCGCAACAAAGCCCCATCTCTAAGGGTGCCTGTCCCTATAAGATTACGGGGCCAATTACATCCAAACTGCCACATACTGAACCCAGCTTTCTTAAACTACCCGAAAAACACGTACTCACAATTTACCCATGTTTTCTCTAGTCAGGTTGGGCCTGTTTCCTCCCTATCAAGGTACTCTTTCTTTTTGTACTTTGTATTTTTACTTGTTATTTTGTTTCTTCCTGAAATTTTTGCCTTGTCTATATCTAACAGTCAAAAGAACATCTTTCCTGCTTGGCTAAAATATTTTTCCTATAGTCTTGCAGGTTCCTTGAGTTAAAAATTTCCCTTTCCTCTCCCATTCACTTTCACTTAGCACACTGCTTTCTGCCATATAATGAGTATGGGTAGTTATGGGTACATTTAGATCAGTAATTAGAGTACAAGTCAGTCTAAAAAACAAAGCAAAACATACAAAAACTGCATTCTGCTTTGAATAATACACTGTACTAAATAAAGTGCCCTGCATGTGCATATTAATATATTAATCAACATGTTCCATTTAAACTCTAGTAATTCTATTCCATGAAATTGTGTTCTTACTTTTCAGATCCAGGTCTCATCACTCTACATTCTAGTTAGAGTGCAACTATGGTCTAGAAACCATGCTGGCTTGTAACAAAATTCAGAAAGATAAAATGTACTGATTCATTAGTAAATCAGTAAAAGTCTTTATTTTTTAAAAATAAGCTAAACAATCCAGTTAGAGCCAATACTTCAAAATTTATAAATGTGAACATGTGAACAAAGTCCATTTTCTGCTGATCTAAAAGATCATGCCATTGGGATAGGACAGTTTAAGAAATGAAAATTATTGTCCTTTTGGTATTTCATTTATTTATTTGCTTAACTAACTCTGACAATAAAACTATATAGGTTCATGCTGGAGATGGAACATATGATAGGAAATTCAAATATAGTCTCTGTTCTCAGAAATCTACAGTGTAATTAGGCATAATCATATAACTTCATAATTAAGTCAAACAACCACCCTTGTAAATAACAAATATGGAAAGTTTTACAAGCTGAGGTCCTTTGGGCAATGAGTAAGTCCATTTAGAGAGGTGAGTAGGGCTAGGAAGCTGACTTTCACTCCAAGCATAAGTTCAGATGGTCAAATACTCTGCTCATCCTGGTACTGGGAAAGCAGAGCCACAGGGAAAGCTAAGTTGCTTGAATAACCAGAAGTGGTAAGTTCTGGATTCAGGAAGAGACCCTGTCTCAAAAAATAAAGTGGAAAGCAGAGGGTGAGAAAGGCACATTCTGTAGAAGTCATTATCAGGTTAGCATAGATAGAAGAAGACATCACTGAAGAAACTAACAAAAATACGCAGAGTTGTTTTCAGTCAGAAGAAAATGTATAGGAAATGTTCACAAGATGACCCCAAAGAAGACAAAGAATATGAATGGAACTGTAGAGGGCAGAGGAAGATGATTCTATAATCTAGAGGGTTCTGAGACCTAGTAAGTGCTGTGGTCTTCATCCTTTGAGGAAATGGAAAGCTCTTGGATATTTTAGGTCTGAAGAGGTTGGATTAGAGAAGGAGGAGGAGGAGGAGGAGGAGGAGGAGGAGGAGGAGGAAGGAGGAGGAGAAGGAGAAGAGAAGAGGAAGAGGAGAGGAGAAGAAGAAGAAGAAGAAGAAGAAGAAGAAGAAGAAGAAGAAGAAGAAGAAGAAGAAGAAGAAGAAGAAGAAGAAGAAGAAGAAGAAGAAGAGACAAACTGATTTTCATTTCAGAAAGGGTATCTCAATGTTCATAATCAGTTTTTAAAAATGGATCTGGTTTTGGCTCAAGACTCTCCATATCTGTTTATATTGGTTCCATAAAATATATTTACCCAAACAAGGTCTTTAAAACAGTGTCATGTTTCTACTTCAACTAATTTTGTGATCTTTAATCCTGACTTTCACAGTTATCTGTGACTTTCTACAAATATATACAGGTTTATTCTTCTTATGTATCTCAATTCAGCATTTCATATATACTTCTCATGTCTCTCCAGCTCCTTTAGTAGCATGTAGCTTCTCACTACATCAGCAGCCATCCAAGCTCTGTTTTTCCTAGGAGCTCTAATTTATCCATGCTTCAGTTTTCTGTGTTATTTCCTGTAACTAATATACTAACAGTAATACATGACATCACACAATTCTACATGGGGGTATTTCATTCTTTCCATGGGTATATTTGTCTCTCCAGCATACTTACTTTCCAACAGATAATCACGGACCATGGACTGTTAGCACATATCTGTTCAAGTAGTATGTAATTAAAATAGACTTCTTGAATGCTGACAGTCAACTACTAACTCTATAAGGTGTTTGGGAAGGACTGGTGAGCAAAGGTGCATGCGTTTGTATGAAGTTAAAGCTATTGATGGTTAACATGGATGTTCACATGGATAAAATATGCATTTAAGAGAAGATTCTGCAAACACAAAGAAAGTACATTTGAATGAGGAAATCTAACTTGCAAATTTCATCTATAATTTAGATTTTTTAAATTTTGAAATTATTTCAATTTGCATTAAAGACTTCAGCATCCCCAACTACCCTAGCTTGTTATTTGAGACTATTTGAGATTATAAAATTAGATTTTACTTTTACCTCAAACTTCCACCCTCTAATTTTATCACCAATTTATGGACCTTGTCTGCAACAATTTATAAATTCTAAACAATGGTTTCCTATTCTCCTCATCCCATCTGTATTCACTAATTAAAATTCTTTTCTTGGAAGTTTGTTCTTTTCTCTCTTTTTCTTGTTCACTGTCAAGGAAAGAAGTCACAGTGGGAATCATTACTCTAAAAATGTAAAGTTGACTTTTCCATGAGTCTTCCAGATATTATACAAGTTTAGATTCATAGAAATTCTCCAGCACTAAAATCGGCACTCAGTCATTGTCAGATTTAATGCTCTCACATAGCAAAGCAAAGTCTCATGGTTTGTTTTATGGGTGACAAGCAATCTGTGGTATCACAGGGGCTTCATTGGTGTTTAAGGATGATAGGAGACATGTCAGGAGAGTAGTATTTAGAATAAATATGTAACATTTCAGTAACCTTTCTCAGGTAGAGTCACTAGGAAAGGAAATGATATAATTTCCTTCATGCTACAATTCCAATAATGAACTTGCTTGTAAAAACACAGATTTTGATTTTTTTAAAAATTTGATACCTATATCATATTTGTTTGTTGAATTGAGAAGTTAATAAATGGATCAAATATTTAATCTTTATATAAAGTGATACTATTGTGTGATATATATATATATATATATATATATATATATATATATGGTCACACAATAGCATATAATTGTTTTGTACACACAATAGTATATATAATTTTCACAAATATATATATATATATATATATGCTGTGATGAGATTGTTTTTAATCTGTTCCTGAAGTATGGGCTCTGAAGTGCTTAGAGGGACAGACAATTGAACATTAGTCAATGCTGACCTTGCTGCAATCTCAGTCCCACTCATCCCATGCTCTTGTCTTGTTATTAATCTTATATAGATATGTAGATATGTGTGTGTGTGTGTGTGTGTGTGTGTGTGTGTGTGTGTGTGTGCGTGCGCGTGTTCGTGTGTGCATGTTTGGTGATATTTTATTTATGATTTATTAAAACTTGCCTAAGGATTCAGAAAGCAAAGTCAGCTACAAGCTATAGAGGTCAGGCAGTGGTAATACACACCTTTAATCCCAGCAGCCATAGAGCTGTGGTGGTACACACCTATCCCAGGACTCAGGATTGAGAGGTAGACATATCTCTGTTAGTTCAAGGCCATGATGACTATACAAAATTGATCCAGTTCTAAAAGAAACAGCTCACACAAAGGTGATCTCAGCACCTAGGATCATATGCCTTTAATCCCAGCATTAGGGAGGTGGAGACAGGAGTGATATGGCTGGGTGGAGAAGGGAATAAAAGGCAGGAGGAGGCAGGAACTGAGAATTTTTGCCTCTGAGGATTCTTGATGACAGGATTGCCATTTCAGCTTGGTAGAGATAAGATCTACTGGCTTGACTTCTTTGCTTCTCTGATCTTCAGCTTGAAGCATGAACCCCCAATATCTGTCTTTGGATCTTTTATTTTTCGTGCTACACACACACACACACACACACACACACACACACACACACACAATCCAGCAGCCACTAGGAGTATACAGGAGTAGAGAATTATTGTTGCATTATTCTACAAATGACAAGTCAAATACACTGACTTCCTGAATTTAAACTTTTTTTTTTTTTGTTCCTTCCTCTGAACCACTAGGTGAGTCATTTATCGCCCTTATTCTTGAACTCATTGATTCCATATTAATGGGCAGCCTCCTGAATTGTGCTGCACTACTGACTTGTGTCATATGGGTCAAGATGCTTTTATCCAATGAAAGAGAGTGCTGAAGGTTTAGTGTTTCAACCTGCTCTGCAGTCCTCAAGTACCTTGTATCATTAGAGGGGAGATGCTGACACCCATGCATCTGTTATCTGGAAAGCTCTACGGATGGTACCCAACTGCTTTGGAGGGCTATATATATTCAGAAGGATGTAACGAGACTATTGTTAGCCTGTTCCTAAGGTGTGAGATTCTGAAGTGTTCACAGGAACTGACAATTGGACATTAGTCAATGCTGACCTTGGAACAAGTGCAGTCCCATTCATCTCATGCTCTTGTCTTCTTATTAATTACCCCTTGATGTGTAATACAAGAGAAAGAGTAGACTAGAGGACATTGGTCTATTTTGCTAAGGATTTTATTTAAAACATTTTAATTTACCATAAGTCTCTTCCTGTCTCCCTCAGTGAATAAGCTTTGACACTCAATATAGAAAGACTTCCTTCCCAACTCCCTGTTTGATTTCTGCTCTCATGTGTTTTTTTTTTTTTCCTGAAGAAATAAGAACTCAAGGATCTATGTTTTCAATCAGGGAGATGAAACAAAAATTAAAGGAATGGGCAAGGGAGAATGTGTTAATATTTCAGAACTGCCTTCCACACTTAACTTATTGTTTTTTTCTGAATGTTGATCCAAGAGAAATTATGTCAACAAAAATAAAATGCTTTTGTGTGTTTGAACATATTAAATGTAATTTTATAGCCCTGAAGAAAAGTTTTGAGAAGTAAAACCTATATACTTGGAAGTAAAAGCTATATACATGTATGTAGAAAACGAAGAAAATAGGATATAAGGTAGTTTATAACAGTGAAAATTTAAAATTATATAAGGAATGATATATAATATTTGTGAAACTCAGTTATTAAAATATTTACATAGTATTCCTAATAAAAACACCAAGTATAAATGTTAATTTAACCAAGGTAGAGATAGACATGAAGTCATAGGAATAAGGGTGTGAGTGGTTTGTGTGAGAAATGTCATTTCTCATAAGTTCATTTATTTGAACTGTCCATCAGCATTGTT
The DNA here is from genome assembly GCF_003668045.3 of Cricetulus griseus. Lineage (NCBI taxonomy): Eukaryota > Metazoa > Chordata > Mammalia > Rodentia > Cricetidae > Cricetulus > Cricetulus griseus. The sequence continues at coordinate 144,450,687 of NC_048598.1, forward strand.
TAGGAAGGCCATGAAACCTATGGAAGGAGGAGCATTGCTGAATGGAGTACATCAGTGGGAGCAGGCTTCCTAGTCTCTTTCTTTCCTTCCTGTGTGCAGATGAAATGTGAACTCTTATTCCTGCTCCTGTTGCCATGCCTTACCCATTATGGAATCTATCATTTTGGGACCATAAGCCAAAATAAAAATCTCTCTTCCTTAGGTCATTTTTAGTCATGATATTTTCTTCCACTTTTGTTTTTGAAATTATCATATAATTTTCCCCTTTCCTTTTCTTCCTTCATACCCTCCTATGTACTTCTCTTCCTGTCTTTCAAATTCATGTCATCTTCTTATATTAATTGTTGTACCATTCATATATGTATGTTCATATATTCCCTAAATAAACATAGTTGGTGTCTATAGCTTGTATGTATGTTTGAAACTGACCTTTTGTATTGGATGGCCAGCTGGTTGGCTTTTCCCTAGAAAAGACAATTTGCCCACCCTCAGTGTTCCTTAACTGCCTATAGTATTCTGCTTGGAGTTGAGGTCTCATGGGCTTTGCTCTGTCAACTTTGATGTGTCTGATATTGTTGTCCTTGTCTAGAGAGTCATGTTGATAAGACTTTACAGGTGTAGTTTCTGACATCCCATGGAGACACAGCCTCACAGAAATCTTTCTGCCCCTTCTCCTGCAATGTTTCCTGTGGGTCAGGGAGAGGGTGTGAATATGGAAGTCACAGAGAATCCAGGCTAGACTCAGAGAGTGGTGGGGAGTCTTAGCCATGTTTTGTTATCACAACTGAAAAGTAACTAATACAAAATATGTGCTGGTGAAGGGACATAAAGAAAGGGTGAACACTGTAAGCTTCCCAGGTTAACATGGGGATACTATCTAAAAAGGAAGAGTCAAGAGTCATCAATAACATGCATGTTATTTCCCAGTTTTTAGGCAAATGTAGAAACTACTGAGCCCTTGGAGGAAATTGGTATAATCCATGGACTTCTGCTTTTTATGTTTGCAATTGTTTATAATGTGCAAATTTATTCCTTTACTAATAGTTTTAAAGTATTTCTAATATAAACTGAAGAACAAGCAAAGCCTGTATTCATAATAGTTTGCATCTTCTTAGTCATTTGCTTTCTTAAAGCAACTAAATGCTTTAAATGAAATTAAAAATCAGATAAATATATAATATAAGTTAAAGCCTCTGAGGTTCCATATCTGAGATGAGGTGCACAAACAGGTTCATATATAATTTCTCCAAAACATATCTATTTGCAAAAATTTAATCATATGATAAAAACTATTTTTGTAACTTGTACTTGGTCTTTCAGTCTGGGATATCTTGCTTTGCCAGTGTGTACAGACTCCCCACATTTTAAATGAGTGTATAATATTTTATAGAGAGGTTTATATCCAATATAAAATATAACACATTCTGGTATATAATTATTAAACTCCCTGTTTGTTGTCCTTCCCCAATTAGTACCAGTGTAAGAGTGCTTCAGTAGCCAGGTAGTGGTGGTGCATGCCTTTAATTCCAGCACTCAGGAGGCAGAAGCAGTCAGATCTTTGAGTTAGATGCTAGCCTGTTCTACTAAGTTAGTTCCAGGACAGGCAGAGATAGACAGAGAAACCATGTCTTTAAAAAATGTTTAAAAAAAATCTGTAATAACACAAATTTTGTTTTGTTTTTGGCTTTTGGTCATCGTGGTTTATTTGTTTATTCATTCATTTGTTTGTTTTACATACTACCCCCAGCTCCTCCTCCCTCCCTTTCTTCCTTAAATGTCTTTCAGCCATTTGAGTTTCTTCTGTTGAGAATTCTTTGTTTAGATATGTACCTCAATTTTTAATGGATTATTTGGTATTTTCATCTCTAGTTTCTTGAGTTCATTATATATTTTGGAGATAAGCCTTCTGTCAGATGTGGGATTGGTGAAGATCTTTTCCCATTCTGTAAGCTGCCATTTTGTCTTATTGACTATATTCTTTGCCTTACAGAAAGAAGCTTCTTCAGGAGTTTCTATTTATTAATTGTTGCCCTCAGTGTCTGTGCTACTGGTATTATATTTAGAGAATAGTCTCCTGTGCCAATGTGTTCAAGGCTACTTCTCACTTTCTCTTCTATCAGATTCAGTGTAACTGGATTTATGTTGAGGTCTTTGATCCATTTGTACTTAAGTATTGTGCAGGGGGATAGACATGGATCTGTTTGAATGTCAACATTCATCACCATTTGTTGAAAATGCTTTCTTTTTTTTCCATTGAACAATTTTGGTTTCTTTGTCAAAAACCAAGAGTTCATAGTTGTGTGGATTAGTATCAGCGTCTTCAATTTAATTTCATTTATCTATATGCCTGTTTTTATGCCAATACCAAGCTGTTTTTATTACTGTAGCTCTATAGTAGAGCTTGAAGTCATGGATGGTGATGCCTCCAGAAGTTCCTTTATTGTACAGGATTATTTTGACTACCCTGGGTTTTTTAGTTTTTCCATATGAAGTTGAATGTTGTTCTTTTGAGGTCTGTGAAGAATTGTGTTGGGATTGCGATGGAAATTGCACTGAATCTGTAGATTGCTTTAGGTAAGATTGCCATTTTTTATTATGTTGATTCTATCTACCCAAGAGCATGAGAGATCTTTTTATTTTCTGATATCTTCTCCAGTTTCTTTCTTTAAAGACTTAAAGTTCTTGTCATACGGATTTTCACTTGTTTGGTTAGAGTTATCCCAAGATACTTTCTGTTATTTGTGGCTATTGTAAAGGGTGATGTTTGTCTGATATATTTCTCAGCCTGTTTGTCATTTGTATACAGGAGGGCTACTGATTTTTTTTTGAGTTGATCTTGTATCCTGCCATTTACTGAAGGTGTTTATCAGCTGTAGGAGTTACCTGGTAGAGTTTTGGGGTTACTTATGTATATTATCATATTGCCTGCAAATAGCAAAACTTTGACTTGTTTTGTTTTTAAGACTTATGTTTATACGTATTGGGGTGAAGCATATGCACATGAGTGCAGATCCCTGTGGAGGCCAAAAATTGTCACCTAATCCTCAGGGGCTGAGTTTACAGGTGACCATAAGCTGCTTCACATGGGTGCTGGGAATCTAACACTTACCTTCTGCAAGAGCAGCTTGTGTGATTAACCACTGAGACAACTCTTCAGTCCCAGAAGTACAATTTTTAAAGAGCAAATATTGGCTCAGAGAATGTGAAAACTCATTTTGCTAGCTATGGCTAAATCATTTGCATACACTCTAACACTGGGTAGTTCCATTAACATTGAATGCATCCACTCAATAACCTGGAGTACTTTTGCTATGGTTATCTGCATGTTAATAGAAAATTAGATGTTTATGAAGAAAATTTTATGTGTGGCACTGTGGACTGTATTGTGAATCCCCAAGCCTCATATGTTGAAAACCTAAACCAGATGTGAGTATTTAGAGTAAGCCCTGTGAGGACATGGTGGTGAAGGTTACATGGGGTCATAAGAGTAGAATCTAATCTGATGGGGATAATGATTTTCATGAAAATGAGCAGGGAACAATAACCAGCGCACTCCAGTACACCTTATCCTTAACTTTTATTTGCCATGTTTTATGGATAACTCTTCTGGGTCCCCAAATGGCTTTTCCATGTATCCGTGTTGGTTGTGTTAGCAGAGCTAAGCTCTCTCTCTGTTTATGATAGTGTGAAGACACAGAGAGAAGGCTCTTATGTGCAGGACAGGAGGAAAGACCTCCCCACAAACCGACTGTGACAGACCTTGATCTGGGATACCTAACTACAGAACAGTGAGCAGAAATTTTCATTATTTGAGTCATTCTGTGTATGGTTCTTGGGTATGATAGCTCAAATGAAGTGACACATACTGTATTTCTTTTGTAACCTCCCTCAGTGTCATTGGGTTGAGCTCATTTACAGCTGAGGAGATGGAAGGATGGAAACCCTACTCAGGCAACAGGGGTCTCACACATCATCATGTAGTGGGTAGAGCACAGCTGTTGACTTACAGTGAGGTTCTTTTCCCTGAATAAGTGTGGTCTCCTTTATTGTAATTCCAACTGATTCATTTTTACTATTGAAAAATCTAATGCTATGAAGTGATTGAGTTCGAAGTCTTCTCTGATTGTCTAGTCTAACAAAGAAATGGAGGCCTGGAAAGATCAGATAATTGACCCAAGTTCACACTTTTCTTTATGAGGGAAACTGGGGCTGGAATTCAATTTTATCTGAGTCTCACAGTCTTTAATTTTTGAAAGACTCATATTTCAGGCCTATTTTTAAAGTTAAGAATCATTCTTACCTAAGGCTAAATCTATACATATAGTTATTTTTCAGGTCAGGATTTTTTTTCATCTGGCAAAATAGAAGCAGCCTTTTAAAAATCCGTCAAAGACTTATTTTCTGATGCCCTTTGATAAAGTTCTATAGGACCTAGATGGTCAGCGTATGTCTCAGTCTCTTCTTGATTATTATAGGACTTTGTGCATTCAGCCTTTCATAGTTCTCACTTCTATGCTGATTAATTTGCGGGTTTTTAGTTCTTCTGTGTAATAAAAGATTAGTATTTTATCTGCTTCCTGTGTATCAGCAAAATAAGTTGTTCCCAGGAGATTCCCATTAGTGTCATAAGTCCTAGAATCATTGCACTTGTTCTGGGCATGAAGCCTGATAGTCCGTGATTCCTGATGACAGTTTCCCTACCTGGAAGGAAAAAATGAAAGGTATTCAGGAGGAAACCCCACATTATTATGCTTTTGAAAAAGTAATATTTTCTTTCTTTCAAAATTCCTTTTGGCATTTTGCTTCTCAGAATAGGAGAGTTACATTGATATTGTCAAAGAAATTACTCAAAACCATTTCCCCTGCTGCTGTGTGTATATTTCATAGCTTGGTGATTTCAAATACTTCTAAACAAACCAAAATGAATTAAAGTCATAAGCAATGTGTTAATAATATCATGTAAATTCAATATTTTCTATAGAACTTCTTATTCACTAAAATCCATTGAATTCAACAGTGATTATTGCAAGAGAAACTGAAAGGCAACATTTATTCACCAAATGTTTTGAAGATTTCAGTGAACTTTTGACCCAAAACAGTTTAAGATGACTCGTTTTTCACTAATGTTCGGAGAAAATCATGTAGCTCTTAACATCAACCCACAATTCCACAAGGATTCATTCAGTCTAGTGTGAGTACTTGTACTTTTCTTTCAATAAAAGAATCAAACAGAACCTGAAGAATTATTCCCAGCTCCATTGTCCATGGGAAAGCTGATTTATCAACTATTTCATTACTTAGAATGCAATGTCCCCTCCACTCCGAGGAGAACACTTCAGAACAAAGGCTGGGCGCTCAGCAGAAAGACTAAACTTTAAATCTCTTGACGCTAGATCACCAGCAGGGGTAGTGAATGTCCAAAGCGTAGATGGCCACACTCCTGAGGTTTTGACTTAATTGACCAGGACAGAGACCAGGAATGTTGTCATGCTAAGCCTACATGGAGAGCCACTGTGATAAGAGGATGTACAGATGACAACAGAGCAAATGAGTTATCTTGGCAGTCTTGGGAGCTTTGCAGAGAACACAAACTCTTATAACCTGAAGACTGGCATCCCGGGTATGCATGCCACTGTAGATAGGGCTGGAATCCCAGCAAGAAAGTTATCAAAAATGCCTCTTGTTTCTTGTGTGTACCCAAGCTGGTGACATAGGATGTGCTGCTTCCAATTCCATTTTTTGAGTGAGAAAAAAATTGTCCTGTCTCATGAGGTTGTCAGTAGGATGAAATGAGATAGACTGCATAAACATTCAGCTCAGTGTCTGGAAGAGCAATGCTCTCAGGGCATGCTATCTGGTTGCTTCCTTGGTGATGTCTTGGAAGCATCTCTTTGCCATTTGAGCACTATCTGTGATGCTTACCTACACAAAACAACGACAGAACTTAAAAGTCACATGATGAACATTGCATGGATGAAAAATGAGAATGATAATGGAAGCTTCCTGGAAAGGGCCCTGAGATTGAAGCCAGAAACCACCCTCAGGGTGGTGCCTTCTCTGCTCTGGGTACAAAACTGTGCATGGTCTAAAACAAGCTTTTCATTACAAGGGAGAGAAGTTGGAAGCTGCCCATGTCAAGTTGGTGGGGCCATAGTTATTGTTTAAATGGAAGAAGGAATATATACATACATACATACACACACACACACACACACACACACACACATATATATATATATATATATATATATATATATATATATATTACTAGCCTAGAGGAAAGGAGCCAGTTAGATGTGTCAGAGCACACTGGGAAGGGCAGAAGAGAAGGGGAACTAATGAGAACAAAGCATGATGATACTTACACGTGAAAATGTGCTTGTGATGCCTATTACTTTGTATGCTAACTGAAAAAAGCTAAGAAATCAAAAAAATGGAAAATGTGAATAGATCTAAAGACTGAATAAAACAAAGGCAAAGGAAGTGAGACAAAGAAGGAAGTGACAAAGTGACAAGGAAGAGTGTAAGAAGGAGTAGGGAGAGGGGAGGACACACACACGAGAGAAGAGAGAGAGAGAGAGAGAGAGAGAGAGAGAGAGAGAGAGAGAGAGAGAGAGGAGAGGTCCTCCCTCCACTGAGACAGAAGAAACAGGCATTAATAAGTTTGGAAGTTCAGTGTGTGCCCATGGCATGAGAGGGAAAGGGAGCCTCTTCTTAATAGTTATTTTTGTCAATTGAGCTGTTGTCACCTGCAGAAATTGCAACAAAAAAGAAAGGAATGGGGATGAGGCAAAACCAGAGTTTTAAATATGTGTAGAGAAGGTCTCGAGAGCTCTAACTTATCCCTCACTTCAATAAGTCATTAGATGGTAATCCTTATTTGTCTTTTTGGCAGATTATTGAAATTCTGCAGCCATTTTAATATAATTAGTTTTCCAACTAGATGACATTCTGGGAGGACCAATATTATATTCTTTTAATGCAGGCTTTTATAAATAGCAATAAAACATTCTTACATCTAACTACAAAGAATAGATCCATATAAAATCCTCCATTCAATGAAAATGGAGGCATTATCTTCTAATACTATATTCCAAATGCAATTCCTTCCAAGTCCTTACTTTACAACATTCCTCTTGGTGTGCTCTTCCCTGAAGACTATTCTCCTACTTTCAGTATACATACAAGTAACATTATACAGATTATATTTAGCAGATTATATTTAGAAATGCATATGTATAATATACATATACACATGTACTAGTAATTAATAAAGAAAAGACGCCATGGTTTGAAAGAAAACAGAAAAGGTACCTGGGAGGGTTTGGAGAAAGGAAATAGAAGGGCAAGTTTTTCTAATTATGACACCCAATATAAAATTTTTAAAAGTAAAAATTAGTCTCTTTGATGCAGACAGTAGAGATTAAAAACAACATATTATACCCTAAAATTTTTAATTTCCACTTTTAATTAGATAAACTTTTTAAAAATTGGGATAAGTGGAGAGAGACCATGAGTTTTTTTTTAAAGAGTTAATAAATAATAGCTAAGAAGTCTAAAAGAGTAAATGTAAATATATGTGCCAAACACTAACTACTTTCCAATTTTTCTGACTTAACCTTTACCAAAGAAAGCAAACAAAGAGTATTCTATTTGTCATTTGACCTAATGAATAAAAGGTTAAAGAATCAAGAAAAGATTATCAAAAGAAGCATCAAAACAGCTGAGGGGGATGAGGAAAGTGCTGGTTGAATCACAGTGCACACGGAGGCATGGGCAGGCAGAACCTGAATACAGCTGGAAGCTTAAGAGGAGAAGAGGTGAAAAAAAAACATAGTGAGGGCCAGGAATGCTCTTCAGGGGTCTAATCACAGGCTGGAGTGGATTTCAAAAACTACAACACTACTTCAGAGAACATAGAGACCATGAAAAGAAAAATAAATTCTGCCTCCAAGAAGGAATCAGAGACCAATTTGATCTACAAAAGCAAGCAGCAAGAAAAAATGTTATGTAGGAAAATAATAATTTTGCTATTAATCAGTATCCAGTGTCCCTAATGCTTGTCCTGTGTTTCATGTCTCTCTCTCTCTCTCTCTGTGTGTGTGTGTGTGTGTGTGTGTGTGTGTGTGTGTGTGTGTGTGTGTGTATCTCAGTTTAAATAATATGAGCTGTAGCTGTCCCAGCACAGAATCAGAAACAAGAGAGACTCCACTTCAGCAAGGTGGAAGGAGAGAATTAATTCAGGACAGTTGTCCTCTGACCTCTATTTTTATGTCATGGCACACGTGCACATGTACACACACACACACACACACACACACACACACACACACACACACACACACACACAAGTAAATGCTAAAAAATGTGAGTTTAGACCATGAAAATACATGAATACACATGTACAAATATAGAGGGTACCGATTCCTTCTCATTTTTAAGTTATATTCAAAGAATTGAAAGATAACTATTGGTACTAGAGGGTATTATAGTTTAAAACAGTGGTTCTCAATCTATGGATCTCAAACAGTGGTTCTCAATCTATGGATCTCCACACTTTTGGGAAAAGTCAAATGGTTCTTTCACAGTGGTCGCCTAAGACCATCTGCATATTAGGTACTTACATTATGATTCATAACAGTAGCAAAATTACAGTTATGAAGTAGTAACAAAAATAATTTTATGGCTGGGGGTCACCACAACATGAAGATCTGTATTAAGGGGTCACAGCATTAGGAAGGTTGAGAATCACTGGCCTAAAAGTACAAACTGCTACTCAGCAGGAGGAATACGCCTTTGTATGTCTTCGGTATCTTCTCTGACCATGTGCCCTGCCCTGTACAATAAAATGTGAGCATGCTTGTGTGTCAGTGTAGGAAGGAGTTGGTGTGACAGAAATGAGGCCATTTGACTTGGAAAAGCCTGTGTGAAAATCTGATTAGGTCTTCATTTGGGAGAGTGGCTGCCATTGCCTGAGAAGAATGGCTCATTCTCACATACTTGAAGAAAAATAGGACTGAGATGAGTACATGCTTCTTTATGGGAGTCCAGAATTTGGGTACATGCTAGGATGTCTGCACGAGCATCTTCCAATAAAATCCTGGCACCAATTTTCTCATGAGCTTTCTGATGGACAACACTTGTACATATTGTCATCATTGGACTCTGAAGGAATTGTTTAACTCTGCTTGAAGAGGACTCCTGGAAACTTGCAACTGGGGTCCTCCAGATCTTTCCTGATCCTTCTTTCCCTTTCCTGATATGCTCTGCATCAATTTGCTATAAACCACCATCATACGGCCAAGTGCTATTAAGTCCCTTAAGCCCACATAGTGCATTACCAAACCAGGACATGACCTTCCAGGAAGTATTCCAGGACTCTTTCCTTGGCCATGGTTTACCTTCAGGTTACAATGTGCTCTGCACTCTGAGTCCTAGTGTCTAACAGAGTCAATCTGAAGCCAACTAATATGAGCAAAACTATAACCTTATAATGTCTTCTATGTATGTCAGAGAAGCTGCACTCATGACATCTCAACAATGTGGCCACCTGAACAAAACCTGAAAAATGACTATTCTAACTGACATGCCAACACAGATGGGGGAACTCTTACAAGACCACAATCTGAGATGAAGATCTATAGGTAATCAGTGGCTGCAGAGAGGAGAGTCAGTGGTAGCATGAAAAATAAAAGACCCAGAGACAGATATTGGGGGTCCAGCTCCAAGCTGAAGAACAGAGAAGCAAAGCAGTCAAGCCAGCAGATCTTACCTCTACCCAGCTGAAATGGCAATCTGGTCTCCACAAATTCTCAGAGGCAAAAGTTCCTTAGTTCCTGTTTCCTCCTGCCCTTTATTCCTTTCTCTGCCCAGCCATTCCTTTCTCTGTCTCCACCTCCCTAGTGCTAGGATTAAAGGCATGTGATCCCAGGTGCTGAGATGACCTTTGTGCAAGCTGTTTCTTTTAGGACTGGAACAATTTTGTGTAGTTAGTGTGGCCTTAAACTAACAGAGATCTGTCTACCTCTTAATCCTGAGTCCTTAGATTAAAGGTTTGTATCACCACTGCCTGACCTCTATAGTTTGTGGCTGGCTTTATATCCTGAGCCTTCAGGCAAGCTTTAATGAATCATAAATAATATATCACCACAGTCATCTCTAAGAACAATCCCTGATAGCTATTTAGCCCCAGCAGTCATCCCTAAACACAGATACATATAAGCAACATTAAATGAAGCCAGCAGGATAGATACAGATATATAGATAGATTCATTTATGTATATTCCTATATATATATAATTAACTAAAAGCCACATATATAGTCATACACACACACACACACACACACACACACACACACACACACACGATTTTAAGGAAAGAAAATGAGAGGGAAGGAGGGGAATTATGGAAATAAAGTAATATATATGTTACATGCATACATATCCTCAGAGTTTCTGACTCTTTTAAGAGTTTGAAGCTTCCTTTACAGAAACAAAACCTATTCTGGTGGCCCATAACCCTAACTATTTATTTGCATGCTCGTGTGTGTGTGTGTGTGTGTGTGTGTGTGTGTGTGTGTGTGTGTGTGTGTGTGTCTACTCCTAATTCTTTTTAACATTATTTACTTACACTTTCACAAAACATATGAAGATTTTATACAAAATCCAGCTTACACATTGGGTGATTAATCTTGATTATCAAGTTGAAACATCTATAATGATCTAAGAGATAAATGTGCCATTACAGATAAACCTCCATGACCGTATATGAGAAGGAGTTTCTAGATTGGTTTTAGTGAGGTGAGAAGCACCGCCCTAAATGTGTGTAGCACTAACTTGTTTGCTGTGGGCCTGAAATGAGGAAAAATGGTGAAGCAAAGTGGGCATTAGCACTTGTTACTTTCTGCTTCTTAGCTACAGATGAAATGTGACCAGTCACCCACACTCCTACTGCCATGCCTTTCCTGTACAAAGGACCTGTCCCTCAAGTTGTGGGCCAAAGGAAGCCCTTCACTGCTTAGATTGCATTTGTCAAAGATTCATCATAGCAATATGAGAAGTATTTCACACATTCATAAATATTAGGTTATCAAATAAATAAATAAACAAACAAATAAATAAATAAATAAATTCCTTCTCAATTTGATGTGTGGTCCCACAGATTTGTCCATTCATGGAGATAAACATTAAGAAATCTACTGCAGACTGGAACATTCACACTTTAGAAGAGATTTTTAAAATTTTTACATGTATAAATGTTGTACCTGCATGTTTGCAAGTGCACTATGTATGAGTCTTTTGTTGATCAAAGACAGAAGAGTACACCAGATCCTCTGAAATTGAAGTTACAGATGGTTGTGACCACCATGTGGGTGCTGGAAACTGAACCATTGTCCTTTGTGTGTAACAACAGCAAATAGTCTAAACTACTGAGCCATCTCTCCAGCCTCTACATGGTTATATCTCTACAGCCGAATTTCAAATTAGCATTCATTGTTATGTTGTTTTCCTGTTCAGGGCAATTTAAAGATCATAGATGCTGTCCCATAGTTCTAATTGTCCACCAATAAAATGTCTCTGGTGAGTTGCAGTTTATTTGACAGGCTTTTGTGTGACCATAAAGTTTGAAATGGCTTGCACTATATGAGATGTGTTTTATATTATTTTATATAATATTGATACAAACATAGCCTTCAGATTTGGTGAGCTTATATTTATTATCTCTCCATTGTTACTCAAAAAAATTATTCTAGAGCATACTGATTTAAAGCAATAGACAGTGATTATCTCACAAGAACTCAATGGGCCAGGAATTTTAGAAAGTTGTAGCTCAGGAATTTTCATCAGTTTTCAGTCTGGATCTCAGCCTCTACATCTAAATTATCATTACCTCTGGCCTGGAGGACCGACTTCAAGGTGACTCATTGGTAAAACCGGTAAGTCAGTGCATTCTCTGGCAAAGGGACCCCAGTTCCTTACCACATGTGTTATGCTCTACAGGTAAGAGTATCTCCAGGACTTGGAAACTGCCTTCCCCAGAGTCACTGATACAGAAGAAAGAAAAGAGGAATCTAAATTGTTCTTTATGACCTCTTCAAAATGCTATGCATTGACAGTTCTATGAATCAAATCTCCTTGAGTGCAATAAGAGAGACTGAACTACCTTTTGGGGAGTATTGAATAATATGTGAACATATTACAAAGTCACCACATCTATTGTGAGTAATTATTATAGATTTTTTTTTAAGATTTTCAGCTCTTCCATGTCCAGACACTTCCTGACCTCATGTTTCCAGGAAACTATGTACTTAAAAAGACCAAGAACCTATGCAGAGAACATTCAATAACTAGTTCTGGAAAATGGGATAGTTATATAAAAATGTATAAAAGATATTCCTTCTTTATGTTATTCATAAAATAAGTGAAAATGAATTACAAGAGAAGAAAAAACAATAATATAAATTTTTTAAGGGAAATATATACTTATGATTCACACACACACACACACACACACACACACACACACACACACACACACACACACACGCAATAAAGATATGGTTTCTGGTGAGCTACCCATGCTGGCATACCCATGTGCACATGGGCAGCACTGCATGGACTCAGTGAGTTAAAAAAAAAAAAAAAAAGAGGACATTCCCATCTACTACACTGACCAGGAACCACCTGGAGTTAATATAGGAACCTTATAGCCAGCCTCTATTTCCACCTACCTATCAGTCATCCCACCCACAATTCCAAACTGGTACTATGTAGACTCTGATATGGAATTCCAAGTTGGAACTACCAAAACCACCCCCAATTCACTGCCCTGGCCCAGGACCACCTAAAGCCTGTAAATGAACACCATAGTTAGTCTACCTGCCCAACTCCACACCATGCCTGTCTAAGACTGTAATGTAGAGTTTGGCCAGAAACTCCAAATAGGAACCCTTAGTGCCAGTCCTCTGTCCACATCACAGGGCTGTCTATCAGTCACTCTATTTACAGCCTGTGTCTTTGGAACCACACAGAGCCTGACATAGAACAGCAGTTATGGATCCTCAGAGCCAGTTCTTCCAACACCCACCTGTTAGCCACCCCAATCACCTCACTTCTGTGACTGCTTAGAGTTTGAACATAACCACATAATCACCCCCACCATCTTTCCTATCAACCAACCCCCATACAGGAAGGATCCAGGACAGTATGGAGTCTGATCTGGAACTCCAACTCAGTACTGGTACCACGTGATTCAGAACCCCAGATAGATACCCCCAGAGGCAAACTACTCACCCACTGATCCATAGCTACCTCGCCCACTGCACCATTTCAAGACCAAATGAGAACTCTAAGCCCAGAAGTTGAATTTATATGTAGCTTACTTAACTGACACCACTTCTGACACTACCTCATTTGCACATCAACAGAATAGTTCCAAAATTGAAAGCTGAGAATCGTTCAACTGGTCTACAACCTGACAAATTGGGGTAACAGCAAACAAAAATCCATTCAGCAAAGGTGAGACTAGATATCCATTCCAAGAAACACTACTAAGTCAAAGAACAAAATGTTAAATCTAAAAAAAACATAAGGAAAAAATATTCAGTGACTATGCTGCACTATAAAAAGACAAAAGCTATAAATAATAGTTATAGGAGATGAAACTCAGGTCAAAGTCATATTTGACTTTGCTGAAGTATTTTCAGCAAAACTATACAAGAAACTGTCCCAAATCTAAGGAAAGAGAAGTCTATCAAGGTACAGGTCATACACAGCATCAAATGGAACCAGAAAAGAAATCCCACATGACACATAATAAAACAATAAATGTACATGAAAATAAGTGCTAATAAAGCTGAAGATATAAAGACCACATCACTATAAAGTCAAATCCATCATCAGCATAACTCCTGATTTTTCTTTTTCTTTTTTCTTTTTCTTTTTTGTTTTTTGAGACAGGCTTTCTTTGTATTCTTTTGGAGGCTGTCTTGGAACTCACTCTGTAGACCAGGCTGGCCTCGAACTCACAGAGATCCACCTGCCTCTGCCTTCTGAGTGCTGGGATTATCAACATCCAGCAACTCCTGACTTCAATGGAAACTCTGAAATCCAGACGGACCTGGATGAATTTCTATAAGCTCTAAAAGAATACAGATGACAGCCTATACTACTATACATGGCAGAACTCTCAGTCATAATAAAAAATGTTTCGTGATAAAAGTAGTTTCAACACATTTATGTACATCAAGGCAACTCTATAGGGCAGTGGCTCTCAACCTTTGTGTCATAACCTTCTTGGGGGTAAAATGACCCTTTCACAGGGGTCACCTAAGACCATTTTCATATCAGGTATTTGTATTAAGATTCAAAATGATAACAAATTGCAGTTACAAAAGAGCAGCAAAAATAGTTTTATGGTTGGGGGTCACCACAACATGAGGAACTATATTACAGGGTCAAAACATTAGGAAGGTTGAGAACCACTGCTGTAGCTGATACTAGAAGGACTACTTTAGTTTAAAGAGAAGGATGAATATAACAAAGATGATAAGAAAAATATATAATCCCAGAACAGTTAACAAAAAGAGGGCTAAAAAAGCAGCAGCATGGCACAATAATAGGAATAAATATTATTCAATAATAATTTTCAGTATTCACTGCTTCAATTCTCCAATGAAAAGACACAGACCAACACATTGAATTAGAAAATAAAATCCATCTTTTGGCTGTCTCTAAGAAACACAACTTACCACAAATAGTAGAAATGATTCGAGTAAAAGGATGGAATGAGATATTCCAAGAAAATGGAGCTGAGAAAGAATCAGAGGTATTCCAAGAAAATGGAGCTGAAAAAGAATTAGGGGTAACTATTCTAATATCTAACAAACCAAAGCTAAAGAGATAAAGAAGGACACCTTAGACTCATTAAAGCAAAACTTCACAATGAGGCTATCATAATCCTAAACATTCACACACCAAACACAAGGGTACCCAATTTCATTAAAAACAAAACAAAATCCAATGTTATACCTAAAATCACAAATCACAGTTGAGCTTGACTCCAATACAATGATAGTAGGTTTCTTTAATACCTACTCTCACCAATAGACAGGTCATCAAGACAAAAACTACAGAGAGAAATTTTGGAGTTAAAAATATTAGGCAAATGGATATGATTGTCATTTACACACTATCATAACCAAACACTAAGGTTTACACTTTGTTCTCTGTGACTATGGAACTTTCTCAAAAGTGGACCACATATTATGATATAATCTCAGCAAATATAGAAAAATTTAAATAACATCCTCAATTCTATATGACAAGAAAAGAATTAAAGAGCCATAGTAATAAAAAACACTAAGGTATTAGCATAGAAATAGACATGTAGAGCAATGCAACATGAGACCTTCAATTAGCAATTGAAGACCTAAACATGAGTATGTGTAACCCAGCCATCTAATAATTGACAGAGATGCAAAATAAAATAAAATAAATAATGAATGGTGCTAGGAAAAGAGGAACAACAACAAAGGAGCTCTGAGAGTAGGAGCCCAGTTCATTATCCAGTATCAGTGGTCAGCCCTAAAATTATACTCATACAGGTAACATTATGCAGACTAAGTGGGTTGTATTTTTATATTTAGGAATACACACACACACACACACACACACACACACACACACACACACACACACACATGAAAGAAACAGAGGCCATGGATTTGAAAGAAAGCAAGGTGTTCTATATGGGAAGGGTTGGAGGGAGGAAAAGGTGGGTAAAATAATTTAATTTCAAAAACATTTTGGTTGTTTTTTTACGAAAGAGTTTCTTTGTGTAGTCCTGGATGTCCTAAAACTCACTTTGTAGACCACGCTGGCCTGAAATTCAGACATCTGCCTACCCCTGCCTCCTGACCACTGGGATTAGAGGCCACACCACTGCCACCTGGGTTGTTCCACCACTTCATTGTACCATATTATCTTGAAGTCTGTATTATTTTAGAATTTAGTGAGAGGTGAGATGAATCTCTAAATCATGGCTAGGGACAGATAAAACCCTGGGCTTTTAAAATTAGTTCACATTAGCCAATCCTCTTGAGTGAATTTTGCAGATGACATTAAGTTACAATCCTCCCAGCAAGACTTGCTGTGCACATGCCCAATGAAAGTCTGCAGTCATCTTGAGTCATTTCTCTATATGACAAGCTAGTTCCAGTTTTATTCCTAGGGAAAAACCACTCAAATTACTTATCTGAACATCCTCAAGAAAAAGAAAAGAAAAAAAAAAAACAAAGCAAAATGACTTGCCCTCCCCTGAATATGCCTAAGATGTCACATTAACCAATAGAGCAAAAAGTATGCTTTAGAATGATCTTGTTCATAGTATTCATTCCTTCTTCACTGAATAACCAATCAAATCACACTTAAATTTGATGTGAATAAAAAACACATTAACCAGCCCATGTGTTCCATAGAAATCTTGAGACTAAATAAATAAATAGCTATGGATGCTACTCTGACTTGTATCTTTAAACTTTTCTGACACAACCAGATTACCAAGATCTATGCTGTGAATTGTCCTAAATTTTAAGCCTAATAAATCTATTTTGTTCACATAAGGGAGGCTTAACTTTCTCCTCCTCTAGGGAAGTCATAATCTTGTTCTATTTCTAACCATATTTTCATTTGGATGGGACTGAGTCATGGAGATAAGTATCCGATCTTCAAGACACTAATCCAGAATAAATCCTGGAGAACTCTCTAAACTTTTAAAGACTCCCTGACAGCTAATCCTTTATCTGTAAGCTTAAAATCAGACAATTATGAAGACTAAAATGGGAATTTGACCCACTCCCCAACAGTATAATGCAAAGAAAACCACTAACTTTTTAGCTAGGACTCTCTGACACTGGGTGTGACTGTGCATGTGCAAACAGTGTGTGTATACATGGGAATAATACAACCCTTTGTCCAAATATGCTCTCTCTAGAGGCACACAGTTGCTCATCCTCTGTAGCAGAGGTTTGTATGCTGCCATGGTGGTCTTTTGGTAAAATAACCAGAAAAGAAATTCTGAGTTATTCTAGTCATAAATTGCCCAAACCATCATGATTATCCTACAAATCACTTTCTTCTGCTGCCCCATCACATGTCCCATCCGCTAACAAATCCGTAATTATAGAGCACTGTCTCTGCAGATCCTCCACTAATCATTTCACAGCCAGGGCTACAAGATCATTGAGCAGCACATCAGTTCTGGGTGGTTTTTCTTTATCAATTACACAGCAGGAAAATTAAGTCACCGGTTCTTAGTGGAAGATATGATTTAAAGTCATATAATCAGAAAAATCTGATATCTGGTGAAACTTGCGGCAATAACTCTTGGTCACAGGATGCAATGTACGGCCAGTAACTCAGCAGAATTAGACAGAATGACAACAAGAGGAAATCAAGATGATTTGTAAAGCAAGAATTTATCACATTTTCAGGGAAAACTGCATCGCATCCTGCAATGGAAGCCATTAGGGGGAAGATGCATTTCATTAGCCTCATTTTCTAAGGGCAGTTGGGTTATAAAACCAGTTTGCCTTCTTTCAATCCCTTTCCTTTACTTTCTGCCATTAATCCTCGTGTTGTCATGGGTGTGCCATGATCTACTTGGAATCTTTATGAGGACAGAGAAAAATGAAACCGAAATATATTTGGGAATATTGTTATGTATGATGGATTGTATTTGACCTTTCATTTTCTGCCCCTGGGAAATTTCAACAGGCCCAAATTTCCACTGGCCTCACAAACACAATTTTTGCTATATAGTTAAAATTTCCTTGAATGTACTTCTTGGGTCTGAGGAAATATAAGTAAAACTCTGAGAAGCTAAAACCTTTCAAGAAAAACAAAATTGTTTTCTACCAACTTGGGCAGTTACACACAGCACTTACATGATAATTTGTTAATTCTCACAATGTCCCCATGCTCATGACATAAGCAAGGAAACATTGATCACTTATGAGGGTATTAATATGTATGCATGTGTACATATGTTTTTGTGTATATGCATGCCTGGAGAAGGAAATGGAAAGTAAAAGAGAGGGAAAGGGAGGGGGAATAGGAAAACAGAAGAGACAATGGGGAAGAAACAACAACAAATTCTGTACAAATTAGTATGCAGCAATCAAATTTTATGGTACAATTTGTGAGGTGAGAATAGAAAAATCTCCTTTAAAATAAATGAGCCAAACCAAGTGAGACTTGACAGTGTTTTTTAATGGGGGAAGTGAGTTGTAATTCTACCCATAAAAGATACTTCTAGGAATGCAGAGGTCTACGAGATAGTCTTAGCCTATGTTCTGATATAACAGTCTCACCAGTACAAGAAGGTTCATAAGCTGTTCTTTCCCAAAGCATAGTCATTTTATGATTGTTTTTAGATACATCAGACTCCTAGAAATCAGTGCATTTCTGCTTTATTGTCGAAAGATTGCAGTGAAAAAACACCCAAATCAATCGTTTCCCCATTGTTAAAAGACCCACTTTGAAGCCTTGTTCTCAAAACAAAAATAATGAATATGTGTGATATAACATATTAATTGATTTAATTTAGCCATGCCATTGTGAACATACTGTATTGTGTTTCATAATTGTGCATGACTTTATTTATGAGCTAAATAAATGAATGAAAAAAACTCTCAAGGGGAAAAGAAAGAAAAAAAAAAGAAAAGAAAACACCCAAATCATCAAATCTACACATGTCCTGGTAGAAAAACATACTGGCACAAAATGAGCTATAATACAATTTAGTGAAGATCTGGACTTCAAATTTGAGAACACACTGCTACCCAGGCCAAAAAATAAGCCACCAGATGAGGAATGCACACAGGCAGACCTGGGATATTAATAGAGACCTTCATGTTTTAGATGGTGAGAAACATTTTACATTTATTGATGTGTAGTTTTAATCCATAGAAAACTTCTAAAGGGTAGGCACTTATCCTATTTGTTATTTTTGTTTATTTGTATATTTGTTATTTTTGTTTTAATGGTCAAATTGTGTTATTTTTATTTTTATTTTTGCCTACTTTTTATTTTCTAATATTCTACAGAATATGTATTGCTTTGTTGTGATAAAATATTATTAAAATAACAATCAAACCTCAAAGGTATATAAAGATAAGAGGACAGTAGATCATATTCAAAAATAAAGTATCTAATATACATTAAAGTGTTGTAAATAAAGGGACTTTTCAATTTATCTTGACAAAAGTAGAATTGTCTATATTCAACAAAACAATAAGTAATTGGAAAAGCCAGTTTAAAATGAGTAACAGTAGACAGTGCATCAATATGGGAACAGATAAAATGTTGTTAATTACAGATACAGCATACAATTACATCATCAGTATAAAGAAAAAATAACATATACTTTCTGAAAAAAACCTAGGAAGTGATCTGGGAGATAGGACAGTAGTATTTGCTCGGGAATGGAAGCAGTATCTATGGGAACCCACAAAAGGAAAGCAATTAAGACAATGAACCATAACAACAGGGATTCTTATCAAGTCTGTCGATAAGAAAAGAACACCATTTAATAAGACTCAAAATTTTGGCTCTCTGGAAGACACCTCTACTGGTGTACACTTGAAGATTGGTACTTGCTGCAAGTCTACAAAAAAAAAATCCCCTTTCAGTCAAAAGTCAATAGCTGACCCATCAATTTACAAAGCAAGGTTTAAGCTTTTATTCATATATTAATTTAATTTATTTAACTACATTAATTTAATGCGAAAATGCAAACAATGTATACTGTATCCTTCTATTTTGGGAGTACTAAATCATAAAGACATTTGAAACAATTTTTTAGTAAACATTATTTTTCATTTATTAAAGGCTAAAACAAGTTTACATGCTATAAAAAAACTAAATTTTTCTCATTAACGTCCATTATCTACTAGAAAAAGCATGTGTTTAGAAAAAACAACTTGGTGAAATTACCTACAGCTGATATGATTGTGTGGCTATGCAACTGGATAGAAGGCAAGGTCATGGAACCAAGCAGTAACATGTTAAGATAAAGAGGGGGCAGGGTAAGGTGGGGTAGAGAATCTCAAAAGAATCCAAACAGCTAATAATTTCAAAATTAATATTCTAAATTCTATACTGAAGCCAAATGAATTTTAAAATACCATGAGAGAAGACCTTGTTTCCAGCAGCAAGGTCTGTGAGCACACACACACCAGACATAGCAAATTCTGGGAAGGAACACAAGTTCAGACACTATCCTAGTCACATCGAAAATGCAAAGTACTAGAAAAGTACTGGATGGGCTTAGTTATGCCCATCCAGTAGTAATATATTGGTATCCTATGTATCAATCCAAAATTAATTGCAGTTTGACTTTTTGTGTTTAATTTTTAAAAGATGTACGAGACTCTGTTGTTCAGTAATTTCTGTGACAGAACAGAAACACAGGAAATTGCAGAGCAGTGGTTGGCGTGGATGCCCAGACTACAGGCTGTCAGAGTTTAGAGTATATATAAATAGATACAGGAACTTAGTCTTTCCTAAAGGTTGGGAATGGAGAGACTATTGATGTAGCCAGTTAAACATTTTAATGAACCCTTCCCATGTAATTAACCATTCCTACGCTCCCATGCTCAAGTCATGAGAATCTTTTTTTTTTTCTTATTCTTGTTACAGTCATATATCTGTGTGGCGCATGTGCAACCTGTTGAGTCCATTTTTGTTGGCAGTGTTTGTATGGTTTCAGGGCTAAGCACTCTGCACTGAACAACCAAAAAGAGGCCCATCCCTGGGATGGACTAACTCTCTTGCTCCCAGAAGTTATTGGTTGTTTGTAGTCCTTAGCCTAGGGGTGAGTCCCCACAAAGTGTTGATATTGACATTACCATTGTTCTGGTCTTGGTAATGCAACCATTTCTAGGGAAGACAGTTTCACAGCAGACCTCCTGGTATTCTGGCTCTTACAATCTTTCCACCCCCTCCTCTGTGATGTTCTCTGAACTTTGGATGCAGGAGCTCTGATACACATGTATATGTATCTGTTAGAGCTGGGGCCCTGCGATCCTTCATTTCTTTGGTGTGTCCAGTTGTCATTTTCCATGATGATCTCATGAAGAGAGACTACATTTTTCTGTGGGTATAAAGATAACATTTAGAATGTCTGGAGGAATTTTTGCTGATTTAGCAAAGTAGATTTTTTTTTTCCTAATCCAGGACCTCACTAGGAAGCCGTCTAGTTCTTCAGTATCAGCATGGTTTTCCTCCTGCCGAAGGGGCCTTAAGTTCAATTAGGCATCTGTCAGCAGGAACATTGTTAAGGTATATGCACCCAAAAGTCCATATTCCACAAATATTCTGGTGTCTACAAGAAAATCTAAACCTTTTGGATGTACAATAACATTTGGATGTAATCTCTCAGAGAATTTCATGGTGTTGAGGTTGTTTTTAATTATATTTCCTGAAACCTGACAATCAAAAATAAGACAGCTACCTGTTCCTAGCAAGTTAGGGAGGTAAAGTCAGGGGGTGTAGATGTTTACAGGGAACTAAGGCTCCTATTGCTCCCTCGATTCCTTGGCAGTTACTTCAGAGACACCCTTCCTTTAGTCTCTGAGTTCACTTGGTTCCAATTACAATTGTTAAGTTCAGCTGAGCTCTGCAGTGCCTGATTAGCTACCTCCCTAAAACACCTCTAATTCAGACTTTTGTCTAGAATATGGAGGGAAAAAATAAATTCACCTACTGTCAGACCTTCTGCAAGAAATTGTTAGAGTATGGTAAGTAACTCACATTTATTTATGAATATGATTTAAGTGCTACATAGATTCCCTAGAAAACTACAAAAATTGGAGTAGACAAGGTATTTCAAATAGAGATAAGAAAGGAATGTGAACAAAACACTTTCACAATTGGCTTTAGAAGAAAGTCTACTTGGCTGGGGAGATGGTATAGTGGATTGAACACTTGCCTTGCACGTGTAAAAGTCTGACTTGAGATCCCCAGAGCCCACATAAAAAACCTAGCACAGTGGACATAGGATGATTCCAGTGACCTAGAGAGCACAGGTGGAGACATTTGGGTCCCTGGAAGTTCTGACGTAGCCTCTGACGAAGTTCCAGGTCAGTGAGAGACCCTTTGTCAATCAAACTATAGAAGGTTCCCGAGAACTAACATTGAGGTATGTACTCTAATATCCACACACATGCACCCACACACATGCACACATACATACATGCACACAACCAGAGACACACAGTTGTTTAATATTTAAAGGCCCCAGGACACCTGCTTATTCAGGTCCATCCCACAGAAGAAGGACTACAGTCCTTAGAAATATAATCAGTGGTGGTGTAGAACTCCACTGAAATAACCATCTTCCCACAGAACTGAAGCTCTGGATTGCCTATTCCTGTCTGACCCTGAGGGACCCAAACACTTCATTTACCATGAACTTACTCCATGAATTCCTCCCCACACTACCAATTTATAAAACCTCAGCTATTCCCCATTAGAGCTAGTTACTCAATTCCTCTGAGCCTCAATTTATGCATCTGTAAAATGAGATAATTACACAGCCTGTGACATCATCCAAACTCGAGAGACATTGCCTGCAACTGGCTTTAGCACTGTCTTTATACTACTTAAATGATATTACTAATAACACCGTTTTGAAAAATCTGCTTAGTCAGAATCCTTAGTCAGAAAATTATCTGTGCTACCTCATTAGCAGGGAATACATAGCTTCTTTGTGGTATTTGGTGGTGGGATTTTTAAATCTTGGAATACAAAATAACAAAATACGGATTGGAATACAAAATAACAAAATACTGACAGGTGTGAGAGGCTCCTTATGTGTTCAAGCTGTGGTGCATCCCTCTAAAGCTACCTGCACTTCGTGTAACCTTATCGAGGGGAAATGGCTTTATAAAGGTTAATTCATCATCATTGAAAGAGGAACCATAAAGATGTTAAAAAATAAAATGAAATGAAATACTATTCTCTGAATCAGAGTAGAAAAATGCATGTAGCCATTTCTCACTGAAAGAAAACTCTAGCATTCTAGCATAACACTGTTACTGTGAAATGGTAATGGTGTGATCTGCTGTCTTCTTATCTAATTTTTGCATTGTTTGAGCTGTTGTCAAGCGCAGTGAATATCTATCCCTCTCCCCCTCACACTATTTTGATAGCTCCAGCTCCATCCCTCTCTCTTCCTCTCTCTCTCTCTCTCCCTCTCTCTCTCTCTCTTCTCTCTCTCTCTCTCTCTCTCTCTCTCTCTCTCTCTCTCTCCCTCTCTCTTTCTCTCTCTCTCTCCCCTCTCTCCCCTCCCCCCTCTCTCTTTCTCTCTCTGCTACTCTAGCTCTCTGACTCTCTCACACTCCCTCCCCTCTCTCTTAGTCCCCACAGATTTGATCATCTCATTATTGAAAGGCATTGTCCTTTGTTCACATCTAAGGAAAATATTAACATTTTTATTGAAAACTAAAGTAATTCACTTACTCTGTGAATTTTGCAGCACTTTAAATGACAGGAGAGACCCTCTCACCGAGTGCAGTCATTTCAGAGGCTTTATTACATTCAAGAAGAAAAGGTCTAGGTTAAAATGAATTTAACAGATTTGCTGGAGGGCATGTTTCAGCACACCAGAAAGTGTTTCCCTTTCTAACATATTCTGTTGTTGAACTCTATGATCTCCCTTCGCAGGGCTGCCTGTCATAAGGGGCTCAATCCACTCTCAGCTGCAAACTCTAGATGTAAACACTTGATGCCTTAGAGCCACAGTTCATGAAAGCCAAACAATTCTACACACAATGCCGAAGGTAATGACTAATTCTCAGCTTATTTCAGATGGATGATTTCCTGAGCCTAAAAAGTGAAGAGGTGAGCCACATGCCAAGATGAAAACCAAAGGGCCAAACCACAGGACACGAGTTGGCTGCTTGGTGCAAAATGACAGCTCACCTAGGAAACGCCCAAAACCGGTTTTATTGGTTTGAAATAGTAGTGGCAGCAGCAAAGGGGCTCTCAGTCATTACTGATGTAAGAGGTATTGGGCCTTTCTAAAATGTCTTTTTTCTGATAGGAGACCCCTGGATTTTACATATATTTGGTGGGAACCTCCAATACACATTAGCTAAAACATCTTAACAATGCTTTTTCCGTCTCAATAGCCTCCCCAATAGATCAAGGAGAGGATGCAGTGAGTAGTCAAGAGACTTGGTTTCTACCGCTACCAGATGCTTGTCTGGCTTTGAACTTCCCCTCTTCTAAAACCGAAGGTTGGTGGAGGTGTAATTGGCATAATAGTGTTGAACCAATAACTAAGTACTTAGGTAGAAAATTAGCAAGTGTCTGTTGCTGCCTGTGGTCTAGGGGAGTTAATTAGGAAGAGTGGTGACAGGATCGTCTTCTTTTCTACTCTTCCCTCCTCTCTCCACTGTTCCTGCAGATAATTATATGCATTGATTATGATAGTTAACCTTTACTGTCAACTTGATATGATTTAGAATCACTTAAGAGATACCACTGGGTATATTTGTGAAGGTGGTTCCAGAGTGGTTTAACTAGGGAGACAAGACCCACCCTGGATATTGGCTTTGTGCAAGGAGGGACAAAAGGAGAAAATTATCTAAGCACTGGTGTTCCTCCCTTGTCTGCTTCCTGAAGACAGGTGCAATGTGACCAGTTGTCTCAGCCCCTGCCACAGCTACTTCACCCCTTACCGCCATGCTTTCCCTGACATGACTGATTATGCCTTCAAACTGTGAGCAAAAATAAATTATCTTCCCCAAGTTGCTTTTTGTGAAGTATTTGGCCACAGCAATGAGGCAGTAACTAATACACCAGTCTTTTTCTTTTATGTGACGGAAAGTAGTAATGGATAATTTCTCTTAACTTTAGGTTCTAGAACACAGCTGGGATAAGTGCCCATTTGATGTTTACATAAGAACTTCTGAAACATGTATGGGACACGGGGAAGAGAAAAGTGGACTTTTCTTAGGGGAGGTCTACAGGCATGGAAACTTCAATATTAGAGTCACACTCTAAAATGACAGGATAGAATGGCCTTCAAACAGCAGCTGCTGACATTGCAACTCAGGTATAATGACTTTATGAGTTTACTAGGAAGTGAAATCTAAGAAGGGCCCATTTTTTCATTCAGAAGTTTATTCATAAACGGAGCTGTGATGTACTCACTAGTGGTAAGCTGGCTGTGGTGGTGTGTGCCTATAACTCCAGGATTCAGCAGCCTGAAGCAGGAGGATCTCAAGTTCTAGGTCTAACTGCAGTCTGAGCTATATAGTGAGTTCAAGACCAGCCTGGACCATATGACAAAACCTAGTTGCAAAAACAAACAAACAAAAAATCAGTATTTTCTAACTGGGATGGTCATAAGGATCTTCATATGTAACAAAGTGAATTCTATGGGTTCCCCTGCTCCTACCATATATCTTCTCCTCCCTATTACAACATTTTTAAGTTCTTGTGGGAAAATACAAAAATCATCATCATATTTTTTTATTAAATTCAGTTTTCCAAACACAACGTTATCAGACCCTAGCAGTTTGACCTTGAAAAGCATTGAGAACTTCATATCCACTTCTCAGCTCATTATTAGTTATAATTTTGTCACAACTCTAATAATTTTTTCATTGAGTTCAAGTTTGCATTCTTTATAAACTCCACTACTAGGTTTTAAAGAACTAGAAATGAAATAAAAGCTCCCAGATAGCCCATGAAATGCCACTAATGATTATATGAATCCCCACTTCAGAGATACAAAAATGTTAGGTGCAAATAACATAGCTTCCAGTGCTCTAATTATGATCTCTGCATCCTATCACACCCTCCTCCAATCTGTTTATATTGCACCTAGAATGTAATTTGTAAAGACAAGCATGATGCTGTCTTTCTTAAGATACTTTAATTTATTCATTATATGTTCATAATAAAATTGAACAATAGAACAACCAAGACCTGCTGCTGCCTTCAGGTCATCACATTCTTATCTTAGTCTGGGCTCCAATCCTGAATAAGCTATTTTTAAATTTTTAAAGAAAGAAAAATTATGGTCTAAATTAATTCTTATTGCACATTCTCTCTCCTTGTTAACAATGATTCTTCTAACTGCTACCTCATTCTTCAGGTCTCAGCTAGCTCAAATTGTTATTTCCTGTAGAAGAATCTCCTGACCTCTAAACCAGGCCTATATATTTCTTCTGTGTTGCCATAGCATCCTGTACTTAACCTGCTGTCTCTCCTGCAGGCAACAAAGCCCTTGACATTAGGAATTGCTTCTTATATCCTGCATATCCAAGTGCCTTCTATCATGGCTGACAGATAAATATTTGTTTAAGACTAAGAACACCTGAAGAACCAATGGAGGCTTACAAATCAAACGCTTTCATGAGCCATGGCATGACGGGATTTTTTTTTTTCCTTCAAAGAACTTACAAATTCTTAGCTATCTGCTAGCTCTAATGCCAGATCACCATTATTGATTTCTCAGCAGCGAATTACATACATTTCAAATTGCAATCATGTACCCAACTAGAATTAGATACTGCTGTGTTTAAGGGAGACCAGCTTCAATTTGGAATACAAAACTGATATTCCAGGAAGCAAGTCTGAAACCAGATAATTAGCTGAAAATCAATATGGAATGGATCTAAGAATAGCTAACTATGTGGTAAAATGTGAACATTATTGGTGTTCACATCAGAGAACACTGAAAGCTGCAGGAGTAACAGGAATTGTTGATGGCATTAAATGTAAGCAATGTCTTAAGGAAAGGGTAGATTTTATACTATTTACAGTTAGAAGGACACTACAAAGCAGACACCTCTGACATTTTCTCCAACTTGCACCATCTTTGTGGATTTAAAATAAAAATCCTTTTAAAGACATTTGTATCATAAGCTTTGGAAAATGGATTGACCTGGATAAATTGAAATCCATTCTTAAGCTCTAATTAGGCTCATTCTGTGCTTTAATTTCACTGTACCATTGGATGCTGCTGCAGTGTGTTGTTCATCTGCTTAAGGAAAGTGTACATATGGAAATCCTGGTGAGGTGCAAGGATAATCACTGTGAAAGTAGAAAATGTCAGCAACACAATAGAAATGCACGTGATGCCGGTGTTGCATTGGGACTGATGCTAGCAGCTCATCAATTTCTTTGACAAGTCACAGTGACCTGTGCTTGAAGAGAAGTCACTCTGAACCACTTAAGCAAAATGACAGGCATGTCCCTTGTGATGCAACTTTTGCGTGGTCAGTCACAGGTTTGCTAGGGTGATATCCTTTAGGACTAATTGAAACTGCAATTGCCCCCCTAAGTCTGTTAGAGGCTGCTAGCACTGATGCTATCTCTTTTTCTGAAAATGGTTTTAATAGTAGTAAATTAAACTAATGACATGGAGTTCTGTTTTTATATTACTTTGTCAAGCTCACCACTCCTTGGGTAATAGTCATATGGAAGACAAAATTGGAAGATGGCCGACCATTGACCTTGAACCTAAAACAGAACAAAACCACACAAGGAAACATAACCAGAACAAAGAACCTACAGGGAATACCAAAGGTCATATAATTGCAAAAGGGAGGACGTCATCACTTTTCTTTCAAAACTAAAATTGCACCTCTGTGAATATCTCTCTATTGTGTGTCATTTTTAATAGACATTCCGTCTCTGTGGTGCTAGACCACGAACCTGCTCATTAACAGCAACTATGAATCCTTCAATAGTCTTAGTTTCATATATTGCTTTTCTCCCTCACTCTACGTAGAACCTCAATCCCATAAAAAGCATCTAGGTAACCTACCGACTATTATTACTAAAATCTTCCACCTTTATCCTAAACCCATGACTGCCCATTCTATTCCAGGGCCCATCACTATGATCAGCTTTTGGCATATACTGTTTGGGAAATCGTTTTGCTTTTGCCCTTTATGTCAAACAAGTCTGTTGGTGACAAATCGTTCTCATCTTCTCTTTGTTGGAACATGATGCTGCTTTTCTCTACCCATAAAAACTCTGTCTGCCAGACATAAAATATTAGATTAAATAAAATTCATGTTGAAAATGCAAAGATGCCATTTTAGTATTTCATGGAGTACATTACTTCTCTGATAGGAAATCTGCAACAATATATTTGTACATATTTTGTGATTTGCTTATTTGTTTTGTTTTCTTTCATTTCATTCTAGGTTCTCAGTGATTAGACTTTGATATGCCCTAGTTCCATTATCTTTGTGTTAATCCTCAGAGGTCAGTGAGGTTATCGCATTTGTCCACTAAATTTTTTCATTATATTTTGAAATGTTATATGCTTGTTGATTCAAATATTTACTATTTTGGACAATATATTGGTATGCATATTTAGTTTTCTTGTCATTTTGCCTATTTTAATGCCATCTTGGTGATTTATTTTATTTCTGACTCTATTTTTCAACTCTATTCTTTCCACTTAGGAATTTTACTTGTCCCCATACCTCATTATACTCTTGCTTTCTTTCAAATCCTTGAATCTATCTTTGAAAATATTAGTCTTCTAATTTAATATCTCTAATAATTTTGACTATGTATAGCCACTGACTTTTCTCCTGATAATGAGGCACATTTTCTTGCTTGTTTATAATTTTTAAGATCATATGCTAGGCACTTTGAATTTTGTGTTGCTGATTGCCTGGCTGTTTCTTTTCTCCCTTTAAAACCTATTAAGCATTTTTCTATCAGATAGTTAAGCTACTTGTAAATTACCTTGGTCATTCTGAAGTTTTTGAGACCTAGTTCTACAATATAATTGTTTTTGAGTCTCTTTGTACACTGGAGTGTTGAGGGCAGAATGTGTTGTGGTGGGTTGGAACACGGCTATCTCTCAGGCTGGGATGAGCTATGGGAATTGCTTCAGTTGAAATCTTCCTCCACTTCCTAGTATGTCTTCTTCTTCTCTTCCTCCTCCTTCTCCTCATCCTAAGGTTCTTCTTACCCTCCTTTTTCTTCTTCTTTTATTGCTTAGTATTGATTAACAAAAAACGTAAGAATCATCATACAATTTGTAATTTTTTAATCTAACCTGTCAAATTTTAGAACCATAACCTTCCTCAACATTTCTTATTAACACACCGATACTTTTTCTTTATATCATCCAGAAATGCCTCCAGAAAGAAAGCTTGGGTTCATTTTATTTATTTCCTTTATCTTGTGAAGCAGAGTCCTATCTATTGTTCAGTGTTTGAAAATGTTATCATGCATTTGTTTTAGTTTTCTAGTTATTTAGGAAATAAGTAATAAGATATATAAAATTGCCTTTCTGTTTATAGTAATTAAATTTTTGAGAGTTGCAGGCTAGCTAATCTAAGGCAAGACTCCCCCAAGATTATAAAAAGCCATATGCTACTAAGTTCAATTTACACTTTCAAAGCCACCTAATACATTTCATACTTATTATTATGCAGTTTGAAAATGATTTAAAAATTGAACATACGTTATAATGCTCTATCTTAGGAAAACTGCTGTATTGTAACTGGCTTGAGAGAAATGAAGTTACTCTGAACAGAGATACTTGTGTTTCACAGTCTATCAAACTGTTGAAGTAAGAGATTCCAAAGACATGAGATTCTGCCCCATGAGTTTATGTTGGGAGGGGAAAAAGGCACCATACAGAGGAAAAACCTCTCTTAAAGATTTCACACAGTTCTAACAACTTGTCACGACACCTTATTGAATCCCATACAATAGTTGATCAGTGATGGACAGGACCACATCTTGACCAGGACTGCATGGATGTGCATATATTTGGCCCTGCGTTTGAACTTTAATCTCACTTTGAGACCTGCATAAAGAGTTTCAGAGTTCCCTGGATCTCTTTATACCTCTTCCAATGTGGGGACATTGAATCAATCTTCTTTTCCTGTTTCCCACCATTATTTGTCTCCTTTAATTGGTTTGTTGAAGATAGGTGGGTAAGACTGACTTGGGGCACAGGCTATCAGCACCAAATTCAATAGCAGAAACTTGAAATACTTACCATCACTCCTTTACTCCATCCAGTACTTTCCACCATGAGAACAGTTTTAAAGTACAATCTTGAGAACTCTTTAGTTTTCTAATAAATGGAACTTTCTAAGAAAACAGTCTCCATAAATTGTTCCACTAGTTATTTCTACCTGACTTACAAATCATAAGCTAGAGCAGAAAGCACTGAGCTTACCTAGAAGTTAACAGATGTGACTTAGAATTGCCATTGTGTGTAAAAGATAAAGGATGCAACATTGAGACAGTTCTAAGCCCCATCTAAACTCCAGTTGGCATGTAAGCATAATTTGGCAGTGTTTGCACCTCTACTAATAATTCCCATCTCCGATGCCCAGATTCACACACAGGAGTCTCTCCCAACATTCTGAATCAGTATGATTTCTGACTATAGACCCTATGGTGTTTTCTGCAGCCCTGGTAGCAGCAAACAAACTCTGAGATTGCTAAACTCTGTCAGCTAGTCAAATGACTCATTAACTATTGTGTCAAAATTCTGCACTGTTGCCGGGCGTTGGTGGTGCACGCCTTTAATCCCAGCACTCGGGAGGCAGAGGCAGACAGATCTCTGTGAGTTCCAGACCAGCTTGGTCTACAAGAGCTAGTTCCAGGACAGCCTCCAAAGCCACAGAGAAACCCTGTCTCAAAAAACCAAAAATAAATAAATAAATAAATAAATAAATAAATAAATTCTGTACTGTTGCAAATAGGGTATTGATCTTGTACAGCGAGATAAACTCAAAACTTCCATAGATATCTTACTTTTTCTTTCTTTCTTTCTTTCTTTTTTTTTTTTTTTTTTTTTTTTTGGTTTTTCCAGACAGGGTTTCTCTGTGGCTTTGGGGGCTGTCCTGGAACTAGCTCTTGTAGACCAGGCTGGTCTCAAACTCACAGAGATCCTCCTGCCTCTGCCTCCCAAGTGCTGGGATTAAAGGGGTGCACCACCACTGCCCAGCTCTTACTTTTCTTTTTAAATCCTGGATAATATATTACTTTTCTTTTTCTTTTCTTTTCTCTCAGAAAAGTAGATATAAAGGAAAGTGAATAAATTTTCAAAAAGCTTGTTTAGGACCATTAAAATGGCTCAGCAGATAAAGTTACTTTTCTGTGCAGGCCTGAGACATGAGCTTAGTTTCTGGAACCCATGGTGGAAAGATAAAACCAACTTTTGATTGTTGGCCACTGATATCCACATGTGTGCCACGGTAGGTACACACTCATAAGTACCACTCCCCAAATAAATGAAACAAAAGTATTTTTACTAATTTGTATATAATTCTCTCCAACTCCCTTTTGTATGGAGAGACTGCCCTTACTCAAATATCAATTTCTTTCAAAAACACAGAAAATTTTATACAATATATTTTAATCATGTTCCCCTCTCCAATTCCTCCCAGATCCTCTCCACTACTCTATTCACCCAACTTTATGTTCTTTCTCCTTCTCTCTTTAAAACATTGTGGGAGGGGGTGATTAAGACATCCCATTTAGAACTGAGTGCACCAAGTCTCTCTGTACATTATTAAATTGCAGGAATTTCAAAGTTTCTCTGATGAGGGTTGAGAATTGCTCAACACTGATCTATGGGTATAGTATGTCATTAGGAGTCACTTTATTGCTTTGTTCCTAGAAAACTGATAGTATTATTTTTCCCTAGGCCTATGGCCTATCTAGTCTCAGGTTCTTGGCCACTTTAACAGTGTCAGGTCCAGCTCATGGACTAGGCCAAAATTCCAATCAGAAAGTGGTTGGTTGCTCTAATAGCATTTGTACTAGTATTGCACCAGTATGTCTTATAGACAGATCACTATATTAATCACAAGGGATTGTGGCTGGAAGATATTGATGATTGCCTTTCTCCTCCAACAGCATGCAGAATACATTCTAGTACCATGAACACTAGTCAGTAGGGAGTGAAGCTTCCATTTATACCATGAGCTCAACTTCTCTATTTTCAATGATATACATAAATATTGTCTTCAGAAATAGGGCTGTAGGTTGTAATAGTCAGAGTTTACTAGAGGAATACAACTTATGATATATATATATATATGTACATATATACATATATATATTTCTTTGTTCTGACATATCTTAAGTAAAACAGTAGCTGCCAAGTAAATAAACAGCAGACTCAAAACAAATTTGTTAAATGAATATATGCCAAAATATTCATATAGCCTTTCAAAATCACTGCTAAGATGATTATGTATACTGCTCTCCAAATTTCATGTTGTAAATTGCCATCTAATCTTTCCAAGGTTTTTGACTCATTTACTAGCATCTAGCTCCTCCTAGTTATTTCCAGGCATTTTTCTTAGCCACATGTGATGAAAACATATACTCAGCTGTCTAAATCCAGGAGTTCCATACCTGTGGATTCAGCAAACCAAAAATCGAAAACATAATATTGTCAAGAAGTTCTGTATTGTACTTTTATTATTATTGACTAAATAACAAAGTATAATAAGTATTTCCATGCTAGTCACATTAAGCTTGTTACTATATGTAAAATCTCATAATGATCTAAAGTATGCCAGAAATTATATATGGCTTATATGCCAATAGCATGCCATTTTATATAAAAGACTTGTGCATTTGCTCATTTGGGTGTTATAAGGGCTCCAGGGAGTGATCTCCCTCCACAGGTATATGTCTTAGAAAAAACACAAATGAAATGACAATTTATAATATTGGGGTAGTTTTATTATTATTGCATTTTGCCTTATTTATCAGTGTAATCATTTCTTGGGCTGCTATAGAGTCTTAGCAGAAGTTCTCACCAGAGCTTTTTAGTTTGAGGCCTTAAGAATGCAATAGATTTTAATTGTATTATGATGTAATATAATAGATTTTAAATGTATATTATTTAAATGTAATTATAATGTAATATATTTTAAGCACCTTTTTGTATATATTTTATCGTATTATCTTCTACTTTGAAATGTACCACTACTTTAAATATAATCTCATTTTCATGAAAGTAGGGAAATACTTCTCTTGTATCCATGTCACTAAATCCTCTTACAATAGCCACCACTGGTTATATATGTTTAATGCATATTTGTTGACTGAAAATCAAAATATCAAAACTCATTTGCTAAAGATTCTCAGAGAACATGATCTCTTTAAGGGGCAACACACACACACACATGACGGAAAAATATTGTGAAGTAGGAAGACAAGAAATGTGGCAACTATTCCAAAAAAAGGACAACCCATCCAGAGAGTTACACTCTCCAGGGACCCAGAAAAAAATGATGTGTTGTGAACCTCCATACAAATCCAATGGCAGACATATGGGGCATATCTAACAAGCCCACACCTATGTTAAACTCAGTGGCAAAAAGGTGAAGGCTTTTTCTATTGGGTCAGGAATAAGACAACAATGTCTTTTCTTAACACATCTATTTGACAAAGCACTTGAAGGCCCAGTCAGAACAACGATATCAGACAAAGAAACAAGAAGAATCCTATTCAAAAAATAAAATAAAATAAAATTGTTCCCTGCATACATGTTCTTACACAGAGAAAATAGTACATTAAAATTGGAATAGTAAATAAATTTGATAAATTTGCTCTTTAGTAAGCAGCTTTCTATAGGCCAAAAATAAACTCTTTGCAAAGGAAATTAGAATAGAATTCTATTCATAATAGCAATAAAACAAAATAAACTGTTAGGTGTAAATTTAACCAGGAAAGTCAAAGATCTATATTCTAAAACCCAGGAAATATTGAGGGGAGAAACTGAGGATGACACAAATTGTAAAGTAAACATGTGTTAATGGATTGAAAAATGGACACTATGAAAATATAATTTTGGAAAATATATATGCATATGTACATATATATATGCAATTTCTATCAGAATTTAAGTTTAATTCATATAAAATAGAAAAAATATAGAGTTTGTATGGAATCACAGATGATCTCAAATGGCCAGAGCAAAAGGACAAAGCTACAGGCATTGCAGTACTCTATTCATAATATATTACAAATCTAAAGTTACCAAAGAATCCTCAGACTGACATGAAGCTAGGGGCCCTTGTCAATCCAAAACAAAGACAAGAAATAAAACCACACATATATACTCAGTTGATTTTTACAATCATACCAAGAAAACACAATGGAAAAAGTCTTTTCCATAACGGTGCTATGAAAACTGTAAATCTACAAGACAGAGGGGAAGAAACGAGCCTTCATCTCAGCTTTATACAATAGTCAATTCAGAATTGATAAAAAGCCTTAGACATAGACCTGAAACTACAAAATGACTAAAAGCAAACATTGGTGGAAAATTCCCTGACATTAGTCTGGAAAGAGGTTTCTTGAATACTAATTGAAAAACACCGACCCTGAAAGCAATTAATTATTAAAATTGGTATTATTTTTATCTAACTGAAAGCCTTTGTAAAAGCAAAGGCAATAATTAGTAGAGACATTTCATGAATTGGTACATAATGGTTACAAACTATATATAAAGTAAAATATAAAAATATATAAAATCCAAACTACACAGAAGTTCATACTATTCAATAATAAGAAAACATTTTTTAAGGCAGGCAAGATAAAACATGTAAACAGCTAGCAGAAACGTGGATAAAACACTTCATACCACTAATCAAAGAAATAGATTTTAAAATAACAATAAAATATAATAATTGTTAAAATGGCCACTATCAAAAATTTTTTAAAGGTGAATTGTGGGAGAGTGTGGGATAAATAGATCTCTTGCATACTATTAGTTGATAGTTCTATATGTTGCTATGTCCATTTTGGAAAACTGAGTGAAATTTCACCCCAATATTAGAGATTTAACTAACATATGGTCCAATACTTCCACTACAAGGTATATTGAGCTCTCTGTGCTAATATATCTACATCCCCACATTTACTGAAGCATTATGCACAATATCCAAGATATGAAAACAATTGAAGTCTCCTTTAATATATAAATGGATTTTTAAAATATGCCATATACACAAGACAGAATCTTGCCATTTGAAACAACATGAGTGAACCTAGAGAGCGTTACGTCAAGTGACATACATAAGCTGAGCATAGAGTTGGATACCACGTGACCACACATATTTGTTGGAGTTACGAAAGTTGAACTCTTGAAAGTAATAGAACGGTTGTTACCACAGACTAACATAAGGGAATAAGTGTATAAAAGGGTGATGGTGGTGAAGGGGTACAAATTCAGTCTGTTAAGAGGTATAAGTTCTAGTGTTCAATCATGTACAAGGATACTATTTTTAATAATAATAAATTACTTGTTTCAGAAGAGTCACAGAAGATTCTAAAGTTCTCCACCATAAAAGTTAGACATATGTTAATTAGCTTCACTAGTCATTATAAAGTGTACACGTAGATCAAAACATTACAGCATATGTCATAAATATATACACTTATTTTGTTAATTAAGAAAAAACCAAACTTTACAAAATCCAACAATGTAGACATTAAATAAGACACATCTTGGAAAGGTATTGTTTAGCCACATTCTAAAAGTAATTATTATTTACCATCATTTTCATTGCAGAGTGGCCTTTCAACTTCCTTATTCTTTCCTGCTACTACTAAATCTTTGGAATAGGAGCCATAGGTCTTTATTTTAAAGCTCAATTCTTCCTTTAAATAGCTATGTGATCTGATGTTTTAAAAAAAAAAAACTATGTGTAACTTCACTACAAAATGAAAACATGCTTTCCATGATCAGTGAAATTCAATGACAATCATTCTATAGAGACACAATTCACCATCATGAACCAAGCTACAAATACAATTTTTAATAAAAGATTCCAAGTCTGGTTGAAAAACAACTCAATTCATTATGCCTGTAGGAATTCTGTTTCATCTCCATGCAATCAAGAGGAAAGCAGCTGGGGTCATTAAGAGGAGCTAGTTAGCATCACTGCTATGATTAAAGAGAGGAGAGCCACAACTGACCCACTGCAGCAAAAGCCACAAATTGGACATGGCTGTAGATCCTCAGTCCATAGTTGTTCCCATGGGATGACCCTAGTGACTATTGCTCATCTCAAAATTGCATTAATCAGTTCTTGGCTGCAAGCAACACTAGTAAACTCAACTATCTAAAGCAAAAAGGGAACATTTTAGGAGGACATGGAGTCTTATAGAATTGGCTGTGAAGAGCAGGTACGGTCCTGCGTTGGTGGCACAGGTCTTTAATTCCAGCACTCAGGAGGCAGAGGCAGGCAGATCTCTGTGAGTTCGAGGCCAGCCAGCCTGGTCTAGAGAGTGAGTTCCAGACAAGGCTCCAAAGCTACAAAGAGCCCCTGTCTCAAAAAAAAAAAAATGCTAAGATGTTTTGAGGCTGCTGATCAGTACTTCTGTTCTAGCATAGGAAAAGCCTGTTCATTGAACTGCTCTATGTCCAGTATGATGTCAAAATGTCCTTTCCAAACAATACTTACATAAGAGTCCCAGAATAAAAAAGTGCTACCCATTCCTGGATCAGTCAGAACTTAGATTACAGGAAAAGTGGGAGTCTAAAGTCAAAAAGTATATATGATTTCTAGATTGTACTCACTGGAGAAGTTCACACAACAGAGGTGTAGGCCTGGAGGGAAAAAAAATTGGTGTGAGGAAGAAAAAACATGACCAGGAAGGAGCAGGAAAAGAGAAGGAGATTTTCCTGTCCAAAATCTTAAAGCAAATTATATGTCAATATTTTTGTTTAATGCATTAGGTGGGACGTGATCATCACAGGGCTCAAAGCAATGATAAATATTTAACATGACCTTGAATTCTGCTTTTCTTAAATTATTTAGGTAGTACATAAGTAAATTCATTCAGGAAAACTTCATACATTATTTAAAAATCATTATAAAATCTTAAAATACTCTTTTGCATTCCCAATCTTGATCCTGTTCTCAAAAATGACATCAATTTGCTCCATTCATAAATGAAAGAATGTGCTTGTGCTTATACACAGAACTATGAAATTATGTATTGTTCATATAATAAGTATAATACTTGTTTTTTTCTTGGGAAAAGTACATATCAAAGTTATTTTCAAGGTAACAGCATATAGTTCCACCTCATTGTTTTTAGTTGTTGTATTGAAATCCATTGTTTGTCTACACACACACCACACAATTTAAGGCCAGCATGAGATGGCTTGCTGGGTAAAGGCGTTTGCTACAGAGACTGAAAACTAGAGTTCAATTCTAGTTTGGTAGATGATAAATTGCCCTCTGATCTCCACACATACACTGTAGCATGCATGCATGTGATATTAACTGGAACTTCAAGGATAAAGTCATGCTACCCAACTGCTGTTCATCAGCTAAAGAAGCATGTCATCAAAGAGACAGCAGCAACAGGTCACCTCATGGTTGTCAGAGTCAAGGCATTCCTGGAGTTTGACAGATGACAAATTGTGCAACTAGGATGCCCCAAAATACTATTTTTGACTTTTTCCTTTCACACATGCAACACACACACACACACACACACACACACACACACACACACACCAGGTACACATACACACACCTTAATAAATGTGATTCTTAAAATAGTTTTTAACTATTTCTATAAAGATAGAAATTGGTTCCAAACAACTGAAATCTGGGAAAAGCACTAAATTGTTATTTTGAAGCACTTGCCGTGAGCATGTGTCCTCCTTGAAATGAAGCAGTATACACTGAGGGGTATACATCAGCAGTGTAGTTACCTCAGTGGTGCACTTATCACTCTTCTGAATTGTGTCCTACACAAAGGGGGGAAGAAACCTCACATTGAAGTTTGATTGTAGTATGAGCCAGGTAAGATAATCTCAGCCTTGTAAGAATCCAACAAAAAGTGACTACATACAATAAAAACTACCACATCACACAAAATGAAGAGGTAGGAATTTCAGGAACAGAGCAATACCAACAGCACCCCAGTTTTTTCAATCATTTTACCATTTTCCCCAGAATGATGACTTTGTCCTCTGTTCCCCCATGATTGAAAGATGATTCCAATAGTTTCAAACTTTTGTTCCTCATACAGTGTGCGAGTGTGTGTGTGTGAGTGTGTGAGTATTTGTACCTGTGTGTGTATGTGTGTGATGTGTGTATGTGTGTGTTTGTGTATGTGTGTGAGTGTATATGCCTGTGTGTGTGATGTGTGTATGTGTGTGTGTGTATGTGTGTGTACAAAACAACAACAACAAAAAACCTCATTCAATGAACTCTCACTCATACCTAGTTAGTTTGCATTGTCACGTGTAAGAAGAAAAATATTACTACCTGGTCAGACTAGAAAACATGCCCATCTCATTTTACAGAGCTAGAGATGAGTTGGTGAAACACTGTCATCTAAAAACTAAAACAGTTTTAGTCTCATTGGAAAGGAAACAGTAGAAATAGGGAGGAGGCTTCTCCAGACACCTGGCAATGCCCACACTACAGTGAACTTCCATGATGCACACAGGGAAAGGCCTTCATGTCAGTCTGCAACCATGAAACGCATGGCTCCAGAGAGTCATTAAAATGCCAAGGAACTCATTTCCCTTATCATTAGTTCATAAGTGTGAAGGTTTGTCAAGGCAATGCAGACAAGTCATATGTAGCCGGGTAGACTGAGAGAGTAGGACATAAAATTGATTTTCAAGTACCAGCTATTGTTAAGAAATGAAATTTCCCTCTATTCTCTATTCCACTTGTTCTCATCCATTTCTTTATCCATCCTACAAAATGGGCTCACACTTCTCATCCAGAAACTCAGAACATAAAAAATAATGTTCTTTTGAAATGACAAGTCTGCCTAATGAGACACTTGTTAGTCTTTTGCTTAAATTAGAAATTTGAGAGAGATGGACATGGACTATTGAGAGCACATTAACCAGTTTATTATAGGGCAGGAGAGTGAGAGAGAGAAATGGAAGAACAGATCAGGGCAGAGAGTAAGAGAGAAGAGAGACAGAGAAGAGGGTGTGAGTGAAGGGAAGAGCAGAAGAGAGAAGAGGGGAGAGGCGAACTTTTAACAAAGAACCCCACGAGCGCACTGAGGTTCCACACATGTGCAGAGTCCTCACACAGAGTCTGTAATGTGTGATGAGTGACATGGTGATGGCCTAGCATGTCCCCGTTCGTGCCCCACCCATCGTCAGGTGGCGGGGTCAGCCTGGTGTTGGTCCTAACAACACTCAGTTTAAAAAGTATGTGTATTATATGAGTACATATTCATACCTATATATGTGCATTTATTTTTATATTACAAACAAAGAAATTAGAAAATATAGACAAAAGGAAAAAATTTAAAGAATTCATAATTTTCCATCCAGAGACAATCACTGTTCACAGAGAATTGTATCATTTTTGTCATTTAAAACTCATTTTATGGGACTGGAGAAATGATTCAGCAATGAATACTTAATTGCTCTTGAAGAAGACTCAGATTTAGTTCTGAGAACCCATACCAGTTAGCTCACAACTACCTGTAAAGTACTTGGGAGGCATAGGCAGGTGGATCTCTGAGTTTGAGGTCATCCTGATTTTCAGAGTAGGTTACAGGACAGCCAAGGCTATACAGAGAGATCCTGTCTTGAAAGACAAACAAAACGACCCTCAAAAAATAAGGAATAAAGCTATGAAATCGTCAAGAATGACACTAAAAAGGACATTAGAGAGTAGACATGCCTCCTATGTACATGGATCAACAGAGTTAATATTGTGAAAGCGGTTGACTTAGATTCTTTCAGTTACCATGGCAAAAATGCCATGACCAAGGCAACTTAATAGGAAGAAGAAAACATTTAAAAGGGACTTACAGTTTCAAAAGGTAAATCCATGACCATCATTCAGAGAGCATGGCAGCAAGCAAGCAAGGCACTGGAACGGTGTTTACAAGCCCATCCACAAGGACAGGGAAGAGAGTGGATGGAAAAGAAAGGAGAGAGAGAGAGGAATGGAGGGAGGGAGAGATAACTGGGAATGATGTAACCTCATATAACATACCTCCTCCAAAAAAGCCATACCTCCTAATGCTTCCCAAACAGTTCCATCAACTAGGGACTAAGCATTCAAATATATGAGTCTATGGGGGCCATTCTCACCAAACCACCACACCACAGTGGTTTGGAACACATAAAATATGTTCAGCATCCTTAGTCATTCAGTATATGAAAAACAAAACCACATTAATACTCCATTTCACTTAAAAACAACCCATAGCAAACCCTATAAAAGTCTAATGATTGGCATTCTTAAAAGAAATAGAAAAATCAATCCCAAAATTCATATGGAAGTGCAAAAGACCCTAAACACCCAAGGCAATCCTGAGTGAAAAGATCAACAGTTTATGTAAAACAGTGCCTGACTTCAAAGTCACTGCAAGGATACTGTAACAAAAATACAGTGGGGTTGGAAAAATGGCACATAGACCAGTGGGATAGAAGAGAACACCCAGACTTCCCTAACTTTTCAATTCTAGAAATCATATAAAAAAAACATCATACCTTAGAGAAAAGACAGTCTCTTTAACAAATGGTGCTTGAGAAAACAATAATGGTTGTAAAATGGGAAACTAGATTCCTATATAGATTCCTACACACACACACACACACACACACACACACACACACACACACACACACACACCTGTACAAAATTGATCAGATCTTAATGTAAGATTTTAAACTTCGAAATTTCTACAGAAAAACAGAGAAATTACTTTAAAATATAGGTATGGTCACTAACTTTCTGATCAGGTCTTAAATAGCTTAGAAAATACTTCCAAGAATGTACAAATGGAATTGTATCAAATTAAAATACTTACCCACAGCAAAGAAAATAATTTTTATAGTGAAAAGTGTCTACAAATCATGAAAAAAAATTATGGGCAGCTATTTTTACACTTTGGGATTAAAATCTGGAATACAGAGAGAACTGAAAAGAAAAAAGCACACACACACACACACACACACACACACACACACACACACACACACACACAACTTCAACCAATAAATGGGTGAATGAATTGAACAGTGTTCAAAAAGAGAACATTTGCTCAGTCAACATATGGCAAATGTTCAACGTCCTTAGTCGTTCAGGAAATACAAAACAAAAGCACATGGAGACTCAGTGTCACCTTTGTAAGAAAGGCTATGATGAGGAAAATAAACAACAGAAGATGACAAGGAAAGGACACCCAGTACACTGTAGGTGGGAATGCAAATTAGTTCAGCCACTGTGGAAATCAGCTCCTGCAACAAACTAAAACCATAAGTACCATGTGATGGAATGATAGTAGTCACTGTGGTAACTAGTGTTGTCATCTAACTAAAATGTCACTATGCACAAAATCCTAAGTCAGATTTATTTTTTTATTTTTTCCATTCATTTATTTAGTTCATAAATAAAGTCATGCACAATTATGATACAGAATACAGTATGTTCACAATGGCATGGCTAAATTAAACTAATTAACATGTTATATCACACATATTCATCATTTTTTGTTTTGAGAACACTTAAAGTATACTATCTCACAATTTTTAAAATATAGAATATTGTTATCAACCATATTTATCATGCTCTCAGTAGATCTCAAGACTTCAGAGAGTCCATGCCTCTTGTCCAACTGCAGTTTTATATCCTTAAACCAATCATTTCCCCATTGTTATCCCACATTGATGCCTAATAGCCACAATTCTGCTCTCTGTTCGCATAAGTTCATCGTTTCTAGGTGATGCATAAAATTGAAATTGTGTGATATTTGTCTTCCAGTGTGTCACTTATTTTTTTTTGGCAAGCATATAACTTTACTACTTACTAAAGATGAAATCAAATTTGCATGCACAGGTGAGCACTCACTGAAACACCTTGGATTCATCACATATTTGAGTTTCAATTAGCATATATATATATATATATATATATATATATGAGAGAGAGAGAGAGAGAGAGAGAGAGAGAGCAATAATGGCAATATGTTATGCATCAATAGCAGCAACAGCTTTTCCAGGTTATGCAGTCCTTTGAACAAAATTATAGAGACATCCAGCACACTCCATTTTACAAAAACAAAAAACAAACAAAAAAACAAACAACAACAACAAAAAAGTAAAAAACAGAATCCCAGAAAACAGCACAGTTCTGTTACTCTTGTGGTACTTGGCACCATTTTTTTAAATTAGTTTCTCAGTCATGATCTTGGAGGAAACCATTTTGAGCAACATCATTAAAAACAGCTCTGATAAAGCATGGTCACTACTATGTATCATAAAGCAGGTCCACATATGAGTGAGGACATATCATGTTTGTCTTTTTGTGATTGGGTTACCTCGCTCAGAATGGTTTCTTTGAGTTCTATCCATTTTTCCTGCAAATTTCAAGATTCCATTGTTTTTTTTTTCCTCTGAGTAGTACTCCATTGTGTAAATGTACCACAATTTCTCTATCCATTCTTCGGTTGAGGGACATCTAGGCTGCTTCCGGTTTCTGGCTATTACAAATAATGCTGCTATGAACATGGTTGAACATATGTCCTTGTTATATGAATGTGCTTCTTTTGGGTATATGCCTAGAAGTGAAATTGCTGCATCTGTGGTAGACTCATTCCGGTTTTCTTGAAGAGTCGCCATACTTATTTCCACAGTGGCTGTACAAGTTGGCACTCCCACCAGCAGTGGAGGAGTGTTCCTCTTTCTCTGCATCCTCTCCAGCATAAACTGTCATTGGTATTTTTGATTTTAGCCATTCTGACAGGAGTAAGATGGTATCTCAAAGTTGTTTTGATTTGAATTTCCCTGATGACTAAGGATGTTGAACACTTTCTCATGTGTCTTTCAGCCATTTTAGATTCTTCTATTGAGAATTGTCTATTTAGTTCTGTACCCCACTTTTTAATTGGGTTGTTTTGTGTTTGGGGGACAAACTTCTTGAGTGCTTTGTATATTTTGGAGATCAGCCCTCTATGAGATGTGGGGTTGGTGAATATCTTTTCCCAGTCTGTGGGCTGCCGTTTTGTCTTGCTGACTTGTCTCCTTTGCCTTACAGAAACTTCTCAGTTTCAGGAGGTCCCATTTATCAATTGTTGACCTTAACTGTTTATCAGCTATACTTCTTTTCTTTCAAAATTATTTTGCCACTTACTACATGGATGATGTGAAGGACATTATACTAATAAAGTAAGCCAGACACAGAAAGACAAATACTGTATGACCTCATCTAACTGAAATCCAAATATTGTGTCAATGAAGAAGGAAGTAAAATAGTTGATGCCAGGTGGTAAGCCGAGGGAAGTAAAGAGTCCATAAGTGGTTACCATCTATATTATCTGATGTAT
This sequence comes from Cricetulus griseus, assembly GCF_003668045.3. Classification (NCBI taxonomy): domain Eukaryota; kingdom Metazoa; phylum Chordata; class Mammalia; order Rodentia; family Cricetidae; genus Cricetulus; species Cricetulus griseus. The sequence goes on from NC_048598.1 coordinate 144,494,057, forward strand.
CAGTTGAAGGCTGGAGGGATGTAGAAGTGGTTAAGAGCACTGGCTGCTCTTTCAATGGACCCAGGTTCAATTCCCAACACCCGCATGGTAGGTAGCTCACAGCCGAACTCCAGTTCCACGAACTCTAATGTTGTCTTCTGGCCTTCAGAACACCTGCACACACATGAAACACATACATACATGCAGGAAAAGACTCACATACGCAAAATGCAAATAAACTTTAAATATAACAAAGAAATATAAGTCCTATAGATCTAACAACTAGGGGTTATAATTAATATTACTGTATTATGTGCCAAATTTGCAAAGTTAATATATCCTAAATATTATCACCACACATAAAAAAATCTGTGAGATGATGGATGTGTCAATTTACTATATTTGTAATTATAATATACAGATATTAAATCATAACTCATCATATATTTTAGATATGCATAATTTTGTTTGCCAGTGATATATAAATATAGCTTAAAATAAAGAAAAAGAATTTAGAGTTTCTTAAAGATAGAAAGTAGGTTTGTTCTATCCAAAGCTTTGGGTTGAGGAGGATGAACAAGATTTTAATGGGTTTCAGATTTCTGTAGGTTATAATAAATGTATTCTGGAATTACAATATTAGTGATGGTTAGTTGTGAATAAATACTGCTGCAAAATTTGCGATGCTGTGGTTGAATTTAAGAGAAATAAAGAAATAACTTCTGTAGAAGTTTTACCACAATGCAATAAAAAAGAAAGAAAAATCAAACTAAGTCAGATGAACCCCAAAGGCTTCCCTAATTGGTGGCAGTGCCCTAAGAACCCAGCACAACATGACACTAAACAGGAAGGATATCCCACAGCCCTCTAGAAATAGAAATGAGTCTTCACTGATATAGAAAATCCAGGGCTAAAGATGAGCACTGTCTGCAATCATTTCTTTCCCTAATTAAGCCAAAAACTAAACAAGTGCCCCAGGTCATATTATTTAGCTCATTTGTTTTCCTCAGATGAAACCATAGTTAAAGCAGGGCATTTGTCCTTTCACTCTGGGGCTCTAAAAGCTAAATAGAAGAGTTCGGATCAAATCAATTTGTGTTCAATCCAAGCTGAAATATAGGAAAGAAAATCACTTAGGGTTGTGTTGTGTGTCACATGTGTGAAACATGAAGCCATAGAGAGACATGGGACAGTACAGTAAAAGATATATTGGCCACATCATAACATGAAAAACAGTGCTACTGAGTGTGTCCCATCAACTGCTGACATCTGTTCCCCTTGTCAAAGGTGTACTAGCAGGACATTTAAAATAAATGTATCTCAGCATGGTACCCAGAGTCACATCCTCCCTTCACCAGAGTCATATGCTCCCTTCACTCGAACAACAATCTTTTGAGTCATTTTGAGGTTCTAGTAAAAGAGAAGTGAGTAGAGTTAGAGACACCTGATTCATTGAGGTGGTTAAAAAAAACTTAAAAAATATACTTTATGTCATAACCTATCACCACAGTATTCAAACTAATAAACACTGACAATGTGTAGCGCTGTTCACCACAACAGAAGCTTTTAAAAGAGTTTGAATAATAATTACTTACTATGTTTCTGTAGATACACCGCCCTCCCTGTCAGATTTGACATGTGGTATTAAAAGATCGCCTGCAAATCATGACTCCCAGCATGGCAGGTCAGAAACCAAAGGCAAGACGGCTTGTTCTTTAACATAAAAGTGCCACATGGCGTCTTAATATAAAGTGTATATCATTCTTTGTGGTTCAACAACTTGATTATTCTTAGAGATAAATTTAGAGTAAAATGGAACTTAGCAATGTTTAGAGTGGTCTGCAGCTGGGTACAGAATCCCAGAGATTGCCCTGGCATTTGCTTGAAGAAGACAGAGCTTTTAAGGACCAGGAGGTCAGCAATAGAAGGTCTCTAACAACTGTTAAGAATTGCCTCAGGGTGTCAGTGATTGCTGGAGGTTCTGGGTGGTGTCTCGATACCAGGGATGTCTTGCCAGGCTCAATAAGTAGAGATTAAGTGCAGTTTATGCCCTTGCTGACTGTGGGATAGTAGATAAAAGGACAATGTGTTTGATTTGATTTTTCAAAGGACAGAGGAACACTTCTTTCAATTAGCCAATCAGCAACAAATATTCACTAAGCATTTACAGCACTCCCAACATTTTATTAAATGCCCAAAATCCAATGGCAAGTTCAAATGAATAGTCCCATATTTTTAGGAAGTTCAAAGCCTAGGAAGTAAGAATGACATTAATGACAAAATTATATGACTAACTGCAGTATTGGCACTGTGATAAATGCTGCCAATTGAAAATCTAGGCACTTTCCAACCAGTGCCAAGAAGTTCTGTCCCCAGCAACAGAATGTGGGAAATTGGGGATGGTTCTTGGAACATAGACAATGGAAAGGAGGTGTGAAGAGTGTGGGGATGAAGGAGATCACCTAAATGCAATGAGTGTGCAGAGCCCCAGGTGCATGTTGTTGGGAGTTGGGATCGATTTAGCTAAAGCAGAGAGGAGACAGACCTGAAGAGATATGAGGAAGTGCGCTTTGCAGGGCCTTGGACTTTATGTTAAGTGCTCATATCTTTAGTGCTGTGCGGAAACTAAGGTCAATAACGATTTTAAAGGGGGTTCACAAATGCTTACACAACAAAGTTGCAATGCTAGCTCAAAAAGATAATGTCAAATGAGTGTTTCTGTGTCCTTGATTCATAGTTAGGCTAACACCAACGGGCAGTAAACTATAGAGAACATTTTTAAGCAAACAGAGATTTACTGGAGGGTGATATGTAAGACTACAAGAGGGATGGACTGTCCAACCACAGAGAGACTGTGTAGCCATGTCTATTGTGCTATCCACAGTAGTTAGGAAATCAAAATCACCTAGATGTTTGTCAGTCAAAGATGTGGGTAAAAAAAACTATGATCAATGCACACAATGGAATTTTTTTCAGGCACCAAGAAAAATGAAATTACGAGATTTGCAGGAGCATGAATGGAATTGGAAAATACTATAACTGGGAGAGGTAAACCAGTCTCAGGAAAACAAATACAGCATGTTCTTGCTCAGGTGGGAAACTCACTTTTTAGCTTTTCTATATGTGTTTTTATATGGTAGTAAGTGTTGGTGGAAGTCAGGCAAGCAGAAAGGGACCCCATGAAAGGAGGAAAGAGAGGCTTTCATCCTGGTATTTTAAAAATACCATCTTTAGTTTATTCTTTGAGAATTTTCTACATGTGTACAATGTATTTTGATCATATCTTTCCTCTCCCCTCTTACTCTCCTCAATACTCCAAACCTTGCTGCCCACAGCTTCATGCCTTCTTTTTTTTCATTTTTAATGACACAGTAAATCCAGCTACTGCTGCCCATGTGCAGTATTAGAGTCATGGAAAACCTATTAGGAACCACACCCTTAAGGAAAATTGACTATACACATCCCAGCAGCCGTCAATAACCAACAGTTTCTCAGTATAGAGAGAGGCCACATGAGCGCCTCCCCAGTCCATTCGGGAATTTTGGCTAGTTTGATTTAGATTTTGAAATGAGCATCGAGAGCTACGCTAATCTACAGCTATTCAGAATAGCATCTGATACTATGTCCACTTAACAAAATAATGGTACTATATTCTCCCCTAGTTGTTTATGACCTCTCAGCCATGAATTCTTGGCTAATTTCATAGAACCAGTCACCAGTTCCATCCTGTGGTGTTCTATCCTTAAGTTCAACCAAAAAGCAGCTGTTTAGCACCATAGCATTTGTATTACTCTAGCACCCATGGATATATTTTGCCAAAGCAGTTATCAGTCTTCTTACAGAGCTCACAGGTGGGTAAGGTCAGTGGTGCTTTTTAAATTCAGGAACATACAACTTATTACTTTGAAAGCTAGCCAGCAAGCAGGAAGTTTCTAGTAGCAGCTTGATTTTGCCATGTCCTGTGACCAAAAGTATATGATATCTTCAGCAATAGGGACTTAATATTGAGTTGTAATGGGTAACTAAATGTAATGGCAATAGCTTGTCCTGTTTTGACCATCTCTAAGGAACTCAAGGAGAGGTATTCCACACCTGGAAGTGGGGTTTTTGTTTGATATTCTATGGTTTCTGGAAGGAGCACTATTCTCCTGCGTATGATAACAGAATACCTGTGGTCTGAATGTAGGAAGGGCAATGATAGGTATAGAAGGATACAAATAGAGGAGGCAAGAAGATAAGAGCCATTGCATGTAACTTAAAATATGCAAAATTGGCAATCTCAAGAATGGCAGGTAAATTCAGAGAAAAGAGAAGAAAACAAAGAATTACACACACTAGTTTGGCTTGATACTATTATTTTGGGTTTTTAAAAAGCACATTTGAACTGGTTCACACTTGTAACCCTAACACTCAAAAGAGTGAAACAGGAGGATTGCCAGGAGTTCACAGACAGACTGGGCTATATACAATCCTGAGTTACAGAGTGATATGTAGTCTAAAAAGGAAAAGGAAGGAAGGGAGAGAGGATGGAAGGGAGGGAGGGAGGGGGTGAAGGAGGAAGGAAAGAAGGAAGGAAGGAAGAAAGGAAGGAAGGAAGGAAGGAAGGAAGGGGCATTCCAAATGAAGGTCTATGTATGAGTAAAAAAGTATGCTTTACAAGTGGTGCATATTTATTGCTGTGTGTTTGAAATTTCACAATGGAAAAATGTTTTTGAAGAAATAATACCGTGTGTGAACCTGACTTACTCTCAAGGAATGAATTGAAGTTGACAAGCACACAAAGGTAAAAGTTTTAGTGTATTCCATGTGTAAAGTTTCAGCATCCAGTATTTATGGAAATGTCATCAGCTTCAGTGGAGAGAAACTGTACATATTAAAGAAAACAGCTGGGGAAGTTCCCTGTAAAGAACAGTTACCCTACAAAACAAAACAGTACAAAGATGACAAAAGTGCAGTGACATTTTGAAATGTTAGTTACATGATATCAGTGACTGAGTATACATGGAAACCCGCCCTAGGTTTTCTCAAAACAGATTTTCACCTTTTCTTCTTTTCCACAATGCCATGATTCCAGCTACTAGGGAAATTTCACTCACAGTTTAATCATTTCCAAGTATCAAAGCTGAAAATTTTTAAGATTCTGAACGTTGCATATGTTTATATATTATTTATTCTTATGTTTATATTATCTATTCTTAATTATTTGTATTACGACTAACGTAGTAAGGAAAATACATTTTGAAATGCTTAGTGCTAAACTGTGCCCACAATGGACTAAATGCTTTAAATATATAACCTCTTGTCAGGAAGCAAGGCAGTAGAGGCACACGCCTTTAATTCCAGCATTCAGGAGGCAGAGGCAGGCGGATCTCTGTGAGTTCGAGCCCAGCCTGGTCTATAGAATAAGTTCCAGGACAGCCAGGATTACACAGAGAAACCCTATCTTGAAAACTCTTGTCCTCTTATAATCCTTATTACAATGCTGGTGTGATGAAGGGGAAGTGAAACACAACTCACTTTTAGTGAATCACATGGGGGCTGAGAGTTGGCTCGATGGTGAAAATATTCCCTGTACATGTCAGCTCCTGGATTTGATAACCCAAAAGTCTCAGGTGAGATGAAAAACACTGGACAAGAAAGTTGACAGGCTGATAACATCTGTAAGAAATCAGGACCTGGCAAGTTCCTAGTAAGAAAGAAGAGCTACATTCTACATACCAAGCTCTGTTGGTATTTACAACTTCCACACCGCAGAGAAGGTTCCTTTCTCTGCCCCATAAAGCTCTGAGACTCCTGTGCCCTAGGCACACTGTCTCCACTTCCTGGGAGACATTGCTGCCCTCCATTGTTCTGATTAAGGAAAGCCTGCTGCTGCAGAAGTCAGTCCCCTCTTATTTTCACATCATCTTGATTAATCCCAACTAATTTGGTGCTGAAACCCAGAAGGAGTGTGGGGTCCCAGGCCTCCTCTTTAAGAGAACTTTCTTCTCTCCCCTTACTCATCTCCCTCACTTTCTCTGACACCTATCCCACAGAGAGTAAGACCACTTTCTGCACATACTAAAGATCTAAGCAGCCATCCAACTCCAGGCTGAAACCTCGGGTTTCATGACCTTTGTTTACTCGAGTGGTGCAAGTGCTATTCTAGGGTTTTATTGTTATGCCATGGAAACTCAGTTTGGGTCCTTTGCCTCTTCTCTCTCTACTGATATCCAGAGAAGAAACTTTGTCATTTGCCACACAGATACATCCATCATCCACACACCAAGGTAAGATCTGGATTCACTCTGCAGGAACCTGAGATTGACATCCTCCATCCAGACCCTGGTGGGAGAGGGGGGCTGTAGCTGGCATTGGGGACTCCTGTTGCTGGTCAATCATTTCTGGCCACTTTCTGGTTGGAGATGATGACTTATTCCCAGAAACAAGCCTCACTCTTACCTTGTCCAAAACAAGGTCCAAGATATCAATTCCTACACGCCTTAAAACAAACCTCCAAGCATCAGTACACATAATATGATGTCTGGACCCAATACAAGTTAGAACATCCTTTCACTTTTCAAAGTCTCACTCACTCAGACAACTTCATAGAATGCCACAGCAAATGGTCTGATGTTCCCTAATTTCAAGTGTCCTTTCTATGTCCTCTCACCCCTCTCCTTATTCCTCCTGTTCTGAGTACCAGATTTTACCAGCTCAAACTTCTAAACCTAATTACCTGAATTCTCAAATGGTAATCTAGTTGATGAGCTTTATCAAAGCAGTGTGGCTGCCATTCTTAGATTAAGGTGACAAACTGTCCCATACAGTTTAAGCTCACTGAGAAGCTTGCTCTAGAGAAGGCACGTGACCCCCCTTCAGACTCAAGCTTGTTTACCTGTCCTGGATCAGGCTGCCCACCCCCCTACTGTGATGAGAAAAAGCAGAACAAAATAGCCCAAGAAATAAAGACATCACACCATTAAGGACAACTAATGGTTCAACTATTTCTAGCATGAGTTACTATTATTTGTCTCATATTAAGAGATGTCTCTAGTAAAAACCAGCTATTGTAAAAGGATACAAAAGTAAAAGTACCCACCATCCCCACCCCTGAATCTGTGGCAAGGAGCTGTTGGCACCCTTCCCCCATCCTGGAACTGAGCTGGCAAAGTTCTTTAGGGATATTTGGGGAGTTACTCTCCATCTAGAAACAAATCTTTGGACTTCAAGAAGTATCTTTGTTTCTTTCTCCTTCCTTTGTTTCTTTTGCTACTTTGAGAGAGTAGCAAATCAAACTGTGATTCCAGCTACTCTCACAGCTGCCTGTGGACTCTGATTCTTAGAGCTGTGTGCTGACTAGCTTTATATCAATGTGACACATGTAACAGCCATCTGAGAGAAGGAAATGCCTCCGTAAGATCAGGCTGTACGAAAGCCTGGAGAGCATTTTCTTGACTAGCATTTGATGTGGGAATTCCCAGCCCATTGTGGGCAGTGCCACCAGTAGACTGCTGGTCTTGGATGCTATCATGACTGAGCTAGTATGAGGGGCAAGCCAAGAAGAGCACTCCCCCATAACCTCTGTCAGAGCCTGCTTCCAGGTTCTTGCCCTGTTTGAGTTCCTTTCCTGATGTCCCCAAGCAAGGGCTTGTGACCTGTGAGTTGTAAGGTGAAATAACCCTTTCCTCACCAAACAAAAAACAAAGAAGTAAGGAAAGAAAGAAAGAAAGAAAGAAAGAAAGAAAGAAAGAAAGAAAGAAAGAAAGAAAGAGGGAGGGAGGGAGGAGGGAGGAGGAGAGGGAGGGAGGGAGGGAGGGAGGAAGGGAGGAAGGAAGGAAAATATTAACTAAGACACCTGAGATCAGAAACTTCTTTCCTTTTTTTCTTTAGCTTGATATTCTTGGCATACCTGCTTAGGCCATAGGTACTATCACTGCCTATTTGCATACTAAACTAACTAAAGTATCTTTTCAAAGGCAGCATGATTTCTAACATCTCTATGTTGTTTCCCTTTCATAATCAGGGTTATAAAACAGTAATCCCAACAAACAATAACATTCAAAATGATCTTATGTATGATTGTGTACATATAGATTGTGACTACAGTTAGTTATTTCCAGGTATTTAGTGCCAAATTTACTTAGAAGTCTTATAAATGCTCATGTAAACTAACGTTGTTAACTTGGCCCAACTCAGTATTTTCCATATGCAAACTGAAAATTTAAGAAAAAATAATAATAAAAGAAAAAGATACATTTAATAAATGTGACCACATGGGTTAAAAAAAATTAAAAAGATGGTTAATTGTGGCATCTGAACCACAACTAAGTCCGAGTATCAGGCGAAAGCCTGAAAATTTAATTAAAAGTGGAGCCATCTGGCCACTTGTGCTATGTGTGTCTGTCCAACTTTATACATCCTCTTTTTTTCCTAGGGGAGAGCAGCTTTATATACACTTACAGCACAATGGAAAACCCACAGGAGTAAGAGCTCATGGAGAAACCCCAGGTGTAAGAGCTTGTGGGCAAAGAGCTCATGTTTTCCCAGGTGTAGTGGGGAGAGGCCAGTCTATAAGCCAGGTCTAGAAAGCAGGATGAACCTGTGGTTATTGGCTGACAAGCAACTCACAGAGATCCCATGGGGGTTGGGACCCAATAGTTAATGGCCCTAAATATTTCTTTGGGACAGTTAACATGAGTAATTTTTTTAAATGAAAAAATTTAAATGTGCTTTAAAAGACAAGACAAATGATCATACAGTTCTGGTCAAAATAGTATCTCCTTGGTCCTTCCTCCATTTCTGGTTCTACAGTGTGGTCCCTGTTACTTAAGGGAATAATTAACTTTCACAGGTGATTGCTCCTACCCCAGTATAGGTTATTTTGTTCCTGTTGGACAAGTGTCCCTTATTTAGATAAGAATAACTTATGATGTACTCTTAGATGTATTTTGTATATACAAATACATAAACAATTGAAAGATTTAAAAGATATTTAACCACCATTGCCTCTTTAAAAACAAACAAACAAATAAATGGGTTATTTCAAGGTCCTAACTTTATCGAGATCCGAAAAAAAAAAAAAAAACCAACAGCTAACATCCAACTCTTAGAATACAGGGCTCTGTCCTATTTTCTAAGTTAAGCCACTGCCGTCTTCATACTTTCAGCTGTGACAGTCTAAAAGGATCACAGCAGGATTCGTTAAATGTTAATACTCCTTCACAAAAATAGGACATTAACAGGCCATCCCAGACAAATTCATGTTATGCAACTGAGGCCTAATGAAGAAGGGATAGACATTGCTTAGTTCCACCTTTTCCCAGGAAGAAAACTTTTATAACACATAATAAATTCATTCCTTGATGCTATTACTGTTCATGATATAAAGAAAAAATGTTGAAAGGATTTAAAGATAAAAGTTGTTTTAGTAAAGTGTGTGTGTGTGTGTGTGTGTGTGTGTGTGTGTAAACTAAGATCGTTAAATGTTTCTAGAATGGAAAAGAATAATAGAAAAATTTTGCAAATAATAAAGGTCTGAGCAAGTTATTTAGGGAACATAATAATGAGACTTGGAGATGCTGTGTATGGTATTGAAGTTTCTGAGTTCAAAGATCAATAATTACAGGAACTGTCTAAAATGTACATCTAATAAAAGTTTATTTAGAAATACATAGTTATTGAAATATTATACAGTAGCTGACAAGATTGGTGGAAGGCATCTTCTGTGTATTTAATAGCCATACCTGGAGGTTATTCTAATGTGGTCATTGGAACTAAAAAGGAGAGTATTTTCCACCTTTCCTTCCAAGGTCATTGAGGTTGCAGGAGCCTTTGGCTATCTTTTAGTGTTCTGTAACTGTGGAAAGTCATCTGTTCTTAAGGGAGGCCATGGAGACTCAACTCAATGAAATCTAAAGAGTGTGTATGTCTTCTATAAAGAGGAGGACCAACACAGGAAAGATTTCCTTAGTGCTTTCAGGAAGAGCTGTGGTCAGGCCAAGCAAGTCTTTGATTTATCCTACCATGGTAGACAACTGGAAAAAACAAACAAACAGACAAAAACAAATAAAGACTAGAGGAGCCTGAGGTTCCTCTCAAGCCCAAGTAACCCCCAAGGATTAGATTCACAAATTAGATTAATTGGTCTTAACAGTACAAAACTAAAAATTAATTTTGGGTGCCTATATGGCCTTAAGTACCTAGGGGGAAAGTATAACCAAGATTAAAATGATCAGTATGTTCCTTTAACAGTTCAGGAGACTTCAGTCCTCAGATATTATATTTAACCATATGAAATGTTATTTGGACAACTTTTGGACAACTATTTCTTACTAATGATTCTCTTGCATATACACATATATAATATTGCATATATATATATATATATATATATATATATATATATATCATATATAGGACAAGACCTTGGCTTTCTCCAGCACTATATCACCTATCCACACTGAGAAATAGGCCTATTTCCTTAAATACTGAGGCCAAGTCTAAAAGCTGTGTTTAGAAAACTATGGGACACTGTCACTTTCTGGAAAAGTGTTTCTTGAAGCTGCAATGTGTCTTTCTGCACCCTAAGCACCCATGTGCCCTGAGAAAAGGAGGCTCCAGATACTCTATCACCAAAGTCACAGGTTTGGGAAACTTAGGATTGAATCAAATGAGGACATGTCTGCTCCAAGTAGGATTTTATTGTAGACATGATGGGAAGTACCGGGCTATGAGAGAAAAGAGAAGGAGAAGACAAAAGAGAAGGAAAAGAGAGAGGAACAGAGAGAGAGCAAGTGGACCAAGAGAAAGGGGAGAACCAAAGAGAGCATTTGGGAGAAATTACTGATAGGGTTATATAGGAAAGAGAAGCTGGGGGAAGGGAAAGGATGCCCCTGGGCTGAGCAGGTTTAAGGCAGGTGATAGAGGTAAGAAGAGCAGAGAAGAGCCACAGTGTGTCCTTTGGTATGCTAATAGTTACCACAGTTATCCATCCCCTCACCTCCAGTTATTTTGGGATCTGACAAGGATACCCAAATAGGTCTTGGGATATTGTTAGACATTCCTATAGAAGTGACCCAATGGATTCTATTTCTCTTTTAAATTCTCACTTAGATACTGATTTCTCCTACAAAGCTTCTGGATGTTTGATCATTTTATAGGAGTCTTTTCTCTTTGTGACTCAGCTACCTATATGTCTCCTAGTCAACCAGACAGAAATCTCCTCCCTGGTCTTCCAATGCCCTGACATATAGGTTCAACCTACAATTTCACAATTAAAGAGCTTTCTCCACTCCTGCCCATCTCCTCTGCCTCAGGAACAGACACAGTAGTAGTATCTACCTCCACTTACTTTTTTGCAACTATCTAAGGTACTTTCTGACTCCTTAAATCCTGGGGACAGCCCTGTCTCTCCTGAACAGGAATAGCAAGGTGAAACAGCTCCTCCCTTTGCCTTTTATGCTCTCGGGCTCTGAAAGGAAGGGCTAATAACACAACAGCCTCTGGTGAGCTGATGTCTAAGGTTAACATACTGATCACATCTTCTGTAGGAAGTTAAGAACCAATGAGATTGACATATGAACTTCTGTTGATCTTTATAATTTAGACAGTGCAGGGGAATGGATCTGCAGATGGACCCTTCAGCCCCCAAAGTCACTCTGCTCCCAGAGACTTCTGCCCTCCTTCGTTTCAATTCTATAGAGGTCCATCTTCTCTTTCTTTTATTTTCACATTGCCCTCAATCAATCCTGACCAAACAGCACATAGGGTAGCTAGTCTTTGTAACGAGTTTTGTCAGCTCAATAAAAGCCTTCATCTTTGGTCACTTTTCATTGTCTTGAGCCCTCCTCTCCCCCAAAAAGGGAAAAAGTTATAAGTAATTCCATTGAACATAGCAGTGACACATCAGAATTCACTGAAATGTTTCTCAGGATAAATTGTCTTTACTAGAGTTGAAAATATTCTGAGTTATAAACACTGCATTATAAAATATTTTATTGTTAAACCCTGTTTAGAGATGGTGATAGTACTCTTTAATAGAATGTGTGCAAGGCTCTCTGGTTGATCCTCAGCACTGCAAGAAAAAATATATGATTTTATTATTTTACTATAATAAGACTTAACCTACGGCCACAATCTTCTTTCAGAGATCAAACTACATATTTGGAACACCCACTTATTAAACTGAATTATGTTGGAACTCTACGGTAACTTAGAATACTCTTGATTCACATGCACTCATTAGAACTTAAAAGAAGAATATTTGCTTTTGTCAGACCTGAGTCAGTGATCTCTCACTAGCTCAGATCACCTGATCCTGTGGGTTTCCCCATCATGGTCTTGACTCCTTTGTTCATATTATCGCTCCTCCTTCACTTCCATTGTACTCCAGAAGCTTGGCTCATTGGTTGGTTGTGGATTTCTGCATCTGCTTCCATCTGTTTCCAAAAGAGGGTTTGTAGGGGAAGCTGTAGCCACACCTACTTAGGGGCTGGCTACAGGTGTGCCTGACCACTCTTGCGAGGGCGTGGTCAGGGTGACGTAAAGGACACTTTCAGGGGATTGCATTTCTCTTTCGGTTTCACTTTTGTACTTGCAGTACAGACTGCTGCCATGCCAGCTGGCTAGGTTGCTCTGTAAGTAAGTTTCATATTTCTACCTGACTCCGTATTGGTAATTTCCCACTATATCTGGTTGTCAGGAGTGGGATATTGGAAACCGACACCCCATTTGGGACAGGCTGTGGGTCCCACTGGGCCTGCGTCCTTGGCGGGGAAAGGTCCCTCTCTTCACAGGTGTTCCCGGCTCCCAGCCAACCGGTTGCCGCTGAGCTGCTCCCAGCTTAGAGATTCACACAGACCTCCTACGGTTTTACCACCGTGTGCTTGGGACCAGCTCGGACTGCTGCCTACCCGAACTCAGAGGCCTCCAGCCCTTGAACCGAGTCGGAGTAGGTCATGGCTTTCAGCAGTGTCCGTGCAGTGGCATTAAAGCTGCCCCTTATTCAGTGGTTGCAGCCGCAAGGCCATATACTCTCTAAAATAAGCGCAGCCACTTTTGTGACCTCTCTCCACAGCTGCCACCACCACTGCCAAATGCCGAGGACTAACTGAACACCTGTGCCACCCACTGATCAAAGATAGTTACTGCATCTGGAGTAGAAATCAGGTAAAATTAGGGCGGAATATTTATCATTTGCTAAAATTGGTAATATTTTTGCTTATTAAGTGAATTCACTGTTTGAGGAGGAGGCTAATTTGCCAATTACTGGCTTATATGCCGTAATGGCAGTTAGCCTGCTGGTACAAATAATATTACCAGCCAGAGGACTCAGGAATAGGGATAAGGATAACCTCACCACCTACTTACAGGAAATAGCAGTTTTACACAGTGAGGTTTTGTAGAACAGATTAGGTCAGACCACAATTGTGCAGCAAGTGGAACAGAAATTGGATGATAAGCTTGGCTATGTGTCCAATATGCTAAAGGCAGAGCTGTCTGTTACCCAAGATGAGATACAGCATATTTATGCCATGTCTGAGGCCTTAGAGGCTAGGCTGTCAGAAGACTGTGATGAGCTAAAGAATATCTGTAGCCAGCTAGAAACTCAGATAGGCAATGTTACCCAGAAATTAGATGCAAAGGTGCAAGATACCCAGGATAGGGTTGAAGAATTGGACAATGCCATTCAATCAATTATTGAAGCATCAAAGGTAGCAGATCACAAATTTGAATCTAGATTTGAATGTTTGGAAGATAATTTAGAGTACAGGGCTGGCAGATTACATAGGTTCATATGGTTGATTGCTGAGGACTCAAAAACAACAAATCATGACCTCGAATCTAGACTCCAATACCTAGTAGGCAGTTTCCATGCCATCCAGATGCTGCCTAAGGATGATCGTATTAAAGACCTAGAAAAACATGTAAATGAGCAGTTAGAGCAATTTACAGATTCACTAACATGCTTGGAATCTTTTATGATTAAGGAGATTGAAACTTTTCAAAAGGATATCATTACTAGGCTTAAAGATCATTGGGATGTCTCAGAAGCAGAATCACTCCAATCTCAGGCACCTACTCCACCCAGGTATCTTGACTATTCTTCTAAGGTTGTACATCATTAGTGTACCCAGCTACCATGGTAGAAAAGCCAGCTTCTAAGAAACACCCTCATGGATGGATGGCTTATGAATGGCAACCTATACAGCTGAATGATCTTAAGAATATTAAAGAATCAGTTGTCTCATATGGTCTCCATAGCCCATACGTAAAACCGCTATTACATTCATGGGCAACCTTTAACAGGCTGACACCCACAGATTGGGAACGATTGGTAGCAGCTGTACTTGAGAATTCATGCCAAATCCAGTGGAAGGCATTAGTAAGGGAAAAGGCAAAGCTCCTTGAGCGTCAGGGCATAAAGGAAGGTTTTGAAGCCCCTCTAGATAAGCTTCTTGGTCAGGGTATTTATGTTGACCCCACAGGTTCAGGCTGAATATGACGACGATATACTGTCTCTATGCAGGAAAGCAGCATTAAATGCCTGGGATAAGGTTCGTGAGCCAGGAGAACGCCTAGAAGCTTATACCAGAATAGAACAGGGACCTACAGAACAGTTCCAGGACTTCTTACAAAGGTTAACTAGGGCAGTAGAATTACAGGTAACAGATCCAGAAACAAGACAATCAATTATATATACAATAGCTTATGAAAATGCAAACCCAATATGCAAAAGAATACTTTTGCCTTTAAAGATCAGATCAGCTCTGCTAGAAGAATGAGTTTTGTATGCAGCCAACATTGACTATAATGTGCAAGATACTGGAGCTTGGGTAGGAGAAGCCATCTCCAAAGGTCTAAAATGGCAACAGGAAATTAAAAGTTCTAGAGGTGAGGATATAAGGGCTTGGCAAGGAGAAGCACCTAACAAAGGTCAACATAGGTACCAAGAGGCTAGAGGTTACTACTACTATGAACCAGAACCTTGGCTAGGAAGAGACTTCCCCTGGAGACCACGAAGGAACCAGGAACCTAGATGTTTCAACTGTGGTAAAATGGGACATACTAAGAGAAATTGTAGACAAACGAATTCTAACAATGCCTCATATGGAAGGCCACTGCCTTCTGGATTGTGTAGAAGATGTGGTAAGGGGAGACACTGGACCAATGAATGTAGATCGACCCGGGACATACAAGGAAACCTGTTAAGGTCGGGAAACCCCGAGGGTGGTCTCAAGAAGGCCCCCACATCGAGAAAGGTCGGGTCATTCCCAGTAGCAGTGGGAGACAATCTCTCACAGGACCAATAGATAGTTCTTTGCCTATTGTGAAAAATGATACTGCTCTAGATGATAGTTTGAATAGTGGTGAAGAATCAAATGTGAATGGACAAAATGTGAAACGCATCTATTAATGCAAAGGTGAAAGCTTCTATTAATGACAAAAGGCCTCAGTTGAAAGTGAAAATGAATAATAAAGTTATTTCTTGCTTAGTAGACACTGGGGCAGATGTAACTATTATTACCCCAAAATCTTGGCCTCAGAAATGGCCTCTTAGAGAGGCAAATGTACAATTTTTAGGAATTGGAACTCTATCTAGAGTTTGACAGAGTGTTAACTCGGTGGTCTGCATTGGACTGTAAGGACAGAAAGGGATACTAAAACCATACGTGGCAGATATAGCTATAAATCTGTGGGGTCGTGATCTCTTACAGCAATGGAATACTCAGATTAATATTCCACCAATGTCAGATACAAATTATGTACAATCTTTAGATAGTAGAAAAGATCTGGTAAGATGCTATGGAAAACAGTTACCAACCATCCATACGGTACAGAAACTAGGTACAAATGATGGACCTTCAGAGGAGCCAAAGGCCAGGCCATTAAAGTGGCTTACAGATGAACCAGTTTGGGTAGGACAATGGCCTATGACCTCTGAGAAGCTAGAGGCTTTAGAAAAGTTAGTACAGGAACAGCTAGATGCTGGACATATAGAGGAATCTACCAGTCCTTGGAATTCTCCTGTATTTGTTATCAAAAAGAAGTCCGGTAAGTGGAGAATGCTGACAGACCTGAGAACCATAAATAAGGTAATTCAATCAATGGGCTGTCTGCAACCTGGAATGCCATTACCTTCCTTAATACCTAACAGATGGCCTATCATAGTTATTGATCTAAAAGACTATTTTTTTTAGAATACCGCTATAGGAAAATAATAGAGAAAAATTTGCATTTACTGTACCAACTCTTAATAATTCACAGCCAGTTAGGAGATATCAATGGAGAGTTTTGCCACAAGGAATGCTAAATTGTCCTACTTTGTGTCAGCACTTTGTACAGCAACCTTTGGAAATAATTCGTAAGAAACTTTCACAATCTCTTGTTTATCATTACATGGATGACATTGTTTTATCAGATTCTAATAAGGAAACTTTGGAAGGTATGTTTGAAATGGTGAAGGAATTTCTGCCTCGTTGGGGGTTACAGATTGCCCCAGAAAAGATACAAAGAGGAGATTCTATTAACTAGGTAACAAGATAGACTTACAAAGAATCAGACCTCAAAAGGTACAAATTAGGAAAGATCGTTATCAAACTCTTAATTCTCTTCAGAAATTATTAGGGGAAATTTCTCAATTACAGACGATTATTGGTGTAGAAGGACATGACTTAAAGCATTTAAAAATGGCCCTTACAGGTGATAAGGACCTAAACAGTCCAAGAACATTATCTGCTGAGGAAGAAAACGAGTTACAATGGGTAGAAAACAGAATATTGGATGCACATATAGATTGGATAAACCTTAATTTAGACTGTATTCTGGTTATCTTGCCATCCAGAGAATATCCTTCTGGAATTTTGATGCAAAGGGAAGACATTATATTGGAATGGATATTTCTGCCACATAAACAGAATTAAAAAGTTAAAGACATATATAGAAAAGATTTCTGATTTTATTTTAAAGGGAAAATTAAGACTTTGTCAACTGACTGGAAAATTTAGCAGAAATTATAGTACCTTTAACTAATGAAGAAATTTCCTCCTTGTGGAAAGATAATGAATATTGGCAAATAGCTCTTACTGACTTTTTGGGAACAATTAGCAACAATTATCCCAAAACTGACAGAATTCAATTCATAAAAAAGACAGTCTGGATTCTTCCACATATTGTAAGACAAACTCCCATTTCTGGAGTTCTTACCTTCTACACTGATGCCAACAAATCAGGTAAGGCAGGTTATAAAGCAGGTGAGGTAAGTATAGTAGTTCAAAGTCCATATACATTTGTACAGAAGGCAGAATTATATGCAATTCTCATGGTACTTATGGATTTTACAGAACCTCTTAATATAGTTACTGATTCTCAATATGCAGAGAGAGTCATGTTACACATTGAGACTGCAGAATTTGTTCCTGATAATACAGAATTAATTTCTCTGTTTTTATAATTACAGGAAACTGTCAGAAACAGAAGTAATCCTATATACATTACACATATCAGATCCCATACGGGTCTGCCAGGCCCACTAGCACAAAGCAATGATGAGATTGATCATTTATTAATTGGAAGTGTGCTGGAAGCCTCAGAATTTCATAAGAAACATCATGTAAATAGCAAAGGTTTGAAAAAGGACTTCTCCATCACTTGGCAACAAGCCAAGGAGATAGTGAAAAACTGTCCTACTTGTTCCTTTTATAATCAAACTCCATTGTCAGCAGGTTGTAATCCTAAGGGCATTCAGAGAAATGAGGTTTGGCAGATAGATGTCTTTCACTTTGCAGAGTTTGGAAATTTGAAATATGTGCATCACACAATAGACACATTCTCAGGGTTCCAATGGGCTACTGCTCTTAACTCTGAAAAAGCTGATTCTGTTTTTACACACCTGCTAGAGGTGATGGCAGTTATGTGTATACCTGCACAAATAAAAACTGACAATGCTCCAACATATGTCTCTATAAAATTGGAACAATTTTTCAAATATTATAACATAAAGCATGTTACCGGTATACCACACAATCCTACAGGACAAGCAGTGGTTGAGAGATCTAATAGAACACTTAAGGAGATGCTCAACAAACAAGCTTGGAAGACTAAACCCCCCAAACATAGGTTGCATAATGCTTTATTAACACTAAACTTTCTTAATGCCAATGAGAAAGGACAAACAGCTGCAGAAAGACACTGGACTACGGAGAAAACTGCTGAACTCAATCAGCCGGTATACTTCAAAGATGTACTAACCTCTGTATGGAAACCAGGACATGTGTTACGTTGGGGTAGGGGTTTTGCATTGGTTTCTACAGGAGAAGAAAAACTTTGGATACCATCAAAGTTGATCGAGATTCGAGTTGAAAAGGAAAAACCTCTTGACGAGGACAAATGACAGGTATGCTACTAAGGTATATCTTATAAACTAAATAGAAACCCCCCAAAGGAAAGGGAAGTGTTTTGCTTTTATCTTCACAGGAAAACTCATCTCCAGAAGGCAAAGGACACTGCATGGGTAGATACTTAAGAAGAAAAGGTAGCTATAACCATCAAACAAAAGGAATGTGCCATATGGTAAATTTTACAGCTGTCGCTCAGAGAACTCTATTTCTCTTTATTTCCTAGTCCCTATTCAATTAAACCAATGCTGGATTTAGAGGTGGATTTGGCTTTTCTTCTCTAAAATCCAAGTACGCTATTTAACTAAACTTTAGTGTTTCTGTATTGTATCAAGAAGCCAATTGATGTAATACAGAATAAAAGAAGAATTTGGGGACTGTCTTTGTCTTTTCTTGGATCTTTCTTTCAAGGTGTGCACCCTCTCATAATTGTTATGCTATCATGGTTGCATTCCCCAGCATGTGTACATACACAAGCAAACATTTCTCTGCTAACTGTTTATTTTTGAGACCCACACAGCCAATGAAGACCTGCCTGACAGCAATCCCTGGACACCCTGGAAAGAAAATGGGCCACACCTCCTCGACTGCACTGGATCCAACTTGCTCCATTTCAACTGACACTCCGGCCAGAGGTTCGGGTACTGACTTCAATCAAGTTGAGGATTTTAAGCGAGATCTTCAATCAAGTGAATCCCATCTAACATGGACTGGATACAATTCATTCAAGACTTTCACTATACTAACATTTTCTTCCTACAGGACCCCACATGACTATCATCATCCCATTTCAGCAGGAAGTAACTTGGAGGATGCTACACCCCCTTTCCCCATTGTTGTCACTTAGGATAGTGTATATACTTAGTTAGGGATAGCTTCCTATTTTTTATGTTTGGGATTGGAAGGAGGTGTTTAGGCTTGGACACCTCTTTCAGATGACTTTAGGGTTTAGTTAAAATAGACATAGTTATTATGTGACATAAGTATATTGTTGTATCTTCTTATATTTCACCTTTATGATTGTTAATTTTGGATACTTTACACTGTTAAGGTTCAATTCTCTTTTAGGCTAAAAGGGGAATTGTAGGGGAAGCTGTAGCCACGCCTACTTAGGGGCTGGCTACAGGTATGCCTGACCAGTCTTGCGAGGGCGTGGTCAGGGTGACGTAGAGGACACTTTCAGGGGACTGCGTTTCTCTTTCAGTTTCACTTTTGTACTTGCAGTACAGACTGCTGCCACGCCGGCTGGCTAGGTTGCTCTGTAAGTAAGGCTTTCCCCTATTAAATACCCTTATATTTCTACCTGACTCCGTATTGGTAATTTCCCACTATAAGGGTTCTAGCTTCTCTGGGGTTGTGGATTGTAGGCTGAGTATCTTTTACTTTATGTCTGGTATCCACTTATGAGTGAATACATACTGTATTTGTCTTTCTGGTTTTGGGTTCCCTCACTCAGGTTGGTATTTTCTAGTTCAGTCCATTTGCCTGTGAATTTTAGGATGTCATTGTTTCTGGAACCTGCATAAGACACAACTAGACTCCCCTAATATAGGTGACAAGGGTGTGACTTGGACAATATATGAGGCCACTGGAAGTGGGTCCAATATCTAACACTAATGCACAAACTGACTTAGTGGAGCCCATTCTATATGGAGAGATACCTTGCTCAGCCTAGACACAGGGGATGGGAGAGGAGAAGGGCTGTGGTCCTGCCTCAATGAGATGATGGGGCAGACTATGTAGACTTCCTAGAAGAGGACTTCCCATCTCCAAAGAGCAGATGGGGGGTGAGAGAAAAGGAGGAAGAGGGAACTGGGATTGGAATGTAAAAAATAAATTAATAATAAAAGAATATTTGCTTTAAGAAAATGTGCCTTCTGAAAGTACACATTAGTGGATCTAGGATTCCCCTGTGTGGATCCTGCTATCTACCCCTGGTGGTACTTGGGAAAGAAAATTCAGTACCTGTAGCACCTGACCAGCAACGTGGCTTTGTCCTGTCAAACTCAGAAACTGAATAGCAAATCTGTATACCAGTAACAGGTGAACAAATATTGAGCTGACTCAGCAAAACCCCACAGCTTTTATACAGATTCATACTGAACTTTCATTGCCTCTCGTCTGAGGCAACAGCCCAGCAAGGTGCTTTTTCAAGAAGCTAGTAAGAACAAATAATGTACTGTCTAGTCAAGGCTGCTATTGTACAAATAAGCCTATTTGCTCTTAGCATCTCTTCCTGTACATGAGAAATGCATGCTACCTTCAGGTTATGATGGCCATATTAGCTACCACATATGGGCTCTTTTAGGCAATGCAAGGCTCCTTAGGCCAGCTTAGTGCATCTACTCACATTGGGATTGTCTTTTGCCTAGAGCATGGTGTCCCCATTGGGGAGGGTCATGTTCAAGAAAAGGTAAGAATAATGACACAAGGCAACTCAACACTTCTACTGGCAAATAGCTCATATCACATATAAATGTTCTTGCTGTGGGGCAAGGTGGTGGTGCTAAAGGCAGGAAGGTGAACAGAGAGATAAGCCAGAGACTTTGGGATGTCAGACAACATTGCCTACTTTCTCCCTCATCATATTGTGATGCTAACAAATTAGGCTTTTCCTGTGGAGTTTTCTTTCATCTTTTGTGAAGTCTCATTAACTTATTAGAAGTCCTCTAAATTTCAGTAGCTAAGGCAATTCATACCACTGACTTAGTACATCTCTGGTAAAATGTATTAATGCATTAGTATATGTATGATTTTGCTCAAAAGCAATGGTAAGCGATGGTTGAATTCAAAGATTTTTTTTCTTAGTGTAAACTTTAAATGTGTGTGTGTGTGTGTGTGTGTGTGTGTGTGTGTGTGTGTTCTCATTAAGTACTTATTAAGCAGAGACAAGACCTGATAGTAGACAAGGGTAATGACCATCTGTGGGTATTAGATCAAGGTCAGCCCCACCTGAATCTAGTGAAGTTTTCTACAGCCCTTAAACCCTCCAGATACTCATTTTCAAGTTGGAAGTATTGCTTTTACTTGTAGAACTGAAGGACTCAGCCACAGTTAAGAAATTTTCTATCAGTGGCCAATGATGGGATTTTATTTTTTACCTGATGTCTATGCATTTTGGGCTTCCTTCTAATTCCAATGATAATATGATAACCTGTAGATATTGGGTGATAGTCTCAGGTCATGAGGAACTGAGTCAGGCTGTACTGAGCCATAAAAAATGGCTTAGCCCCAGCCTGACTGTTTAGTTCCACCTGCATAAACAATGTGCCCCAGCATGGAAACAGATCTTCCAAATGAGCTCAACTTTCATCCTGTGGAAAGGTTGGGACTCCTTGCTGTTCCCATAAAGCAGTCTCACATCTGTCTGCTTCTCTGCCTCTTTTTTCTCCCATCTGGTGTCAAAACCCAGGAGACTTTTAGGGTCCTCCAGACAGAAAGCCCAACTATGCCCTTCCAGGGGCCATTCTTTTGGGAGCATGGAAACCCTTGAACTTACCATTGAAGGGTTTAAACTTTCCCACTTCTATAACTTGTAAGAACATGCACCCCACCCATAATGACAGGCAGGGCACACAAAGGAAAATGTGCTACATCATCACCACGTCACTCGCCAGGCATTATGGCCTGTGTAAGGACTCTGCACATGCATGAAAACCTCAGTGCGCATGTGCAGTCTTCCCTTTAAAAGGTCCAGCTTCCCCCCCCTTCTCTCTCACTGTCTCCTCTTGAGTTGGCTGACAATCCAACCCCATCCTCCCTCCTCTTCCTGTAAATAAATTCCATGTGGGTTGTTCATCCATAGTTTCCTTTCTTTACACCCGCAGCTACAGAGTAAAAGGATAACACAACTGAATTTAGGTTTCAGTTCTCTGAGCAGGGCAAAACAAGTGTCTTTCCAAACAAAGGGTCATTTATCAATAACACCTTATTCAGGGACAAGGGAGAGAGCACATACAAGGCCTGAGGCAGCCCCACAATGTCTCAAGGACAAATCCTGTAACCCCCTGCTGAGTCATGTACAGATTTGCCCAAACTTGCTGAAGTATATCTAAAAAATGGTAAAACTAAATGCCAGCCAATTAAAAGTATACTAGTGCAACTGTTGCTTGCTTGACCAATTATGTTTGAGATGACCTATTCCTATAATTCCCCTACCTATGTTTAAAAGGAGCCTGCTTTCTCCTGTCAGGGTCCTGGCCATTTTGTACAGGTGTTTGACCCCTGCATGTTGGAATATGAATAAATGTTCTTTGTTCTTGCATACTATTTGAGTCTGGTGTCTTCCTTCAGCATTTTCTTGGACTCTTATGCTATGTAGGCTAAACAGCTACCAATTCAACCTGAGACCACTGGTCATTGAGGCCTTTGCCTTTTTGAGCAGTGCAAGTCCCAAGGACAGAATCCTAGTTCTTGGAACTTGACTGGTGCTCTGTGTAAAGGCAGCTTGACTCCATCCTCTGTTCTCCTCTGAGCCCTCCTCATCTATCTTCCTATGACTCTTCCCCAGACATCTTCTTCACAGACTCTCTGATCTTGACTTTTTTCCATTTGATGACTGCCATCCATGCACCAAATTCTGTAGGACAAGGTAACCATCCATCTAGTTCTAATTCCCAAATGCCTTGACAGAGCCCAGCATCTCCAGGAGTGTCCCACTCCTCCGGATCACAAAGTCTTTGAGGTTCTTGAAACCTCCCACTTCTAACTGACTTTGTGGCTCCCCTAAGTCTTGTAAGTGTGATGATCCCACTCCTAACACTGGGGTTCATTTTCTTCTTTTCCATAAACCTGAAGGATGCCTCAGACAGCAGAATAAGACTACACCAGTCCTGCCTGTCATTTCAAATTTAAATCAAATTTTAAAGATGGGCCCTAAAGCTCCGTCTTAGCAAGATCCAGCCTGTCAAACTCATGCAGTTATCCACTCTAATGTGGCCACAGTACTCAGATAATGCCCATCACTGGGTGCAATTTAGAACTTTTAATTTTGACAGTCTTATAGACCTAGACAACTTATTCAATCGAAACAGCAAAGGATTTGCAACTCCTGCTCCATGTAGCTTCCCCAACCCCCAGCTCATTTTAATCTTTCTCCTCCCTGCCACTCAGCTCCCACTTCCAACCAGGCCCAGAGCTCAAACTTACTACAGATAGGAATACCTGGAAATAAATTTACACTGGGTCTTAGTGCCTGCTGTTTCTAGTAGGTCTCCAAGTCTAGTTCCCTTAACTGAACTATGTTAGTCTTTCTGATCTTGGGACTTCTTCAACTTATGCCTTTGGTCTCCCTTTGTTTCTTCTCCACCAAGCCTGCATACTCTTGCTTTTATTTCTACTTTTCGGTTACTTGTTAGGCTTTTCAGGTTGTCTGCCCCTATCTGCAACACACACACACACACACACACACACACACACACACACACACACACACACACCACTTGTTATGAAGATGTTGATCACTGGGTTAAATCTTACAGAGATTCAAATGTCTTTAGGGTTTGGACAGTATTGGAAAATTGCCACAGGCTGTTTTACTTAAATGAAAAGCTGGTTCTGGAGATGGGATTTGGCTAACCTATTTCAGACCCAAGTATGTTTGTCTCAAAGTTTCCCCCAAAACCTCTGTCCTGAGTCAGGATAGCCACCTGACTCTTTGTCAGGGACAAGGAGAACAACAGAGAAGCCCAGGGGAAAAGACATTATGTGTTTAAGAACTGCTCAGAGGCAAACTATTTCCAATAGAGGCTACTATTGTTTATCTTATAATATAGAGTGTCTATAATAAATCTAGCTAACAGGATGCTCATACAGTAAAAGGATAAAAGGGACCCTTTCTCTAAAATCTCTTGATAATAACTCTAAGATAAGTTTTTAAAAAGTTTTACTCAGCTAAATCTGTTAGACGGTGTAAACATAAATTTAATGATGATTATGTGAACAAAAAACTACATGCTACCTAAGTTTATAAAGGCTGTCTTGTGTTGTCTATAACATTTACCCAGAAACTTAAGAAGCCTAATTGTGTAGCAATATGAACACAGGTGATATTAATTTAGAGCATCACTCTGTATGTGTAATTTGTATTCAAGATGACATTGCACAATATCTTCTAAGCTAAATTTTGTCATCTACAAAACTCCAATTGTGCCTGCTTAAAACAATTACATCTGGGCTAGTTCAATGTTAATATTCCTCCATGAAAAAAGGACATATACGAGGTCATTGGACCCTCACTTGAGGATCCAGTCACGACTCCCAGCTGGCTGTATGCAAATAAGAGACCTCAAGGTCTTCTGGGTGTAAAGGCTAGAAGCTAAAATGGAAGATATCCACCTATATGGCAATGAAAAGCCTGTTATGTATACAGATTTAGGCTCTAAATATTGCCTAACATCTCCACTTGGAAAAATGTCTTACAACAAATGATGAATTTCTTACTGCTATGGCTCATGGTATTTTAAAACTTATACTTAAGAGAGATTTGTATATAAAAATTAAAATGGCTAAATGTAATTATAAATGGCTACCTCTATGAATTTGCCCCCCCCTTCTTGGTAACTCAAAACAAGCTTAAAGTAAACTTAGTTTATTTAAAGTAAAATAATAGTCAAAATCAGATATACTTAAAAACCCAGTTCATAAAAATTATTGAACACTTGAGTAAAATAAGCTAAAATTATGTGGCAGAATATCTCCAAACCCAAATATTACCCTTTTCCTTGGATGGGACACAGTCCCACCAGTATAAATTGCATGTTAGCCTCATTAAAGGATAAAGATACATGGAAAACAAGACCTCCCAAAAGTTACTGTTCTTGTCTCATCTGTGTAGGCCAAACAAAATACCTCCTCCTATCTGTAGGAAAGATGAATTATTCCTCCTGCCACACATGACAGGAGAATGGATTCTCTTGCCTATGGAGGATCTTACTATACACACACCCAACATGCCTCAAACAACAGAGAGGCAAGTAGCAATTACTCTGCCCTCAATGTCTCCTGAACTGACATATGAGGATGTTGTGAGCATGGGAACCTTGTTTCTAAGCCTATCAACAATACTGGTATTGGACCTGTGTGCTAGCTCAATCAGCCCTGTCCTTTACCCTGCCTTTCTTTTAACAGAAGCTGATGTCAGGGTCAATATGTTCCCTGATTACAAGAGCTTGGCAGATACTCTGTCACCATACTCACAGTTTTGAGTCATTATTCAGAATATCCAAGTAGTATCTTTGGAAACTATGTTAGACAATCCAATAAAAATGATATAGTGAGATTCTATTTCTCTAATTGCCAATTAGATGCTGACTTTACCTGGCTTCATTTACAAGGCTTCCAGGTGCTTTTTCCTTCTTCAGAACTCTGATGTGACAAACAGCTGATTTGTCACATCTCCTTCTGTAGAACTCTGGCATACAGTCCAGCCGGTTGCACAGTTATATTTAACCTTACTAAGCAAAACTTATGCAACTTTGTCTCCTGATGTTCCCACAAGGTTGTGCAGTTATTATCTCCTGCCTGCTGTTCTGGACCTTTGCCATCTGTTGAGTTTTACTGTGACTCCCTGGGGCAGATCCTCTGAGGCACTCTAGCTGCTGCCCTTTCTACATTGCTCCTTTTGTCTGCTCAAAGAGAAGTCTTCACCCCAAACCCCTAGAAGCAGGTCTGGTGACCTCAAAAAGGGGAAATCCAACTCCAGCCAATGCAACCCTCTGTTGTCACTCTGAGCATTGTTTTTCGGGACTCAGAACTAAAACAGCAAGACAGTAAGTAATTAACCAGCTCTCAAGACCTTAAATCTTAGATCAGCTTCACACATTTCAGGGCAAGTTCGATTCTCTGTGATACGGTACGACTAAATCTGACCACTGCCAAGGATGGTATTTGTGCCGTTCTCCAAAGAGGATGCTGCTTCCACACCAACACATTTTTGAGCCTATCTCTGAGAAAGATCCTTCTTACACAACAACAAATCCTAACTGGTATGAAGGGACCCAAAGATACAGGGACCAGACAGAAATTCATCCACAAACTTTCTCCGTTGAGTGAGCTTTTAGTGATCTCTAAAAGAAGCTAGTGATCCACCCCGCCTTCTTGCCTGGATCATTCCTTTCCTCCTTACTATCGTCATACTCACATTTTTGCCCTGTCTCTTAAATGTTTTCCTTACTGGACTTTCCCCTATACTCAAGCAAAAGGTTTCGCATCAGCCCTCTCCATGACTCCCGCCATACAACAGCCACCAGTGAACAGCGTTAGGACTCCAGCAAGTACAAGACAGCCAGCTCAATCAGGTGAAGGAAGACCTGACCTTGGTACAGCAAAGTATTAATCACCCTACAAAACTGGATGGATTCCTTGGCTGCAGTGGTCCTCGAGAGCCGCTAAGGACTAGACATAGTGACTGCGCCTTCCTGGGGGAAGAACGCTATTTTTATGCAAACCAATCTGGTCTAGAATGGGAAAATGCTAAGCAATTATTAGAGAGAACTAAAACAGGAAGGGTAAACAATACTTTCTGAAAGGATACCTGACTGCTTGGGGCCCGTGGATCGCCCCCTTACCAGTCGCAATCACTACAATTGCATTATCTTTACACTTTGGCCCCTGCCTTTTTAGCTGTCTCACCAAGTTCCGTCAACAAAGAGTGCAAGCTTTAAGCACCCAATGGGTCACTGAATTCTCACTGCCAATAACTATCAGCCCCTAAGAGGAGGTCTCAATGTGTTCCTTCCACTATTGAGACTGCTGACTTCCACCTGGCCTGAAACGACTCCTTCCCTTCTTCGTTTTATCCTTCCAGGGTTGGAATATGTTGGGTAAAAAACAAGGGTCATCGGGAATTGAATCAGGCTGTAGGGGGCAACAGCCCAGAGCTGTAAAGAAATGGCTTAGTCTCCAGCCTGGCAGTTCTGCTCCATCTGTAGAAACAACATGCCCTGGTATCAGAAACAGCCCACCCGGTTTCGTCAACCACAAACATAGCTGTGACTTCCTGGTGGCGACCTGTGTATCTACACGTATGTAGATACACAGGTATGTCCCCCAGCCCTCTAAAAGCTTTCAACCTTCATCCTGTGGTAAGGTTGGGGCTCCTCGAGGCTCCAATAAAACAGTCTCAGCCTGTTGAGATTGGTTCTGCCTGCTTTTCTGCCTCATTTTTCTTACGGTCTCTGTTTATTTGAGACACAAGATTAATAAAATGTATTCTTGGAGGGCTCCTCTTCACATACCTTCCATTATCTCAAAATCTTGATATAGGGAAACACCACACACCTCAATTCTTTCTGCCCTTTTCTCCGTGTCTCTTGTCAGACCGTTATTGGAAATGAGCCTCTGACCTTTTTTTCTCCCACACAATTTCTAGTAAAGATGCTGCCACATGGCCGTATCCTAGTAACAAGGTTTAACACTGAGAAGCATGATTAAGAAAGAGGCTGAGATGCGCTGGCTCCCCGCCACCCCCATCAGCAAAGGTGATTTTCTGGCCTTGCTATCCTTCTCAGTTTCTTTAATTTAGATGAATAACTGATCTAAGCTCAATGTTCCTTCTGATGAAAAAATACCGTCCTTTAGGCCCAAATTAGCAGATTTGCTTTTGATTACCTTGCAGAATTCTATTTGCTCTTTTCCTAAAAGTGTAATAATTCATATAATGCTCTAGGGGAATAAGATCACTGTGAGCCTGAACAACCCTGGTTCCCCTGCTGAGGTTAAACTTCAGGCTTCAAGGAAATTTTTAGAATAAATAATCCAAAGTGATACTCCATCTTGCCTGTGAACTGCTGCACAAGCAGTGTCTTGGCCACGGGAACTGTGCAGACAGGAAGATTCAGCAGGCACACAGGCAGGCGCTAGACACCAAGCATATTCTGTCTGGAGAGTAGAGCCTGGAACTGTCAGAGAGAGGAGACTTGGAATCCTCTGCTTTCAGTGCAGGCGCTGGCTGGGCACTCCTAATGAGAGGGCACAATGCACAGCAGGGATCTGTATATATCTCAGGTAGAAGCCAAGTTTGAGCAGTAGGAGATGGGAGGGTGCGTATACAAGCATTCTAAAGAAGGGCCCTCTGCCCTCTGAGTCATCTACACGGCATAACAGGAAAGGGGTTGCATAGCAAATAGAAGTGACCTCACCTATGGCTGCAATATTGTTGCTTCCCAGATCACAGAGGAAGCCAGGCACCAACCGTGGTGGGCCATCTCTTACTTCATCTCTGCCTAAGCATGGTACTTCTCTGTCGCCTGAGGTCATGAAGGGATTTGCAGGCAGACACCAGAAGCATTAGAGTGTTAGCAGAGGATTTTTAGGGCCCTTTCCCTGATTTGATGCTTTCCTAACTCAAGCATATTCAGTGATGGTAACCCACTGGTATGTCAGGGCTGAGGGACTCAGATCATGTGAGCAGTTAGTTGCTCAGCACAGAAATTGCATTTCCCCAAAGCAAAATATTTTAATGCAAATTTAACTTCTCAGAAATGCTGCAAGTCCTTCCAAGTGGTGTACGTATTCACATCTGTGGATTAAACCAACTAAAAAGAATGTATTTTAACATTTTGGTTGTGTACATGTTTGGATGTGCTCCTGTGTGGGGTGTGGGCATGCAAGTATATGTGGAATCCAGAGATCAGAGATGAGTATCAAGTATCGTCCTGAGCACCTTGTGTTTTGAGGCAGGCTATCTCACTGAGCACAGAGCTCCTGGATTCAGTTAGAATGGCATGGCAGCCAGCCCCAGGAACACAGCGGTCTCTGCTTTCCTAGTCCTAGGATGGCAGACATGCATTGTTTCCATAGACTTGCAAAAGGTGACTAGGGACTGGACTCATGTCCTCACGTTAAAGTGGCAAACACATTACTGACTGAGTCGTTTCTCTCGGACACTTATTTTTAAGTATTTGTAATTTTGTCTGTACTGAACATGTTCAAATGTTTTTGTGGCACTGTTCCCTAAATACAGCTGTTTATAGAAGTTTTCCTTATACTAGATATTACAGATAATATAGAAATTACTCATACTGGACAGGGGATGTGCCTAGGATATATGCAAATATCACAGTGTTGTGTATGATGAATTTGATCATCAAACCATCAGTAGGGACCCTAGAACCAGCTGAAAAAACAAGTGTACGTTTTAGTCCCTGGAATTTTGTTCTTTCTATGAATCCAACTCAACCTACAACCTACATAACTCAGAGCAATGGACACTATATTGGCCAGCATTTCAGCTACAGCAGGGTTTCTTTCCTAAATACATCAAGCATCTGCTCCTTTCTTTTTTTCTCCTCCTTTGCCGCTAAAGGGCCCCATATGTCTCATTTTATCACAGTATGTTCACAGCCACCGTAGGTTAAACAATACCAGTTGATAACCATATGGGGAAATATGAAAATCCTGGTCGAATTTCTTCCTCCTGAATTATACTGTTTCTTGAACTTTACTCACTTGTGTACCACCATCATATTTTTTTTCCTGTCTATATTTCATGTGTGGTATTTAGTAGTCTTACTTAAGTTGATTTGTAATTTTATTACCATTATTTAATATCAAAGGAAGTAATATCAATGTCATCAGATAAAAATGAATATAAAATATATAATCACTAGAATACAAAAGGTTTCCTTCCCTCAGAAAATCATCTTGCAAACCAAATGTAGATTCTACATTTTGAAAATGTCTTTTATAGAAGTTTATCCTTTAGATATATCTGAAGCATATAGTCATTTATTTCACAAAGTTACATGGAATTGTCAAAAAGCCATAACTCTACTCATTTTTAAAATGTGAAAAGAAACCTACTGATTCCACAAGAAAGTGGAATTCCATTTTGAAAATGAGGCGGAGGGCGGGGGGGGAGCCTCTATCTGGCAGTAAGAAACGAATCCTTGTGCCAAAACAGACCCTAATGTTAATTTATTTCCCTTAAGAACCATATTTTATATTTTGTTTTTTAATCCTTTCCATGTGTGCATGTTTGTGGTGTTGTGTTTATGTGTGTATGGAACCATGTGAGTATGTACATGTGGAGACACATGCTAGCTTGCTGTAGGGTTTCCTGTCTCTCTCTCCAATACTCTCACTTGCAAGACAAGTGTTCTAACTGCTAAGTAAGCCGCCACCACCTCCAGCCAAGGGTTTTCTGATTATTTCCTTCAGGTTATGTGACTTTTCCATAGTTCTTGCAGTCTAATACTCTAAAACACCCAAGGTTTCCCATTACAGTGTCTTGCAGTTGAGACCATGCTACCTTACCACCAAGGGTGATTCCTGTAATTCCTGAATGTTCATTCCTCTATAACTGTGCACAAATTAATATAGTTCAGATAACTGATAATTATTGAATCCTGAACACTTTCATTTTCAACAAGTGTTTTTTTACTGATTTCTTGAGAATTTCATACAATGAATTTCAATCGCATTCACCTCAACACCTCTCATCTCAACCCTTCAACTTAATATCCTCTTTAAAAAAAAAAAATGATGATTCATCCACTCTAGTTTGTGCCCTCCACACACTTCAGGGTGTAGGATGTAAAACCAACTCTCCCTTCCCTAGGAGCCTTCAAATCCATAGGTCTTTAGTTGGGGTGGGAACGTGTGAACTCCACATTCCATTCTGGAATGTTAAATGTCTTGATCTTGAGTGGTTCTTGTACACAGCTGCTGTGAACTCATGAGTGCAGTAGTCCTGTCATATCCAGAAGATATTTTTTGCTCCATCTTTCCTGACTTTTAGATCTTATCATCTTTCTTACCCCCTCTTACACAACGGCCCCTGAGCCTTTAGGAGGAGCTGAAACTTACAGAACATCATATTTTTGTTTGGTAAGGCAGGTGGATTTTTCTTGCTACTTTGTAGATTGTAATAAAAAAGTGTAAATCTGTCACCTTACATCATTTGGCCATCCTGACAATCTGTAAAGATATATTTAAATAACTTGCCACAAATCATACCTGTTCAAGACTCCCAAGAAA
This sequence comes from Cricetulus griseus, assembly GCF_003668045.3. NCBI lineage: Eukaryota > Metazoa > Chordata > Mammalia > Rodentia > Cricetidae > Cricetulus > Cricetulus griseus. The sequence goes on from NC_048598.1 coordinate 144,525,391, forward strand.
CTGAAGACAGTATTTCATAAATCACATTGTAAATCACACTATTGTATGGAATTCCCCAGAGTAGAAGTACACTTAAATATGTAAACATTTAACTAGGATTAAAATATCATAATTTTTCACTGATGAAATTGTTATCATTTAAAGCCAATGCTGGGATTTATGTTGCAGATAGCTATAAAACATGGGATGTCATAATTGCTAGTGTATATCAAACATTACACTAATTCAAGCTGAAAATAATGGTATTCTTAAGTTCCTCCTGCCTCTATGAATATTTGTGCTGTTGTTATTTTGCAAATCTAAACTTACTATATGGCCATTTTTCTATGACAGAGAAGGAATAATTATTTCTCTTCCTTTCCCTTCATCACTCCAATCTTCAGTCTCACCTCATTTTATCAGAAGCAATTATTAGAAAATTTTGCATTTAAATACAGTCATCAGAAAAGATCTGGTGTGTGTGTGTGTGTGTGTGTGTGTGTGAGAGAGAGAGAGAGAGAGAGAGAGAGAGAGAGAGAGAGAGAGAGAGAGATTTGTCTTTAGGTAGATAGAATCACCAAATATTTACACTTCCACTATTTTTAATAGCTTTTCTTGATATTAGACATCTTTCCATGTCATCATATGCACGTCTTCTATATCCTTTTAATGACAGTGGTGCTCCATGGAACGTAGATATAGCTATTTATGTCAGGGGTTGGCAACTTTTTGAGCTGTAAATGCTCATGTGGTAAATGTCTCAAGCTTTGTGAATTAATGAAGTCTCTGTCAGCCATAGACAGTATGTAACTGATCAGTGTAACTATATTCCAATAAAGCATGAGAGAGATAGGCATCAGGAAGGGTTTGGTCCATAGACCTATGGGCCTGTTGACTCCCCGTGTATATAGTCAATCATCTATGGGTGGCATTCAGGTTTATTCCTTGTTGTTGTTGTTGTTGTTAGAACAGTGACACTATGGAGTTCTGTCATTGTGTTCATTTGCTGGAGCAAGGCAGAACAAATCTACAGGGAGGAAACAGGCATGCACCATGGCTTCTCACATATGCTCCTTATTTTTTCCCACATGGACTAGTGGATGTTTTCTGTATCAACCCTTTCATGTCCCCATGGAGCCCTTTTCTACACTAATATTGGTATAAACAAAAAATTCAGACTCAATCTACTCAAGAAAAGTTGGAAAGTTGAAGAAAATGTTGGACCTTTCTATACACTACCCTGCCTCTTCTCTTCCCACCTCCTGCCCCTCCCACCCCTACCTGTCTCTGTGTTTTGGTTTTGTTGTTCTTTGTTTTCATCATCTTTTTGTCTATTTTGAGACAAGATTTTACTCATTATGCAGCCAAGGCTGGCTCAAATTCACATTCCCGTCTCTACCTTCGGAGTACTGTGAGTCTAGGCCCATGACATTATGTTTGCCATGGCTGTTCTCTTCTGCTATTTTCCAACACTCCTGGTGGTACACTGAGTTTATGTTCAGAACAGACAAACAATAGGAAGTTTCAGAATCAGCTTTTAGCTATCAGCCACTTGAAATACAGCAATTTTTGATACATCAGATCATCTACCTGTGTGTTTTCAGAGGATTGGGCACAGCTTTCCTTGCCTCATGTGTTAATTGTTCATACAATGTCTGGTAAGACAAGAGGATGTAGATCTAAGCAGGATTCAGCACAATTAAGATTTGAGAGGTCCTGTACCTCTATACATGGCCTCAAAATCAGACCCTGCCAACACAACTCATTTTTGCTTCGTTTATTCCTAAAGTGCTCATTGGGATATCATTACTATCCAGAGGACCTTTGTTTCTCATTTTATTAGTATTTAAAAAACTAAAGTCTCCTGTCCTTGATTCCCAGAAGGTCTTCAGGCACAGTTGGTTTTGTTTTGTTTTTTTGTTTTTTTGAGCAAATATCTTTGTGCTTGAGATTTATTGATTTTATGACTGAATGCCTTGTCTTCAGAAGCAAGCACTTATCACCTGGATGAGAGTCCCAGACTAACAAAGGAGCCATAAACCCATGAAGAGTTACTGATCTGGCAGTTCATATTAATCTGGGTTCAAGACTCAGCTTGACTGAAACCTAATCAGATTCCTGGATTCTGGCTATCATGGTGCATGGTGGAGATTTTTCCATGACAAATTTATTCTAAGCATATTATGTTCAAACTAACATTCTAATTAAACCACTCTGAGGCACTCTTATGTATGTGGAAAAAGGCTTCCTTTACTTGCTTATATCTTACTTCCTTTTCATAATAGCTATAGAGGCCAAAATGAACAGGGTCAACCTTGGCCACTGATGGCTCAGAAAGAAAGAAAGGAAGGAAGGATGGAAAGATGGAGAGTAAAAGGAAGGGAAGGAGAGAGAGAGAGAGAGAGAGAGAGAGAGAGAGAGAGAGAGAGAGAGAATTTCAGAAAACTCCATGAGAGTCTGGCAATGATCTAGACATGAGCTACAAGAGCAACTAGGTGATTCCTCAGGAGGGAGTCAACAAACAGACAGACAGATAGATGATCAATAGAGTTTAAAAAGAAAAGGTCTTCCTCAGCACTGCTCCTGAGGATTAGAAGTCTCCGTGGGAGACTTGACAGCCTTGAAACAGGTTTGGGGAAGGAAGTGAAGCTTGATAACAAAGGAAAAAGAGTGGGCCAATTTGTACAGCCTGAAGCAGAACACCATGCTGTTCTGGCACCTCAGGAGTCCTGCGTTCACTACCTTCATCTGGGGACAGGCAAGTGATTGCTCAGAAAAATCATAAAAAGCCTTTTGCTGAGTCCCCATATTGACTCAAGAAATCGGTTTTGGGTATAGACTAGAAACATGTACTTTAACAATGGGTTCCCTCCTCTCACACACATACACACAAAGAAATCCCCTTCTATTATATATAACCCATGCTGACCTTGATGTTAGCTGAAACTGGAAGGGATAAAAGCATGCTGCCCAGCTGCCCAACTCCACAAGCCAGAGAAGCCTGTTATCAAAGGGACAACAATAACATGTCACCCTCAGGGCTTCTGGTACATGGGCATTGCTGGAGCTTGACAGATGCGATTGTGTGACTAAGATTACCCTAAAACACTATTTTTGCCTTCTACACACACACACACACACACACACACACACACACACACACAGAGAGAGAGAGAGAGAGAGAGAGAGAGAGAGAGAGAGAGAGAGAGAGAGAGAGAGAGAGAGAATGAATGTGGCTTTCCTTCCAGTGAACTTCACCTCAGGGCTGGACCAGACATGACTAACCCTAGCACATCGATCAAATTTAATAGCTTTTAATTTAAAAATTTATCAGGAAATGGTCAGAAGCAAGAGCATTGTGATCAGCACAAAGGCTTTCTGTCCCCTTTGCCCTGTTTCCATTTTAAAGTCGCTCCAGCAACTTTAAAATGAATTGAAAAGCAGAATGTTCCTAGGTCTTGTCTGCTTGTTTACATGTATTACCAAAACAAGAGCTCCCCATCAGTTCTGGAGCTCCAAAACCTAGAACCCTTCAGGGTAATATCTCCTTCAAAGCCACACACTTTTTTTGATGGCTCACATCCCAAAGCATTCCAAAGCACAACAGAATTAGGTAGATGTTTAACTGTCCACATGAGTACATATGTTTCAAAAGATGGTTGAAACTAGCAGAGGAGAAATTAGTGGCATTTTTGCCACTAAGAGTAGATTCACTTTATCCCCATTGACTCAGTCATACATGGACAACTCTTCCATTTTTTTTCAGAAATGGTGACATAGTGAATATAAACAGATTGCTTAAAAGAGGGTACCTGATTGATAATCCCCTTTCATCTTCAAGCAGACCTTCAGTGAGACAGTCTCTGACAAGCAACTATCTAGGGAAAACTTGGAGCCATCATAAGCTGTCATGTTCAAAATTTCTTCCTGCTTTGAAGTCATGTCTGCCTCTTTGTTACAGACACAGCTGTCCTTGTGATCTCATTTCTAGATAACGGAATTTGAGTATTAGCAGACCAGGTTCTTTACAAATGTCCATTTCCAGGTGAGCTATCTTTAATTGTTTCAATTGTGATTCAGTTTTGAGGAACCTCATCACTCTACTCATTGCCAGGAACACTTAAGGATAGTACAATGGGGAAGCCCTGAGTTGCAGGGACAATTTTTCTAGCATGTTCTATATAGTTGATCATATGAATATTAATGATAATAAGAGTGAGATGGTGTTTAATCTGTGTCCTGCATGCAAGGGCTGCTTGCAGAGACTTCTATGCCTCTAACTCTACCTATAGTAATCCTGGTACAATTGGAACCCCAAGGAAGTGCTTATCAGGGATGGGTCAAGTCTTATGATAAAAGGGAAGCTGAAAAAAGCTTGGAGAAAATCAAGTTGCAATGCAGGTCTCCGAACATCTCAATAAATTCAGAAGTGGGCTCTGAAGCAAATACTGCCCAACAAAATTGCCCCCTGAAGCCAAAATGGCTGGTGTGTTAAACAACACACATGCAATGCTCAGTTTGTGTGGAGAAAATGGGGTCATGGGCAATGGAGCTCTGAAGTTGAGCCAGGCCCTTAAGGCAGACCTACCTATGAGTGTCTCTGCTCACATTTTATGCATAAAAATTGAGATGTCAACAGATTAAGAAATCGACTAAGATAATAAACTAGTATCTGAAAATATATAGTAGTGAAACTGTTAAGTCTACAACCAACATAAAATCAAACTTGAATTCAAATGTTGTAAAATCTAAAATTCAAGTGTAGTGGTTTGAATGAGAATGGCCCCCATAGCTCATATATTTGAATCCTTGTGGATTTGTTTGTGGCCTTGTAACAAGAGTTTATCACTGGGATTGGGCTTTGAAGTTTCAGAAGCTTCTATCATTCCCAGTCATACCATTCTCTCTGCCTCCTTCTTGCACTAAGGATGGAGGATGGGGGGAATGGTGGAAATGGGAGGATGTGAGGGAGAGGGAACGGGGATTGGTATGCAAAATAAGATTGTTTGAATTTAAATAAAAATTAAATAAAAAAAGAAGCTTGCCCTTTGCTGCTGCTCTGTTCTCTGCCTACTTTCATCCTCAGCTGGAGCCTTCTTTTCTTTTTCAGTTTTAACTTACTTGAAACCATTTCTAGACAGAACTCTAATTGTTTCCTTCCCTTTAACTCCCCATAGCCTTTCTTTTTCACATCTGCATTCTCCTCTACTATTAACCTCTTTTTTATTGGCATTATCCTCTAATACTAAACATACCTTTCCATACTAAACACCTTGCCCTTCAGATTTTTAAAAATTGTAATTATCTGACAATAACTACCACATTACCTTCCCATCTCCTTCTTCATAAATAGCTTTAGAATTGCATTTGCTCCTTGAATTACTTCTCTACCTCCCGTACACTCTACAAGCCAGTTCTATCTGGTTTCACATTCACCATTGCATTACAGTCTGATTCTAACAAGTGCAGTGCAAAACCATGAAAGGACAATGCCCTCTGGTGTAGCCACAGTGTGGATGGGTAGAAACATGAACCTAGACATGCATATCCAGGATTCCATGCTTTACTTTTAACAGAATCATTATACTTTAGTACAAGTTTGTTGTTTCATCCTAGTGTGTATCTATACAATAGAACTATGCTAGAAGGTGATTTTAACCTAGGCTGGGATTCTTATAATGCTTCCTATGCTTTCTAAAATGTGATAAGAGGAAAAGTATGAGTGATGAATAATTACTCTCTATTTGGAAAGCTGTATGATTTTAGGTAAGAAATGTGTGTGACATTGTCCCCCACTGATATGCTAAGGTCAAAAGCAGGAGGGAGAAGTGAGAAACACACAGTCCAGGAGATTCCCAGTCCTCATTCAGTTGTAGCTAAGACCAGCCCTAATTTTTGCTTACAGTGTGTTCTCTGAGTTATGATTTCCCTTCTTAGCTAAGGGTGGTTTGAGTTGTATTTGTCACACTGTACCAAAAGTAGTCCTGTTTCATTCATTCATTCATTCCTTCACATGCTTTAAACATTTGACATTATGAGCATGGTGCTTCTTTGTGAAATTCTCTCTTGTACCATTTCCACATTTCCTAGCTGTTTTTTGGTTTTGTTACTGGCTCTCTAAATGGTAGTGACTCTAAAGCCTCCACTTTAGCCATGGGCCTACTCATTCTTCTGCTTCAGTTCTGTATCCTGTTTGTATAGAGTCAACAAATGCTGGGAATATAAATGCTAACTGTCTCTACATCGAAGTTTATAATCTTTTTTTTTTTGTTTTGTTTTGTTTTGTTTTTCGAGACAGGGTTTCTCTGTGTAGCTTTGGAGCCTATTCTGGCACTCACTCTGGAGACCAGGCTGGCCTCTAACTCACAGAGTTCCTCCTGCCTCTGTCTCCCGAGTGCTGGGATTAAAGGCATACACCACCAATTCCCATCTCAAGTTTATAATCTTAATTACTCTTTCCACAGTTCCCACAGACCCCAGACCCCAAATGTCCAGAATGACCTCAAAAAGTATGTCTTGCTTCACACAACACAAAAATTAATTCAAAATGAAACCTAAACCCTACGAAAGAAAACCTAAAACCATAAGAAAAAAAAAAAAACAGAATAGTACAATCAGTCTTCTAGTTTCTTTCAAGTTGCTAAGACAAAACACTCTGGCCAGAAAGAGTTTAGGGGAACAGGAGATTTATTTGGTTTATACTTCTAGATTATAGTCCATCACTGAAGGTACACAGAGTAGGAGCTCAAGCAGGAACTGGAATAAAATCTATGAAGGAATGACATGAGCTAGCAAGCTCACTTATTGGCTCGTGCATAAGTAGCTTTCTTATACAGCCTAGAATCACCTGCCCAGGGAATGGTGATGCTCACAGTGGGTTAGGCCCTCTTATCATTAGTAATGAACAATTCCCCAGAGAAATGCCCACTGGCTGATCTGATCAGGGAAATCCCTCAATTGAGACTCCCTTGTCAGGTAAAGTTAGGCTGTATCAACTTGACAGTTAAACCTAACCTGCAGTCTCAGAATCTTGAAAGATGATTTATTCAACAAAACATCTCATACCAGGATATGTAAATAAATACAATTGTTTAAAATATGAAATATTGAACTTCATCAAAAATAAATACTTCTGACCATAAATTATCTCATTAGACCAATAAATAGGAAAGTGAATTAAAATCCCCCTATACCTTGCAATATAATGGTTATAAAGCATGTGTATCTGTCAAAAGCTTGCATATAAAATATATAAAGAAATTTTGTCACTCAATTATAAAAACACAACAACAAGTAATTGAAACAAAGACATGAACAAGTACTTTATAAAAGAAGACTTCAAATGACCACTGAGCTGCTGCAAAGGTGCTCAGCATCATTAGTTATATGGAGGCAAAATCAAATGCTGGTGGGATGGCATTACACATGCATTAGAGTGACTAACACACAAGACTGGCCACATCAGCTAGAGCTATGGTATGAGCAGAAAATGGTTCCTGGGAGTCATAACACACAACTACAATTTCAGAATTCAAGAGGCTAAGACCAGGGAGTCACAAGTTTAAGACCAACCCAGGCTACATGGTGGAATGCTCCCAAAAAGAATACAAAAGAAAAAAACCACAGTCTATTTGGATAACTGATTGAAAATATCTTTAAAGGATAAACACACTTTTTATCCTTTTATCTAATAATTCACTTCTATGTATTTGCTAAGAAAAACTGCAGCAGTGTGCACATGGCCTACACAGGTCTGCACTAGATAGGGGTCCTTGAACTGAAAGGACTATTGACTTCAAAAGGGTATGTCTGAATTACACTCCAAAATTGACTTAAAGAAAAAGAGTACCTAGCTTAGGAAGACACAGCACCCTTCACTTATAAATCAGATTCATCCTTACTATGGAACTTGAAGTTGCCATAAAAGAGCTCTGAGGTCTAAAGTTTTCAGCAAGAATGAAATCTGAATAGAAAACATACGAGAACACACACGGTTTGCTTACTAGACTCTCCATTCTTCCCTATTTGCTCTTTACTCCTCCTCCTCACTGACCAGTTTCCTCTTCTAGATAGCTACCCAGTTCATTATTGCACTTGGATGACTTCCATTTAGCCTCTCAAGCAGAGGCCGAATCATGAGTCAATGCATCCAACGTTGGTGCCTTTCAATGCATCTAAATCAGACCTTCCAAAGGCCTGTAGAAATGCAGCAATGATACCTAAAGCAAGAAACAGTGATATAGGAAAAGGAAGAGACAAAATGAGGATGACATAATGCAGCCCATTATTGAACCTGGGTGATAGGTCCCTGGAGAAGAGCCATAGTGCTTGCTTATTTAGAATATGATTGAAATTCTCACTGATTTCAACCAGAGGGTTGTAAGTACTATAGCTCTTCTTTCTCATATTAATTTATTTTAATTTCAAATAAATGAGACTTCTTCACACATTGCTCACATGCCATGGTAGATTCCAATTCTGGGTGTAAAATAAAATCTTAACAGCCAATGGCATTTTAGATTTTGTTTAGAATCCTTTGGTAGATGTAAGTAAGAAATCCACTTCTTTAGTCACTATTTCTCATTATTTCCCACTTTATCTAACCCAGCATTTGTCTGTTTTATTCAAGATAGCTATTTTGGTCTACAGGTAACTCACATGAGTCCACATAACTTTTTGCCTTCTCAGGTTTACATATGTTACCCTTTCTGTCTTGTAAGGCATTGCCATGACCCAGGTCTCCTGGTTATTTCTAATGGATCTTATCACTACACAAAGGCACTGTGTGATGCTGCTGTCTAGTCTGCTCTCACACTCTTTTGCCTTTTCTGATGCACTGAGAGCAGCTCCAAGGCCAGGACTGTCCAGTCTCAGCACCAGCCCATGTATTCTGTGACTCTGTAGATTTAAAGTATTTATGGAGTCAATCAAAAATACCCATAGAGAAAATGTAGACATGGGTATGCCTGAAGGAACTAGCTCCCCATTTCGGCAACCATAATAGCCTAACACGTGCTTGCCTGACCTTGCCTTGGTCATTAGCTCAGATGCCGGCCTCGTGGCAAGGAACCAATCAGAAGTTAGCTGGTAGTGCTATGCTTTACGGCTCTGGGCGTGTTTTACAGACAAGTGCACAGCAATGACGTGCAGAGCATAGCAATTGCCCTGGGAGCCTATGGGCCATAACAACCAGTTGACCAATCAACACAGGGCAAGCCCTCCAAGCCTGGAGGCACACCAGTCCTGAGCCTGTGTGTACCCCTAGACACTCCCCTTACACTGCCCTATAAGATCTCTATGCCGTGGCTTCATGGCGTCTTTCCTAGCCATTGGCCAGGGTGGATGGATGAAAGGCCTGAGCTAACATGGGGTTAGCTGGTTAAACAACTGCAATAAAACCTCTTGCTGTTTGCATCAAGCTTTCGACTCCACCTGGTGATTCAGGTTGTTGTGGTCCTGGACCAAGATCCTGGGGGCCTGAGCCTCAGGGGAAAATGTAGCTGGTGAGGCTAGGAAGCAACAGAATATCCTCTTTCAGCCATTTCCATGAATTAAAAAGTAATTATAGAGTCCAATAAGATGCTATTTTAGAGAGTACATGGGTGGTTAAGACCATCAGTGCTTCTAAAACCCCACATCTTCTATCTTACTTAGAGTAGGAAAACAAATATAGAATGTGATGTTAGGAAGCAAATGGAAGGCCTTCAAAGGAGACAACATTTGAGTAAAGATTTTAATGAAAAGATAGCAAGCTAGTAGATGGTTAGGAGAAAGACCAATTAGAGCAAAGAGAAAAGAGAGAAGTCTGCAGCTTCTGGTGGTGGGAATGGAACACCAACTAAACCAGAAAACTTTATCCCAAAAATCTATCTTGCCTTCAGGATATGCTAGGGCAGTAGAGGTGCAGAACTTGTGGGAATACCCAAACAATGGTCTAATTTGAGGCCCACACCATGAAAGGGCACCTATGCCTGGCATGCCCGCCTGACCAGGAACCAGAGGCTGGATAGCCCAGTAACCTATTATAGAACCAAACATGATTGGGAAAAAAAGTCAATGAAATGATTTCTAATGAACTTCTGCTATACTCACAGATCAGTGCCTAGCCCAATAATCATCAGACAGGCTTCCATAGGCAGCTTATGGGAGCAGATACAGGACCCACAACTAAACATTATTGGAAGGATTTTCCCTTCCCTTGGAGACCAGGGAACTCCACAGAAGAGGGAGAAGAAGATGTTGGGAGCCGAGAACAGTTTCATTAGAGAATTTCTTAGAGTCCAAACCTCTGGTTCCAGGTTCCAGTTTCCAGGAGCTCTGGACTGCATTGTATTGCAGATGCTAGCTGATTTGCTGCTGAATGGCATAGCCTCAGTGGAGAATGTCTCCTAGTTTGCATCTCTACAGAACTAAGCATTTGAATAGGCCTGCACCAGGGTAGAGGGCTAGGTCTACAGAAGTAGAGACAGTTGAAAGAGATGGGAGAGAAATGGTCTCGGGGCCAGGCAAGAAAGGTTAGAAAGCAGCCAGGAAGATGCTGAAATAAAGGACTCCAGTTTTGCAGCATGGAACTGAGAGCTCTCTAACGATGACAAGATGCTTGTGTCTGATCTTTATCGCCTTGGGTTGCTAAGAATTTCCAAGTCTATGCTCCCCCCACTCAGGCCGGACCTGGATTCTGTGGTTTGGGACTGAGACATGCTGGGCCACAACAAGAAGAATTGTAGGAGCCAGAGTGTTTGAGGACACCAGGAGAACACAGAAGACAGAATTAGCTAAGCAAGGCTCACAGAGACTGAAGTGGCTATCATGGAGCCTGCATTGATCTGTGCTAGGTCCTTTGCATGTATGTTATTTATAGTTGTTAGTTTGGTGTTTTGTGGGACTTAACACTAGGGTTTCTCTGATTCTTTCACTTGCTCTTAAGACCTTTTTCCTCCTACCTTGTTGCTTCATCCAGCATTTATATGAGGGTTTGTGTCTAGTCTTGTTTTAAGTTGTCATGTCTTGTTCTGTGTGTATCCCTGGCATACCTGCTCTTTTCTTCAGGGAAATGGAGTACTGGTGGATCCAAGGGAAAGGGAATGGGGTATAAGAGGTTGGGAGGAGTGGGGGGGCTATGGTTGGAATGTATTGTATGAGAGAAGAATAAATAAATAAAAAGAAGGAAGTTCTAGAATGGGAAATTTAGGTAGTAAGAATTTTTGTCAGCCCCTATGGAAGGCCTCACCCTCCCAGGGGTGAGAAAGAATATGTGATAGGTAGGGTATTAGTGGGGGGAGGGTGGTAGGGGAGGAGAGGAGGGAGTAGGAACTGGGATTGACATGTAAAACAATCTTGTTTCTAATTCAATTAAAAAAAAAGAATTTTTGTCAGAAGGATTAAAATTCAACTCTCAAAAAGACAACATTTGAGTTTTCAAAACCAAAGTCTTCCTTTTTTTTCTTTTTCATCAAAAGAAAAAAAAAAAAAAAACACTGTGAAGTGTGAAGGAGCTCTAGCAAGCCCAAAAATGGCAAACTTAGCTCTGGCAGGCCTTGCCCTTCCTCCATTCCTTCTCCCTTGCTCAAATCTGTTACATTACATTCCTAAAGCTAGCCACCAAGGTCTTTTCCCTTATTTGGCCACTTTCTACCTTTGAGGCTGACCACCAAGTCTAGATATCAAATATCGAAGTCCACCAATCAAAAGCCCCCCTTTGGCTACCCGAATTAACATGCCCAATTAGAATTAAACACCTCATCTTAACATGGGCTTTCCCTTTTTCATTTTATAAACTGCCATTTGCCTATAGGCCATGTCTGTCTCTATGTCTGTCTCCTCTCTATCCAGAGGTAGTCCTTTGACACATACAAAAATACAATTAAACATTGTTATGGTCCAAGATGGTCCAAGCAAGGATCAATTGAGAATCCTCAGGAAAAGAAATATGAGGAGGAGGAAAGAGATGTCAGAGTAGGTCCTAGGAAATGAAGAACATGAGGTGCTCAGCCATCATGTTACTTCCCAACTGGTCCTAGAGTGAGTGGCAAGATGGCGAAAGAGGAGGTCATCACTACTCCCCTCTCAGTGTTGTGCATAGCCCCTCTCCTCCACCACTTCATCTATTGGAAAGCATCCTTTAAGTAGCCCCAATGGATATGAGAACCAGGATTGGTAAACTCTGATGCTATCAGTCACTGGACAGAAAATAGATGAATGAATTCTTTTTGTGGTTCTGACCGAAAAACCCTACTATGACAAGATACGAAAAATGAAAAATATGGTCATTAAGACTCCTTTTAGCTGTTGAGTTCACAGCCATGACTTGGTCATTGACAGCTCTTAGAAATGGCAGGAACTAACAGGGTGGTCAACAATATAAGCACAAGAGGCCAAGATCACTGGTTCTGTGACAGAGAGAAAAATGTACTGATCTTCTAAATACTTGGAAAAATCAACAGAGCAGCAAGGGCCAGATAAAGATGACAGCTCTGGCCAATAGTGAGGACATAAGGACATAGAGGAAAAATACATTACAGAAGGAAAGAGCTCATTGTGCATGTGTGGGCAATGGTGCAATTCAGACTCCTACTTGATCTATAAGCAGAAAGCAAGTCTCGTCATCTAGTGTCCCCTACATCAGAAGCATCAGCTAAAGTATTTCTGGGTGTTTTGAGTGTGGGCAGAAGAATCAGTCTGCTTATGCTTAATCCTGACTCAATCTTGATGGGCTTCTCCTTTTTTCTCTGTTAAAAAAAATGAGAAAAAGAAATAAAAATATTATAGTGCTTAACACAGAGCCTGGCTCATAAAGAAACACAGTGAGATCTGCTATTTTGATTCTACCCCTTTCACAGTCACACTTCACAATCCTTATCAGCTGGCTGTCACACTCTGCCTAGCCCTCCTTTCTTGTTAATTTCTTCTTCCTTAACCACTGTGCCCCATTTCTCTATCCACCTTGCCCTCCAAATCAGTTGATTCTCTTATTTCTCATTTTCAGTTTCTTCCCCACTGTCAGACAACTGGAGATGCCTCCATTGCCTCTGCTGCTTGTATCAAAATACTCCTGCCTCTCCTGATGCCCCTGAACTTGAGTGGGCAGGTCAGAGTCTTGACATTTCTTGGGAATAGATAGCTCAAAAAATAATTCTCTTAAACTGTTGCTGAGTGGAGTGAGCAGGAGACACATTGCAAAAGGGAGTGCAGAAGTGAGAGGACATGGAGATTTATAGCAGATGCTACTTCCTTAGTGGCCAAGGACCCTGAAATGCTTCTGGAATAGTGATGAGCTCTCTCCTGAGCTCCTATTCACACATGATTGCTCAGATGCTGACAGCATCTATGCCAACTAGTGTTTCAGGCTAATTAAAACCATGTCCACCCCCTTATCTACATTTCAGTCCTTCCTGCTTACCCAGACTAGATAAACCCTGTACCCTTAGAATGAATCTTATACACACACACACACACACACACACACACTCATACACACACACACACACACACACACACACTCATACACACACACACACACACTCATACACACACACAGAGAGAGAGAGAGAGAGAGAGACAGAGAGAGACAGAGAGAGAGAGAGAGAGAGAGAGAGAGAGAGAGAGAGAGAGATTCTAGCATTCTTTCTGCAATTCCCATGTCGTTGATGAGAAAGATCATCAAAAATAATCATTCAATATCTCCTTAAGAAAATGACCAATTTTAAGAGTTAAACACCTGAAAAGCAATGAAAGTATAAATCCTCAAAATTCATCCAACATTCTATTGCAAGAATTTCTGCAAAAACCAAGATGCATTCAGAATCACAATTTTGTTGGAGTACAAATGACTGAGTACTCCAGCAATGTGGGAGCCTGCCCATTGACCATGACGCATTCACCCATGCTCCTTCACGGTATGTATAGTAAATACCTTACTTCAAAAACTCTAGAAATAGTTCTGTTTGTAATGGCAGTGGAAATAAATCTTGAGTGTTGGGCCATTTGTCTTTAGTACCCAGGCCCTGTGCTACCTAGCTCATCAACTTCTAATCTTGTGAAAGCACCATAAAATCCCAGCTAAGGGTGATGACCCCTAGTGATATAAAGACTCTTAATGATGACAGTGTACAGAGGGGTTTCAAACTCAAATGTTTCTGGAGCCAGGAAGTAATAAATATAAATGAAAGGGATCTGAACTTCAAAACATGGAGTGCTTATAGCCCTTCCAAGGACACAGTGCAAGCTGGTGCTCGGTGTTCAGAAATGCAATACTAAATCACTAGACACATCTTTCTCTTCCTTTTCCAAAAAAAATGAAGAATGGGCATAACTGTCAACAAGTAACTGAACTGTTGAAAACAATTCGCAAGGGTTTAAAACAAAACATATCTGCAAACATGATCTAAGAATTGGTTAGATGTAAAAAAGTGACATTGCCTGTCATCCCTACTTTTCTATCCATAAAATGAAGGTATTCAAGACACAGAATTCTCAAGAAAATTTAAGAGAGAATTTGTATTGCACAAGATAGGAAATAGAAATATTTGCCATGTAGTAAGTAATGTTATTCAAAGCCATGTTTTACGCATTTGTGTAGATCCTTCTGAATGCAAAATGATTCTAATGAAAACTCTGGTGTGTAAGCCTTTCCATGTTTGATCCAATCCAGTTTGAATTAGAAGCCTTGTATATCCCTCAAGCTATGACGAAAAGTAGCCATCATTGCCTGTTGCACTTTGTGATGGTAGAAAGTGAGGTTACAGGGAGACAATGGGCTGTTAGGGTTTGCATGGTGCCTTTGACAGGTGCAGGAAATGTCTTGTCTTAGTTCCAGGGATTTCATTAATTAAATGTCCTGTGCCACTGCTGCACTGTGTTCAGTTCAAGTTTCTCCATGTTTTCACTATATCCAAAAGATGAGGAGATCGACTTCAACTTGAAGGAAGGTTTTACTTGTAGACATACTGTCATACTGTCCATTTATATTCAGTGTGTATCTTTGAAGCTAATTCACAGAGCTTCCCAGGGCATTCTACAAAGAGTCTTCTAAGAACCCATTTTCAGATTGGATCTGGCAAAGTAAACATCATGGAAAAATAGGAGTCTACACCCCAGAGTCCTGCTGAATCAGGGTATGCAAATGTAACAGCCCTTTGTTTGTCAGTGTCCTCTCAGAATGTTAGCTTTGACATTAGTTTGTGGGAAATGCAGGATCTTGGACCTCACCCCTCACACACTGATTTGGAACCGTTGCCACCAGGTTGTGTGTTCACTGGAGTTTGAGAAGCTATTAGCAAATATATCCTTGTAATTTCCTGTACT
Organism: Cricetulus griseus; assembly: GCF_003668045.3. Lineage (NCBI taxonomy): Eukaryota > Metazoa > Chordata > Mammalia > Rodentia > Cricetidae > Cricetulus > Cricetulus griseus. Next base: position 144,540,673 of record NC_048598.1, read on the forward strand.
GGATGTGTGGTCAGGAAAGGACCAAGAAGACTTACTGGAGATATTACTGGAAATCGTCTTACTATTTGATAACTCATTCAAGAACTGAAAATAAAAAGGATTTTTTTAAATGTCAGAAGCCAGCCTTAGGCATGCTTAAAGATTTCAAAAATATGTCAAAGAAAAAAATTGAAGTTTTCCTGAATCCAGGCCCAGCTTATTAGGAATTGTTTAAGCTGAGACTCTGGCTTCTGGCCGATGCATTGATGTCAAACAGCTCAGCTCCTGGGACTTACTGCTGACTCTTCTATGGAGAGCCAGTGAGAATATCACTATGTTGGTATAGCAACAGAGTCTGAGTGAGTTGCTAAGTCCAACTGGCCAGAAAATACCTTATCACCAGCAGCCTTGCTCATCCTCAGGGACAACAGAAGCAGACAGGTGAGCCATACTTTTGAAAAAAGAAATGAGGGAAGAAAATAACAAAGGGCAAGGAGATAGGAGAGAAAAAGTGAAAGACAGAGGCGGGGGAGGGAGGGAGGGAGGGAGTGAGTTACAAGCCAGCCAAAGCTATGCCATAAGACCCTATTTTCAGGAAGGGGAAAGATGAAGAAGAATTCAACATGCAGCATCATATCTTAGCATCATGTCTGGGCTACCAAGGCCCAGTGCTGTAGTTCTTCAAGGTCTTCAGATGTCACAGCACACAACTTTAAAATATTTTTAGATATTTCTCTGTGCCCAGCATCATGCTAATTAACCTAAACCTGTCATACTAAAAGTCCTAGAGAGAAAAATCAATTAGCCATGTTAATTCAGTCGTGATATGATCAGTACAGGAGTATCGGCAATGCTTGTTCATGATGGAACATGTACAAACGGTATTTAAAACTACAATCGGAACATGTTCTGAGAATAATTTTTCATTGAATAATTGAACCTTCAGGAAATTTCCACAGCAGGCATCGTCTCTGCACCATAAGTCATTGAAATTAGAGAAAGGCTTTTGTCAGCTGCACAGTGACTCAGAATGCATTGCACCCTTGCAGGAAAGCCAAGGTTCTGTCTTTGAGCTAGAGAGCAGAACTTCAAGGTCCCAGGGGAACCTCCCAGATGGATGTCATTGTTTCACCCACCAGTTTTTAAAGCAACCCTTTCTGGTGATTTCCTCTCTTAAGTATGAGGAGGTGGCCTCAGCCTGACAGGAAAGCACCCATAGCAGAAATTCTCCCTTGTTGTCTGCTCCTCCCTTTCTCTTTAACACAGGCCACAGTTTGAAGTCATATTATTTGCATGTCTGTTTGTTCATTGTGAACTATCTCCCACTTCTCCTGACTCTCCTGCAAAAGCACTAGGCAGTCAGAAATCAAAGTTTGTTCCATTTTATCCTGAATGCCCAGCACAGTACTTGGCTCATAACAGGAGGGCAATAGATAGTTTTAATTAAAATTAATGAATGTTCTTTCAAAGAAAACCAGAGAGAAGGGAAAGCAAGGCTGTACCCAGCCTTTCAACTTCTGTCCTGCTCCTTTTATGTTCTAGCACCTCAGCTTAGAATAGGGGTCACTGACAAATGAGTGGACACAGTCTCCATACTGTAGCAAAACACTAGAATATAATACAATTAATATGATTGCATTTAAACCAGAGATACAAAAAGTATAAAGCAGAAAGTACTTCCTCAAAGTACAACACAGGATGTGATTTTTCTAAATATTTCTTTTAAATAACATAGCTGCATTGTTTGGGAAAAGCCTGAAAAGAACAGTTCTTGGACACTGTTCCTTTTTTGGCACAGCCTGTGTCATACACTCTGGAATGTCAAGGTCAGATTTCCAAGGAAGCCAAAAAGTGCTGTCAGAAAACAAAGGTCTCCGAGCATTGTTTACTCAGTAGTTCTAGCAGTCAGCTCAGCACCTGGCAAGACCAGTGCATGCTGGGCAGCTTGCCCACTAATGAACAAATTAGAATGTGATTTCCCAAATCCTGAACGTGTAACTAATCCTTAAATGCCTAAAAATAAAAATAATATGATAGAGAGTTACACTTAAAATATACAAAGATGCTTTCATGGGACTAGTAGGGAGAAAATAATTTAGTAAAATAGTGGAGGTAGCATCTCTAAATCTTAAAATTAAGAACTTTGGAAGCATTAAAATTGCAGTGTCATCAAAGCCATGCAAATGAATGTGCTATAACACATTCCTCTGAAACTTTGGAGTTTTACTGAGTACACACTTAGAATAATTTCTCATATTGTTTTCTTTCCAAGCTTCTAAGTAAAAACCAATGGTTTAGGAATTTACTTGCATTTATATTCTTTCCTGGCTCAGGTTCCTGCTCTTTTGGGCCAAGTCACTCCTATCTTCAAAAAGGAAAATCTGTATGTTCCAGAGAACAAACTGTGGAGTACTGTGATTAAGACTAGTTAGCTTATTAACTTAATAGATGTAGAGAGCATCTAAGTTCTTCTGCCAAGATGCTTATATCAAATTCTACAAGAATTTGCTAAAAGAAAAGGTATGCTGGGTAAACACTACAAACACCGGAAGGGAAAGAGAAAAAGAGAATGACATGATGATTCTCATTCCAGTTTGATGAAGATACACGTGGAAGAACAATGCTTGACTGATCAAGCCATTGAGGAGAGGAGTAACTAGCAGAGCCTCCGACTGTAGCCATATACTTACAAGTTTCCCACTTCTGACTTAAGAGATATAGAAGAGCATGGACAGGAAGCCTGAAGTGGCCACGTGCCCCAACACATGAGTCTTGGTTACAGTGTTCAATTTGACCTCATCCAGAGTCCCAAGTTCCTGGAAAGCACTTAGCATTTCTACCAATATCTGTGTCCCTCTTTGGCTGTAAATGAGTGTGGTCAATCATAGGATTACTACAAAAGTCAAGCACAAACCTTAGGGAAGTGCGTGAGGAACAAAAAAGGAACGGTGTGTGTTTAATTACTGGGGTCATGGGCAGCATGGTGATTTCTTTTCCTCAGAAGAATGACATTTCCCTGCAACCTACAATGACATATAAACAAAACTTTTAAAAAGTATTAAGACATTATGTAGATTGTATTATTGGCCCCAAACCTTTGCTTCCACTCTGTATCCATGTCTGATTGTTTCTGCCAATTTACTAGAGTAACAGGAATAACACTCTCAGTTCCATCGCTAGGCCCTTTTGTATCCCCAGTAGAGTAAGAACATGACTTTGGAATGTTTTTGGATCCAAAGAGATGAGGAGATACATGAAGCAGACATATAGACAGAGTATAAACATGTGGTTGCTGTAACAATCCACAGAATTCTCTTGTACTAACTCAGCCATATTCTATACAGTCATGAAAAAATAGACAGAAATGACAATGATATAGACTGAGGTCATGACAAGCAATGCAAAACATTATTTGGCTTTAGTTGTATAAGTAAATTTATATGTCAAAACATATAATTTTATCTTCAGAAGTATAAAGTAACTAAGGATACTTAATCTTTGATATGTACATTGTGATTGATTAGAGCTTGTTGGGTGAGCAGCCTGAAATTAAGTAAGTAAATGACTCCTAAAGTGCCAGGTCAATAATGCGAAATCAATAAATATTACTTAAAAGTTATTGACCACAAACAAAAAATTAAGCAGTATTTTGTATTTTCATCTCACTGAAAGGAATAATGACCTATACATAAATCACTTGCATTTTAGCTACAATTAATATTACACATTATTTATCACTATTCAGATTTTGCAAGCCAACTGCTATGTATATTGGAATGGATTTTTGAGTAAGATATGTTTCCTAGCTGATGAGCACCTAAAACCCAGGAGTTCTAGTTCTGATAACTAGACATATCATTTGGAGTTCTCATACCCAATAGTTTATGTTATAATGGATATTTAGAGGGAAGTGCTTCCTCCTCTTCTCAAAGCACAGAATATGCTCTATCTTCTACATTTCCCAAATGTGTAGTGAGTCTAAACATCACTTTTCTCTCATCAAACATATTTATATATTGTGAATGTTCCTAAAGTTAAAGCATGGTGGTAATTATTACACCCAGCCTTAGTGAAAAGAATCTTGGATTTTTTTCTCTGTCTTTTCAACTGGAATTTGTATTTACACTCTTTAGATCCAATTTATACCTTAAGGATGGACTAACAATAAATCTGCTGACTTCTTTGGACCATTTGTTCCACACAGTCCTCACATTTTCTCATTGAAGTACATGTTTCTGCATTTACCAGACCTTCATACCCTCACATAGCTTCACTAAAATGGATAGTCCCAGGCTGAAATTTCTTGCTTACAAACACAGTCTCACTCTCCCCTTTATGAGTGGCCATGAAGAGGTCAGAACCTGAGAAAAGAGCAAGTGTTGCCATAAAGCTTTCTCTTGATGAGCACAAAGTACATCCATTTTAGTAACCAGAGTTATTTCTAAAATTATATCAACTCAAATTAGCTGTCATTTCTGCTTTGTTAAGGAAAAGGAATGGGAAGCACTCACTCCATGTGCTCATTTCACTTTTAACCTGACAAAGCCTGATCAAAATAGCATGTATATACTTTTTTCTGGCAGGCTACCACTTGTATATCTCCTTTTAAGCCTAAAACAAACTTAAGAATTAACAACTTGAATGCATATATATGTTCATAGCACCCATGGTCCATAAGACTAATCCACTAGTGCACTATACATCCAGTGAAGTAAGTAAAACTGATGGCTGCTTACAATTCTGTGTTGAGTTAGATAGGTTTCCACCTCAAATCAGGACAGCAAATCATTTTTACCTTTTTGTCCCCCTCACTGCTAAAGTCAGGGGCCTCCCAACCTGGCTGCTGCCATAGCTTCAGAGCTGCCACATAGTTGTAAAAGCAATACAGATAACAGTATTACTGTAACAACGTGAGGAAACCAAATATAGCTGTTGGGTAACAGATTCCATAGATTGAAACATTTCATCCTGTAGGCAAGTTCTTTAACCAGGAAGGTGAACAACTCAAAATAATTTCAGGAAGTTCCTGAAACTGAGGAGATTCATTAGGACCCTCCCTGACTGAGTAAGCAATAAAAGCTGAGAGTCCGTGTCAGATGAGGCAACTTGAGGAACAAACTCTCAGACAAGCCAAGCTGCCAAGGAGGTTCTGAGAACAGATGAGCTTTCCAGAAGAAGAAACCATCTGAGTTGCCTGGAAGAGGGTTAAACCAACAGTGGCTTGGGAGGGGCATTTTCCAACCCCTTGAGTTACCTATGGTCTATATAGTATGATCGAGGTTCCCAGCTTTTGTGAGCCATTACCCATGCTAGGGTGAACTTTGGTGATGTAGCTGCCTTTGAATAAATTCTGCCCCTCTAAATAATCTCTTGCCCTTGTTTCTGTAAAAAACTCAAATAAAGCTTATTAGTTCATGAAACTAGACTTCAGTGGTATTTGTCACTTTAATCTGTGTGTTGAGTTTCCCCAGAAAAAAAAAAAATTGTATTTTTGCCAAAATTGTATTTGGCATCAGTGGTGCACACCTTTAGTCCCAGCACTCAGGAGGCAGAGGCAGGCAAATCCCTGTGAGTTATAAGCCAGCCTGGACTACAGAGAAAGTTCTAGGACAGCCAGAACTACATACAAAGAAACATTGTCTCAAAAAACAAACAAAAAGAGAGTGGGACCAGGCCACTCTCCCACCTTGAGGGACTGGAAATTGCTAGGGTCCATGAGAAGTCCATAAAAGACCACAAGTCATGTATGCAATCAACAAGTGTTAACTAACGATAATAAAAACCCTGCCTACATCTTGGGATGGTGAATGGCGACAGACTGAGAGGCCCACAGACTCCCTTTTAAAGTGGGCTAGGGGACTTCTAGGGAGGAGACATTAGTCTGGGTCTGCCTGGTGGGTGCCTCTACTGGTTACAGACTTTACAGCCACAGAGTAGGGAAAGCTATCTTCAGCTAGCAGGAAGTTTTGGGGCACCTGCTAATTGGTCGCCCCTGAGTTGTGACTTGACTGAGAATTGCCTGTTCATCTCCAGCTACCTCCAGTAAACTGAAACTAAGGCCTGGTCCCTGGCAGGGGCTATTATAAACCTGTCATGACTTTGCTCTGGCTCCCTGGACTTCTCAAATGGTCTTTAAGGCCATTAGATATGTCTGAGGGTGTGCCTTAGCCACCCACACCTCAAGGGCCTTACACTAAACCTATACATTTAAGGTGCTATCTTTAGTTTTCTGATTCAAGGGGTACTTTGCTCATTGTTTTAAGTGCAACAGTTAGAACCTTTTATTGATTTTTAACACTTAAACAACTTGCTCTGGTTTGTATTTTTTTTTTTTTTTTTTTTTTTTTTTTTTTGTAGTAGCATTCAATAGAAGTTTATTCGGACTATGAGTATTTACAGACTAAAATACAGAAAATGAGGGGCTGATGTCAAATACTCTTCTAAGATGAGCTTCCTAATTCTCTGTCAGGGCATTTTAGTCTGCCAGCTTTTCCAAGTGGATTCTGTAGAAAACAAGCATGCCATCTGATAACAGTGTTGGTCTGGTCTTAATGACAGTGTCCTCTGGAAATCAGTGTGTTAGAGTCAGTTACCAATGTGATCATGAGGGATCAGGAGTTGGACAGACTCTCTGATATGACCAAACGGGCCCTGACTAGGTAATCAGATGGTGAACTTCCAAGTTGGCTGGCTTCTTCCTCACCCTCCTGTCATGGAACAAAATCCTGACAGCTAAAAACAAAGGCTGTGTGGGCTTTTTCTCCAGTCAGTAGGGCCTCCTGCTGCTAGATGGCTCAACAAGTCCAAGGCTAGATCAGGATGTGTTTATATAACAGATGTGGATAAGTCAGTCATCCTGTCTTTCTTCAAACTGACCAGTCAACTCCAAATTATGGAGGAAGGGCCATCAGAAAACCCCAGCCCCTGAGGAAACACTGAATTTTGGCTTTCCAAGTCCCTGCTCTGCTTTGTGGAAGGTCTTTCTCTCTGTCCCTGCTGCTTGTGTGTGTTTCCTCACTCCCTTCTTTAGCTACTGATCCTGTGTGCTCCAGTCTACTGTGTTCCAGCTTCTCTGCTCCTGTCTGCCAAGCTTGAGGTTTTTTCCTGCCTTTTAATTCTTTAACTGGCAGAGAACACAAACTTGATAAAGACCCATAGATGATAGCATCAGTACAAAAAGAAACTTGATCTTAAATGGGCCATGATTCTTTACAGACACCTCACCAAAAAGCATAGGCAGATAGCAACTAGGCATAAGAAAGGTGTGGTAAGTGATCATCACACAAGTGACAAAGCAATAAAAATAACACTGCATATCTATTAGAACTTGAGATTTTAATATAATTGCAACATTTCCCTTCTCTTTCCTCCCTTCAAATCCTCCCATAAACCTCTTCTTGTTCTCTTTCAAACTGATGGCCTCTTCTTCCGTTGTTATTACATGCATATATGAATTATATCTACATATATACTCCTAAATAAAACCTGCTCAGTCTGTATTAAGTTGCTCGTCTGTGTGTTTTCAGGGCTGATCATCTGGTATATTATAACGAAATGTGATGTCTTCTCTTCCTCCAGCTCTCAGTGTTCCTCTGTTGCCTGTAGCCTGGGGTTGCCATCTCTGAGCTTTCTCCTTAGCAGCAATTAAAGGTAAAAGAAACCATGAATTTGAAAGAGAACAAGGTAGGTGTAAATGGGAACGTCTGAAGGGAAGGAAGAAAATGGAGAAAAGAATGAAGTTATAATCTCAAAAAATAAAGTTTTTTAACTGCACAAAATCACATAAAATTTAGGAGTTACTTCAGGGATCATGGTTTAGAACTTAGTGATCATCTCAATAGCAATGTCTATATTTTATTTGTTTGTGTAACACTATACATCAGCATGTGATGAGACTTTAAAAGAAGGCCATCACAGACCTCTAATTAGTGGAAATAACATTATATTGGTGTAGCCTCAAGAACAGCAAGTCAATAAATTCCTGTCATATAAGCCATGCTCCTTGTGGTACTTTGTTATCTTAAGAAATTAACAAAGATTAAAATACAGAAGTATAATGATTCATTTAGTACATTCAACAAACACTCACCTAATGCCCCTCTCATACTATGGGAAAAGAAGAGGGCAAAACTTCTTGTCCTTGTGTACATGATAGTCTAGCAAGGAAGACAAGACATTAAAATGTCAGATATTACTTATCTTCGTTTTTCCGAGGTAAAATGGAGTCAGACAGATTCAGCCAGAATATAAAAAGTAAGTCTCATTCACAAGTACAATTAGGAATCCCAGAAGAGCCATTTCCATTAGGTTGGCACTGGAGGAGATTTTCTCCATCTATTTTCGTCCCACTGGACCAGTTTTCCTCTGCCCATTGGGTCCCACAGACGCTTAAGAAATAACCACTCAGAGATTTAATATATATATTTATAATTGTTTGGCCATATGGCTTGGGACTCTTACTGGCTAGCTTTCTCTTTTATTAACCCATTACTATTAATCTTTGTATCTCTATGTGGCTGTGGCTTACCTACATGATGCCCTAGGATCCTGCCTCCCCGGAGGCTACATGGAATCTACTCTTTATCTTTTTTCCCCCTTGTCTCTTTGTTCAGAATTCCTACCTAGCTAAAATCTGCCTGTCCATTGGCCAAAACAGCTTTATTCATCAACCAATAAGAGAAACACATAGTGACAACATACAGAGGACATCCCTCATCATCCCCCTCTTCCATCTAAATGAAAAGAAGGTTTTAACTTTTACATAGTAAATTTATATATAACAAAACAGTTATCAAACAATAATTATAGTTACAGTATTTAGTCCATTTACATTTGGCAAAATTTAAAATATTCTATCATTTATCCTATTTCTGTGAGTCTAAAGTTTTATATATAATTTATCTTTTATCATAAATAAGGAAAACTATAATTATCTGTCTTCAACTCCATCAAAGACCCCAGAAGGATATAATTTAAACTCTAGAATTGACAGAGACATCCGGATGTCTGGACAGTCAGCCAAAATTGCTCTGTAATGTCAGGGCATCTATCTTTAGCCTATAGGCTCAGAATGTCTGGCAGACTTTTTAATGAAGCAGGAACCTTGAAGGACCAACCTGTCCCTTGGCAAGTTTAGCAGTCACTTTCCTTTGTACCCTGCTTTTCCAGTTTGACTGTGTGCTGTTTCTTTTCCAAATGGCAAGAGCAGTTTCTTGTTTGAATGGCTATTCCTGCCATGTTGAAGACAAACTCCATAACGAGTTTCTTTGATGTCCATCTTCCTCTCTAACATAATTGGTGCTGCCAGGAAATGTGCCTCATTGTCATGAAAAGCCTTAAGTTAACAATCATTTTAAATATCATGTTCTATAGATCTTTGAAAGGTTTTGAAGAATACCTATCCATCTGAAATATATCTCTGTATATCTAGAAAACCTAACTAATATGACTATAAATTTTGACTATTATAGATGACTATCTATTAATCTATAATTTAGTTATACATTACATTTTTAAATGAGCTGTATAAACACAATACCTAAACAGGAGTAGAAATATACATATAACAAAATTGACCTTAAATGTGTATCAATAAACCAAAATCCATACCACTTCAAAGTATTCATTTTTATATTATATCCCCTATTCCCTTTTTTTTCCTTTAAAAAGAGATTGACTGTGTCATAAACCATTTCTAATCAACCCTGTTTAAATGAAAACAAACACTAATAAACAATATTTGGGTATTAGGGCATAGTTCTCTCCAAACTGCTTTCTGTTCTTTGGGTGCACTGCCAATCCCATGGGGATCCTGAGAAAACCCAGAACCATGTCCAAATCCTAGCTGTAGTAGTTTATGAGCCTGCATCATCTCAGCTGTTTTGGATGTTGGATCACCTGGGACATTGCTTTAGGGGGTTTTGCTTGATCAAACCATAGTCTGGAAGGAATCCATAGGTTTCCATCCTCTATGGAAGCAAAAGCAGAATCTCTCTTCCAAAGCAACATATCCTTAGACTCAAATTTTGAAGTTAAGAGACCTTTAAAATATATTTTAGCTTAGCAGCGCCCAGAATCAAATGTCTCTCTGCAGCCAAAATATTCAAAGAAAACACAATAATATACATAATCCTGACTCTCCATATATTTTTCATTTTATGTGGCTTATATTACTCAGCCAAGATGCCAAAGTGGAAGATCACTTGATTTATGTGTGTTGGACAGCATAGACATAAGAAAACAGGACATACTGAAATTACTAGGAACTCTGGACCAGGTGGCCTCAACTCCAATCCTCTACGTGTTTATGAGACTTCTAGTCAATTGCTTTATCTCTCTAGAATTAGTTTCACCAACTGTAAAGACTGTACTAATCTTGTAAGGCAACTATACAGTTTTCATAACATACCATATTTAAAGCACTTAGCATAGTCTCCAGAACAAGATAAATATTGGCTTCTGTAATTGCTGTTACAATTGTTCTTAGTGGAGTAGAAAAAGGTTAGTGGATTCCATTACACTCAGATGTTCCCAGGGATGTCAAGGAACTATTGATCAGAATTTGCCACGTAGTATTCTATTGGAGAAAACTCTTAAATATCAGTTTCTACATTTCAGTGATTATGGCTTTCTAGTAGGCTCAAGGCTGATGCTTTGGTCTGAAGGAAAGCACTTGGATTAACCAAAGGAGTTGGCAAGAGTCTATGGCCTCAGGCTTAAACCCCAAGGCTCTGCACATTCTCTTGTTTTAACTACTTGGGAGATTAGCAGTTAACACATGAATCTTGCTGTTGTTTGACATTTCTTCTAAGAACAAAAGCAGATTTGAGGATTCTTCTGGAATGGTAGGTGTTCCCATCTCTTACATTGGGCTATTGTAGTATGAGGAGGATGGGAAAATTTCTGTTACTTCTGTCAACGTAGTAGCAATTATTTTTATTTGACTTACTGAATGCTAGACACTGTTAACATATTAATACCTCAATTATTTACTCTTCAAAGCTATCTACTTAAAGGTATAATGTTAGGCCACCAAGGCTAATTCACCTATTGGTAGGATTTGTCCCCATTGGATAAGATTTCAAAGAATATAAAGGATAAATACAACTCTACCCAGCAAATCTGTAATGAAGGCTCATACAACAAACAAACACACAGAGGAGTCTGCTTTGAAATTATTAGAGATCATTTAAAGGTAAAAAGGAGACTAAGGCTAAAAAAGCAGATCCCATTTTATCACTGCATTGCATGATTCCTGAAGCAGGCACTGTGAGTTGGGTGCACTGTACTCATAGGACCCATTTCTCACTTATTTTCTCCTCTGCCCTCTGGAAAAGCAAAGACAAAAGGAGAAAACACTGTGTGAGGAACAGAAAAATGTTCTGAATTTTCTTAAAGATGGAATGCATTTATTCAGCCAACATACAGTCAACATGGAGATGATCAATTTGGATAATAGTGAATGCAAGTGACCTAAGATGCTACAGACAGAACACCCATCTCAAGTTCTGTGCCCTAAGAGCTGATGGTGCAAGCCTTGCATGATTACACTTTCTCCCTTGGCTCCCTTTGGTTGATTTTATAGGATTTTAGTAGTGTTGATCTAGGGTTGATTTGCAGAAGATAGACACTAGTTTCAGAGGAAAGGAGAGCTAAAAAGGAGACCCAGGTTATTGCAGACAAGCTAGCTGGCTGTTGGGCTTTGAGAAATGACTGGAATAGAGCCTCTTCCAAGCTTCTCTGCCTGGGCACCTGCCTCCAATAAAGAAGTGGAGCAATTATGATGTTTCTTATATCTGTCTTCAAGAGCTTAGTCTTAATGATGCTCTAAACCCTGCCTCTCCATTGCTATAAAATTAACAATTAGATAAGAATCCCACTGTGGGTGGGGTTCTCCATAAATCACTGCAGAAACAATATTGAAATGTGATTTTTAATGCAAGGGAATTTGATTATTCAAGTCTAATCACAGCTGTATGCTGAGCTCAAGTGAGTATAATAAATGAAAAGTTTAGGCCTGTGGTATAGTTTGCCAGTCAAGAAACATTAGAATAGTTTTTCAAATTCCATTTGGCAAATTACTTATGGGTGATAAAATCAATTTATGTAATGGGCCATGAATTCAATTGATTTTTTAATAAAATACAACAGAATAAAATGGACCGTGTATGGCTAGATTTTGTGCAGATAATGAAGATGATTTGGTAAAGTCTTTTATTAAGCAAAGTAAGTGTAGACCATATGTATTGGGTCAATATTTTGATATTCACTTCACTAAATGGAGATAGAATAGATTTTGAACATCAATATCCAATGTGAGCCCTGTGAAAATAAAATTATATCTAAATTAACACTATGCTTTTGATGGCTGCCACGGTAAACCCACAAGGTTATTGCCTTAAGCAACATAAATTCAATCTACACTCCTCTAGTCAAGAAGTCTAAACATGAATCTCCTGGAGCTACAATCACAATGCTGTCACATCTGTGTTCCTGTCTAGGGATGCCTTTGTCTTTTCAGCTTTTTTTCCTTTTTCTTTTGTTTGTTTTTTTGAGACAGGGTTTCTCTGTGTAGCCCTGGCTGTCCTGGAACTCACTCTGTAAGACCAGAGATCCTCCTACTCTAACTCTCTGGTGCCAGGATTAAAGGCCTGTGCTACCACCACTTAAAGGCTGCCCATTTCTTGGGTCTAGAATCCTCATTTCCCTATTTCCAGCTAGACTTCCTCTGTCTTGTGCTCCTAGAATTCCTGTCCTATTCTTTCTATATTATACTCCAAGAAATTGGTCCTCACAGATGGTCCAGCAGTGACACTTGGTTCTGTGAATTCCTACTCACTACAGCCTTTCAGCCTTCCTGGGGCTCCCTACAGAGCAGTGGCACCTGCCAAATCCTCTTCCAGGATTCTCAGAAAAGTCTGGAGCTTCCCTGCACAGAGTTTGCTGGTTTCCGTGGAGTCTCTCTGCCTGACCCACTCTCTCGAGGTTGCTAAGCAGCATGGTTTCTATGGCTTTATTCATTTGTTGTTTGGATTTTGTGTTTCATAGGTAATTCATGCCTTATTTGTAGAGATGTTCATTTTCTGTTGGTGATGCTCCTTTTTTTCTAAATAAATAAATGCAATAAAATAAACACGTTTATTCTTCTAATTTTTTTCTCATTAAATTGAGAATTGTATATATGTATACATTGAAATGTGGTTGTATCTGCCCCTATCTCCCACATCCAATTCCTTCCTTATCCCACATCATACCCTTCATAATTTCCTGCTGTTTTGTTTTAATAATCCATTAAGTCCAATAGTGCCTCCAATATGTGTATGGGGCCACCCACTGGACCATGGGAAGCTCCTAGCCACCAGACCCTCGATAAAGGAATGATGCATCCTCCCCTGGCTGTGTTTAAAGATGCCATAATGAAACCTAGTAATTTGTATGCTAATTAAAATTTCAAGAATAAAAAATTCTTACTTGTATCATTTCTAGTACCTGAAACTCCATCAAAACATATCCCATAACTACAATGAGCAGAAAGTGTATGGGATGGGTAGGGCATTAGTTGGGAGGGTGGGGAAGGAGGGGAGGGAGAGGGACCTGGAATTGACATGTAAAATAATTTTTTCTAATAAAAAAAGAAATATACCATCTGATATCTACCACAGATAGCTACTATTTAAAACAAAGGAAAGGAAAATGAAAAACAGAAAATAATAAGTGATAGTGATGGAGGTGTGAACAATTGGAACCATTGTTTGTAGTTGGTGGTGATGTAAAGTGGTGTGGCCAGTATAGAAAATAGTACATTGGTTTCTCCAGCCGGGCAGTTGTGGCACACACCTTTAATCCCAGCACTCGGGAGACAGAGGCAGGAGGAGCTCTGCGAGTTCGAGACCAGCCTGGTCTACAAGAGCTAGTTCCAGGACAGCCTCCAAAGCCACAGAGAAACCCTGTCTGTCTTGAAAAACAAAACAAACAAAAAAATAGTATGTTGGTTTCTCTGAGAGCAACAGACACAGTTACCATGTGATACAGCAATTCCATTTCTGAGAACTAAAAGCAAAATGCTAAAGATGTATTTGTAGACCTAAGATTATAGCACTATTGTTCATAAAAGTCCAAAGGTGAGAATAAACCAACTGTCCATATATGTATGAAGAAATGTGGCATGTACACAGGACATCCTTAGTTCTGACATGCTCTACCTGGATGAGCCCTGTGTATACTATGTTAACTGAAATACACCAATCAAATATTTGATTCCACCAATGAGAAGTACCAAAAGAATTTAAAGACAGAAAGCAGAATGGTGGTTGATAGAGAGAGTGGGGATTTGCAGCTTAATTAGCTGAGAGAGTTTCTGATTTGCAAGATAAAAGACTGCTGGTATTTGGTTGCACCATAGAATGGATTTAAACACTGTTCAATTTGTACATGGGAATGATAAATTTAATGTTATATACTTAGCATCACTTTAATTTTTTTTTTTTTTTTTTTTTAACATTTTAAACCATGTGCCAGATCTGGTGTTTCCTCCAGTGTGCTCCCTCGGGAGCATCACCATCACACACCTAGTAGTTCAAACCACTGTTTTTGTTTGTTTGTTTGTTTGTTTTTTGTCTTTGAGATATAGACCATGCATTTGAGACTGGCCTGGAACTACCCATATCGCTGAGAATGATCTGAATTCTTAGTCCTCCTGCCTCCACTTCCCTAGTGCTGGGATTAAAGGTATAGGCTAATCATGCCTATACAATGAACAATTTTTGGCTGTCCTAATTCATACTGTCCTATTTTCTACTTAAGTCCAAATCTGCAGTTTTCTTCCTTTCCATGGCCTAAGTCTTGGCTTTCTTCCCTACATTGCCTGCCTGCTTTCCATCAACGTCTGTGCTAATTTAATGACCACACTATATCCAGATAAACAGAGAGTGGATCTCATTTCCTTAGGAGAGTTCAAACTTCTGAAAAAGGTTTTACCAAAAAGGGCTACATAATCCAGCCACATCTCCCCCCATCCCATCAATGCTTGCTTATGGCCAACTCATCCTGCAGCCACAGGGACTAGGTCTGGGCTCCAGGTCAATCAAGTGCTATGATTTTGAAAGATGTTGTTACAGCACAAGGCCATTGCTCTTCTACCCTCTTGCACAATTCAGCTCTAATCTTCATTAAATGCTTTTTTATTTGTTCCGAAAAGTCCTCAGCCATGATTCACCAGCCCTAGCAAGTACATTAATATCAAGAAAGAAGCTATAATGGGCTTTTAACAACATGAGTCCCCAGAAAAACAGAATGTATTTTAGCCTCTGAAATGTCCATCTTTTTAAAATGCAGTAATGAAAAGATAATTTGATCTCCCAGACATTCCAATCACATTTTCTCATAATCTACTCTCTCATAGTCTCTATTGGTCTTGCTCTCATATATTATTAATAAAAAAAAAGATAAGAGAAATTCTGTCTCTTACACTCCAATCCACATTGCTTCAGCTCAGAGGGTTTTGGGTAGGTGTTTGTAACATTGTCTAATTTTCTTGAGCTTTACTTTTTTCCCTTTTCCATTACTCAGAAGCCTCCTCTGAGTACTAATGCCTCAAGGTCAACGTGTCTACATGGGGACAGCAAGGGACATCTGCATCTTCCACTTTTTCTTTCTCCTCTTGGCCTCATGGAGATAACTACTGCTGTTTTATGACAAGAGAAAGAAAATAATTCATATAAGGTAGGAAGTCACTCAAAGTCTCTAAATGTAAGTTCCTAAACTCCAAAGTGAGTCATGTACTTACATATATTTCCTCTTATTTTTAAAAACACTGTTGTGGGTGTTAACAGATTATAGTCAACCCTTCTACCCTTCCCTACTGAATTCTCCATTTTCATAGACCTCACCCAATCTCAATTCTCACTTCCATCTGGTCATAACTTTTTCTCATTGGGCCTAACATGATTCAAGATTGACTATTTCCATCAAAACTGAAGGTACTTCTATGTGAGATTCCTGCCATTTCTTTAAACACAGAATTCCTAAACCTCATTTTTCTCTCAGCTAACCTCTCCATGCATTTTCACAGTAATAACATTGGGCTATCTTGATAAGTACCTGGTATTTGCATAAGTTCTAGGGACAGATAAATGGGAGTATAACCATCATCACTCCAAACACATTTCCCACTCAGCCAGGAATAATGACAAATAAACCAACGGTAGTTTGAAGTCTGTGACTACAAATTACTTTCCTCTGCCATCAGCCTTGGGAGTCAACATTTCACCAAGTGCTGCTGTATTTTAATCTCATGTTGATAAGACTCATCACTAATGTCAGTCTTTTCCTTTGTTTGAGTTCTGAAAGCTGTGTTTCCCTGTCTTTCATGAAGTCAGTCTCAGTATAATCCCTGTATTGCCTTTCACAGATTTATTGCACTCTCCGTAGGGATCCAGGACATTATTTCCTATCTTGGGTGTTCTGGAATCCTCTTCTAACAGTTTCCACTTGCTCCAGTCAAAGACATCAGAGTAGTTTTCTTAGAGTGTTGTACTCTCATAGCCAATTCTTTTTCATTTTTCTTTTTTAAAAATTATTCTTGTTTCATATAATACAACCTGACCTCAGCTTCCCCTCCATCAATTCCTCCAAGTTCCCCCAATACTTTCTCCCCCTAGATCCACTTCTCCTCCTTTCTATCCAGAAAAGAGAAGCCTAGCCAGGGAGGTGAACCAAATACGGCATATCAAGTTGCTGTAACACTAGTCATAAACCCTCATATTAAAGCTGATGCTATAACCCACTGGGAAGAAGAGTTCCAAGAGCAGGTGAAAGAGTTGGAAAAACCCTCACTCCACTGTTAAAGAGTCCCACAAGAAGACCAAGCTATACAACCATAATGAACATGTAGAGGACCTATGGCAGACCCATGAAGACTCTGCGATTTTTGGTTCAGTTTAATTAATTATGTGGGCTAAGTTCTCCTGATGTCCTTGACACCTCTGGCTCCTACAATCCTTTCTTCCCATCTTCCTCCAGGTTCCCTGAGCTCCAGCCTAATGTTTTGGTGTGAGTCTCTTTATCTGTTCCCATCAGTTGCTAGATAAAGCCTCTATGGTGACAATTGGGCTAGGCACCTAACTATGAGTGTAGCAGAATATCATTAGGAATCATTTCATTGACTTTTTTGTTTTAGTTCGGTTTGGTTTTGGTCAGTCTTGTTTGATTATAACCTTGGTCTCTGGCAACACAACTACTTCATCCTGGCCTTTTAGGCAGTGTTGGATATAGGCTCCACTCCCAATTGTAGCCCAGGACCTCAAGTTAGACCAGTCATTGGTTGGCCCCTCCCACAAGTTCTGTGCTATCATTACTCCAATACATCTTGCAAGCAAGATAAATTATAGGTCAAAGGTTTTGAGGCCAGGTTGATGTACAATCCCTCCACTGGAAGCTCTACCTGATTACAGAAGATAGCTGGTTCAGACTCCATATCCTCCATTACTAGCAGTCCTAGCTAGGGTAGATTCCATGAAGTTTCCACTGCACTAGGTTTCCACATCACCAGCCAAGTGCCCCTAATTGCAGTCATCTCTCCACATACCCTCTCCTTTCATCCCTCTTCCTCCCAATCATTTCTGTAGTCAGGAACTTTCTGCAGAATCAGTTCTAATCACAATGGCACACCTTCAGACATACCCAGAAATGTTCACTCCATCTCAACAATTCCAGATCCTACTATCCTCCAAATTTCACACACTCCCAGACATTCACTTTCAATACTACCCTTGCCCTGCTAGCTCTCATTCTCAAATCCTGCTTGGATAATCTCAAAGGACAATCACAGGTTCTCCTTCATCCACTGACTACTGTTGTTAAGCCTAATTCTTCCTCCTCTGACTTCACCTATCACTTCACCATAGTGAACACTCAGGATCTAGGGACTCAGTGAAGAGTAATACAGACATTTTTGTGTCCAGGTGCAAAAGCAGAGCACTTGTTTTTATCTTTTTTGTTGCATGAGTGCTTTTAGTAAACTTTGTATATCCCAGTGAGTGGAAAAAACAAAAGGTAAAGACAAATAAATAGTTCAGTATTGAAAAGACAAGCACATAATTTTGAGCTCATAGTGCTTGAAACAATGTCAGGTACCTAGAAGGTACAAATAGAATCAAGAACACTCTGTTCTTCCAACCCAGTTCTCAGAATACTTATTGTAGTATTAATCTCAGCATTGTCTCCAGCCTTTGTGCCCTTGGGCAAACCTTTTCTTGCAAAAGTTGCTAGAAAGGACCCATGAGCAGGGTACTAGGAACTCTGAACTAAAGCTGTGTTCTAAAGTCAGTTCCAGCAAGAAGAGTCACTGAGAGAAGTCGTTTCACTCCAGTACCTCATTTTTCACATCGGTAAAATAAGATGTTTGAATAACTAGTTCTCTAGGGTTCTTCCCAGTCCTGAGGCTTTTGCAAAAGCAGCACTGTACAGGTGGACACTGATAAATCAGTAGGCAATGAATAAGTGCTTGGTTGTTATTTCTTCTTTGACTGATTTTGCTTTAGCAGGTTTAACAGGTTAAGCAAAATAATGATTTGAAATACACTTAGACATTTCTTCTGGCGAAAGCAATTTATAGAAGAAGGGGTAAAGATGGAGCCCAGAAGATACAGTCTTCTTATGAGATTGGGCTCCTTCTTGCCCATGTCTATCACTCCATGGTTGTCAAATGGCTACCAGATTAAAAACAAATAAATAAAAAGTCAAGAGCTCAGACATATGAGAACAGAAATTCAAAAAGACCTTCCATCTTAAGCATATCTTTGTTCAGTTACAGCTTGGTATTTTTCTGGATCCAGTAAACCGATTTACTGGTTAGGCAGAGATTTTCTGTTATCCCTTTTCAAAGGCTATTTGAGAGCTTCCTGGCATGCCAGTACACTGTAAGAACTCACTAATTAATGATCCAAAGACCAAGAAGTCAGGAAATTGAAAAAAATCCTAAATAGAAATGTCACATTCATTTTGCATTCCCCAAGCTTCAGAAAAGGCTGGTGAAAACAGGTGTTTGGCCTCTAAAGAACAATTTCCAGAGAAACCCTAACCCAAGCACTAAGGCATGTCTCCTGGAACATTAAACATTCAGTGACCTATGGAGGGCAACCTGGATCCAACATTGTGCCTGACAGCAAAGGGCAAGTGTACTCTGTGTTTCAACGAAGTGGCAGGTAGGGATACTCCCCACTAAAGCCATCGTGTTCAATCACATCTTTCTTTATCATCCCCATGTTACATGGGTAAAATCGTGAGCATAAAACAAAAGAGATTATAAGAAAATATTTTCAATCAAGAAGCATCCAACGAAGCATGTAATTAAGTAGAAAACTGTCAGAGATTGCTTATTGTCCCTGCACAGGGCAGGACACTGGTTTAATGACTTTGTATAAATGAGAAAAGACAACTTGGTAATTGACTTAGTACAATAGTAGACATTGTAAAAAAAAAAAAAAAGATACTCTGGATGCAGCAGGGCATTGAGTACTATCCAAGTAGTGCTGAACACTGGAAGAAAATGTATGGTCTTGATTGGGAATTATTCTATAAGTAATAAATATACCCAAAACAACAATCTTCCTGGCTTTTTTTTTTTAATGGACTGATATTGTTAGAAATAAGGAAATCCAAAAAGCCAGTTCATGCACCCCGCATAAGTCCTGGTCCCACCGCTAGTCCCCTGCCCACCCCCTGCAACAGATCTAGCCACATAACTGTCCCCCACATGCAGAGGGCCTAGTTTGGTCCTATGTAGGTTCCCCAGCTGTCAGTCCAGAGTCTGTGCTATGATGGGGTACTTTGCTCAGCCTTGATACAGAGGGGAGGGGCTTGGTCCTGCCTCAACTTGGTATGTCTGACTTTGTTGACTCCCCAAGGGAGGTTTTACCCCCTCTGAGGAGAGGATGGAGGGCAGAAAGGGGTAGGTGGGGATGGGTGAAGGGGAGGGAGGGGAACTGGGGTTGGTATGTAAAATGCAAAAAAAAAAATTTAAATGAAAGTAAAGAAGGAAATCCATCACTCGTATTTCCAACAACAAAGCCACTTTTTCTTAATTCTAGAAGAGCATAAAGCAAGTTTGTCTGAATTGTCACGCAGGACTAGATGTAATGTACTGAAGGAAAAGAGCCCAAACTAAAAGCAAGGGTTTGGCCTATCTCTCTGCAGAAGCTTAATATGAACATCATTTGGCCATGCAAGTTACATCTCATTAGAATTACAGAAGACAGTATAAATTTCCTAAGCAATTTAGGTATCTCTTGAAAAATAGGAAAACCCAACAAATTCCACCACAATTAATAAAGTGTTGACTGCCTATAGGTTGAAACTATACCATGATGTGGATGAACTACCAGTTTGGCTTCTCTGTGGTATCTAAACTACAGAGAAGGAAAACTGAAGTGACATTTAAAAATGCAATTATTCTTGACAATTCATGGTGGCTGATGTGACAACTTCCTCCAACTTGAGGCACTAATAAGGAAGGGAAAGAGAATTGTAGTGAACCAATGTAGGCAAAGAGAAACAGGTGAAAGACGTGCTATGTATGTGGGGTTTTCTATCTATATCCCTCCATCTCATTCAAGACTATTCACTTTTTTTTTGCCACATGCACTAACTAACCAGTCTTAGTTGTATATACTTTTCAAGAAAGGGACATGGCATGGCTTCTATCTTTGCGATATGTATTTGCTTTGTAGTAAACATAGACATGGAATTAATCAATCAGAGAGCATTACAGACTATGTGTTGGAGTAATTGTTACATTACTCTTTATCCCTTAATTTCAAAACCTTGGATTCTATATCCTCACAGAAGAAGGTAAGAAGTGATATTAATTATTAAATGTATTTCTTATTATTATGTGTGAGAATCCTCAGCTATGATGAAGAAGAAACTCATTCTTCCTAAAATGATTTGCATGTTAGTTAGAAAAATCAGGCTTTCTTTTAAAACAAAACTGACATTGCCTTCTTTTTCTGGTCACAATTTTCTCTTCTTTAAAGATTTTATTTATTTATGATGTATACAACATTCTGCTTCCATGTATATCTGCACACCAGAAGAGAGCACCAGATCTCATAATGGATGGTTGTGAGCCACCATGTGGTTGCTGGGAATTGAACTCAGGACCTCTGGTAGAGCAGTCAGTGCTCTTAACCTCTGAGCCATCACTCCAGCCCCTCTGGTCACAATTTCTAAATGTGCTTTTTAAATGCATGCCATTAGTGTTTCCAAATATCTTACATTATGAGTGATCTTTGAGGGAACATCTTTTCCTGATGTTTTTCAGGTAACTCATTTGTGTAATTTACTAGCCAATCTCGACCACTAGAGCACAATTATTTATTAAGTTCCTGTTTAATGTCATTTCATTTCTGTTCCAGCTCATTCTAGGTCATCTGAGCACGAATGCTTCACAGGCATTGGGCCCTTAAAATATCTAAGACAAATTACCATCTGGCTCCTCCTGTACCTTTCTTCTCCCCACCACCCCCCAAAAGATTTTTTTATTAGTTCTAAATTAGAAACAAGCTTGCTTCACATGTCAATCCCTTATCCCTCTCCCTCTCCCTTCCCTTACCCCAGCTGCCCACCAGCCCCCTACCTGACCCCCTCTCTGCTCCACAGGGAAGGTAAGGCCCTCCATGGGGGTTCTACAAAGTCATATCATCCTGGGAAGGGCCTAGGGCCTCCCCCATGTGTCCAAGTTGAGAGCATCCCTCCATGTGGGATAGGCTCCCAATGTCCTTTCTTACACCAGAGATAAATACTAATCCACTACCAGGGGCCCTATAGAGTGCCAAGGCCTCCTCATTGGCATCCATTTTCAGGGGTCTGGATCAGTCCCGTGCTGGCCTCCCAGACATCAGTAAGGGTCCATGTGCTCCCCCTTGTTCAGGTCATCTGTTTCTGTAGGTTTCACCAGCCTGGTTCTGACCTCTTTGCTCTTCATTCCTGCCTCTCTGCAAATGGGTTCTAGAGTTCAGTTCAGTGTATAGTATGGGTGTATGCCTCTGCTTCCATCAGCCATTGGATGAGGGCTCTAAGATGGCATATAAGGCAGTCATCAGTCTCATTATAGGGGAAGGGCATTTAGGTTAGCCTCTCCACTATTGCCTAGATTGTCAGTTGGTGTCATCCTTATAGATCTCTGGAAATCTCGTTAGAGTCAGATCTCTCCTCAAACCTATAATAGCTCCCTCTTCTCTGGTATCTCTCATCCTGCTCTCCTCTATTCTTCCCCTGTATCAACCTTTCTACTCCTCCGTTCCCTCCTTTCCCTTCCTCTTCTTCCCCTCTCATTCTCCCAGCTCCCTCTCTGTACCCTCATGCTCCCAATTAGATTAGCAGCCTACAATCCTCATCACCAAAGGAACTAGGAAACAAGAAGGACTCTAAGAGAAAAATGCATGGACTCCAGAGAACAGGAAGGGGCAGGATCTCCTCTACTCTTATTTCGGTTTCTTTCAAGGCCAATATATAAGATGAGCATTCCCACAGAAATGGCTGTTTTTAGGTGATGGTCCAGAAGAAAATATAAGGATATTGGAGCAGTGAGACTGGGAAGGAAAAGCAGTCCAAACGCCCAACAACTTAGCATCATGACAAGGTCAAGCTGAACCACTGGAAACTCTGGAAGTAGCCTAGGAACCACAGTGATCCAATCTGTGATGCAGAGGAGCAGAGGTGTTGATGCACATCCTCTTGTCAGACAGTGGTTAAGGGCGCTTGCCCTTGTGCCCCATCATGGAAGGAAGGCCTCAGGAAGGAAGTGTGGTTCAGGTATAAGATGTCACATAGTCTATGAATGAGACACCAGAAAGATCTGCTTGCAACAGAGCAAGCAATTCCCATGGACGTGCATAGAAATCATGTCTCCAACTTCAGCCTCTAAATGTACACAAAATCTTGTTGCTTTTATGTCTACTAGCTTAAACTTTACAGGTTTTTTTTTTTTTTGCTTACACTTCACAATTATTTTGACCATAAGCCTTGCTTATCTTATCAATATTCCTCTTCAAATATTGCATACATGGACTCTATGGTAGAATATTATTTTAAGGTATAGACTTTTGTTTATGCTGCATTTGTTTAACTCAGTGAAGCTGTGATTCTTTGCCTGTCTAAAACACCTAATGGTCTAATAAAGAGCAGAACAACCTGTAGAGAAGGCAGAAGCAAGGATAGGAGAGCTGGTAGGCAGAGTATAAATAGAAGGAGAAACCAAGAAGACGGGAGCGATGAGAGATACCAGAACAGAGGGAGGAGGACATCAGGGGCCAGCTACCCAGCCACCTGGAGTAAGAGTGAAAGTATGATTTACAAAAGCCCAGAGGCAAAAGATAGATGGGAAAATTTAAGAAAACTGACTGGCAAGAAGCCAAACTAAGGCTGGGCATTCATAAGTAATAATAAGACTCCTTGTGTGATTTATTTGGAAGCTGGGTGGTGGGTCCCTTAAAAAGCCAAAGGAGTAAAACATCACACAACAGACTCCTTTATGGTCTTTTGGCCTCCGTCACTTTCCTTTCAACTGTCAGCCAACTCATAATGAAAAAATAGCATATGTGTACTAAACAGCATCTTTCTGTGTCATGCACTTGGCCAAACACATGACAAGCCTCATCTCATGTAATGCTCTCAACAAATTTGCCAGCTAGGTAATAGTTTTTATCCCCACTGTATAGATGAGACTACTGAAGCTCAAAGTTAAGGAGATCAGAGCTAATAAGATTAGGAAAGAGAGAGCTTGACCCCAGAATATTCATGATTAAAAAGCATAACTCACCATGTCTCTATTGAACTCATGTTCATGCAGTTCTATGTCATTTCCTTGATTCAAAGGCCAAGCCTATCTGTGTTCTCCTAAAAATTTCATGAATAAAGTCTTAACTTTTAAGCATGTCAAGATAGCAAGTTGTATATTAGCCCCAAATCTCCTTTCAAGTTTATCTTTCTCCACCTTTACTCAACATTAGCTCATAAACTCAACTGGGAACAGAGAGCTGTGTGTTTGATTAAAACACTGGGAGCTTTGAGGAGAGTCACAGAAGATAAGTCCCTGTTTTTATCACATAGGCCTTTTACAAGGCACTACTTCAAAGATGCTATCTCTCTTCCCAAGAGATAGCCACCTGCCTCAGCCATCAGAATTTCTGAAAAGGCAATCAGAACTTCTGACCTCATGCCAGTCAGGAATGGCCAGAGGCAGCTGGAAGTAGGCTGACCTACAAACCTACTGATGGATGCCTTATTCTTGCCTTCAGGTGTTGTCTGGTTTCCTGCTGTCCCTTGGTTATTCAGCCTCCCCACCTACTCCTACACTTCTTCCATAGTCTTTCCAACTGTTTTTCTTCTGCTTGGCTGCTGTACACACTGCTCTCTCTCAGCTATGAACTTGAAAGAGGTCCAGTGTCTGTCAACCAGCTCTGCCTTCTTCTGGTGTCATTACATCCTCCCCCAAAAGTGGAGCCTGAGTGCATAAGAGGATAAAACACTTCAGACATTTCACTGACTGCCCACCTGCACTCAGCATGAGAAAGATCTGCAATAGATAGTTGAACAGCAAAGCTAGATGGCAGAACAAATGTTTTCCAACCCTGTACTTTAAACCCTTGCATTCTCACATTTTGAATGTATGTTAACGATGTAAATTACATGTATCATTTTTGAAAACTATTAAATGCTAAAGACCAACTGAGGGCTAATTAATAATAAGCAATAGGCTGTATTTTATATATGAATGTGACCCACTATCAGGAAAATAAATATAATGCAAGTTAAATATTCACAGGGTTGGCCTTTATCAGCATAAACGGTGTTGTAGGTGGTTAATATTTCACAGAAAAAAATCCTATGATCCTTTCACAGGATATGAACCACCTGGCCCACACCCACCTGCCCCCCAGCCTTACCCTTCTTTACTGTGTTATGATCAGCACTTTGGATGGATGTATGCTGGTCTATAGTGTAAAGCTCAGTGCTAGATAAATTTTTTAAATGTTCTTTATGATGAAATAACTCATTTCCAGGAGTATATTCAATTATTGTGTATTTGTCATCTTTTGTTGTTAACATCTTCACATTGTAGGGTTGAACTTTCTATCTGTAGAAGAGATATAGAGGGATATAAAAATATATTTTCAGCCTAGAGTAAATATTTAATCATCAACATGGGGCAGAGAATTACATTCTGATGAAAAGTGTGTGTGTGTGTGTGTGTGTGTGTGTGTGTGTGTGTGTGTGTGTGTGTATTTCCTTGAAATATGCTGCATAAAGATGGGAGACATAGAAATTGACCTTCATTTAAATGCTGGTGTCAACCAACAGCTGAAACTGGAAAAGCCACTTTCATATCCAACAGGGGATGTCATTGATGAGTAGAAGGCAGAGCTCTTGGTGGTCAACTCACAAACACTGCAGCATAATTAAATCCGCTCCAAGTTTCCTTGGCTTAAAATCAATTTCAGAGAAAATTCTATTTCAGTGAAGATGGCTCTTTTCCCTTGCAATGCTGCTGCTAATGTAAAATCAAATACTAAAAGGCACACTCAGCTAACTTTTTAGGTGGCTCTCTTCCAAATTATGCATGTATAAGAAGACCATTTTATATCTTGGCATGTTACATGATATACTCATATTGCATGATTTTGACTACAATAAAAGTTCCATGTCTCCCTAGAAAAGTATTTGTGCATATATATATATATATATATATATATATATATATATATTAGGAAAATGAAGTGCAGAGGATATAGGTTGCTTTATCACTCTCCCTACCACAAGGGAAACTTCTCACAGCAGATGGTCAATTTATTTGTTAATGTAACTCTGCCTTATGGTATTAATAATAAAAAACAGTAAGTAGAAGAAAATGTGACAATGTAAAATTGAAAATCTTTCAGTAAAGAAGGATTTTCATACGAAGATTAAGATGGTTAAATATTTCTGGGTGAGAAAGATGAAAAGTTTATGCAAGTTATAAAGGTCTGAGTAGGTTACTAAAGTCTGCAAAAAATATGAGGCTCGGAAATGTCTACAGTCAAAATTCAATAAATGTCTATTTAAGTCAATGGAACTATTGATCTGCTCTTTACAATTACAAGGTCCAGCTTAAAGAACAAAAACACATGACTAATCAAAGTTTATTTAAATGTCTTTGGGTTTTGCCCAAGCTTTGGCTAAATATTACACTGCAGTTAAAAGTAGAAGATTTCAGCAGTTGCCCTGGGTGTTCACTAACCATACTTGGAAGAGTATACAAATGTGACTAAAGAGATTAAGTGGGACAATGTGCTGTCCCTTGCCCTCCAAGCTCAACTTGCCCCACCCCCACCCGGGAACTATGGGGCATCTCTTTACATATCCTGTGACAATGGGGAGTTACTTGTTCTCTTTCAGGCAGGCCTTGGAGAGCCCTTACCCAGTCTACAAAAAAAGAGGGTCACCACAGAAGAAAGATTTCCTCCTTGCTTCCAAGCAAAGCCTTTGGCTTATCCTCATAAAAATTAAACATCTGTTAAAAGAGGACTTGGAAGCCACAAGTGCCTGCTAGATTCAAATGGCTTCTGAGGAGCATGTTCTCAACTAGCCTCAAGGATAGAGGAGGAACTAACTTTGGTCTCCAACACTGAATGAAAACACTGAATGGAAAAGTATAACCAAACATTAACGTGATTGGTGATTCTTAACAGTCCAAGGAGCCACACTCACAGATATTAGACTAAAGATGTTATTTAGATAATTATTTCTTTGTGATAAGTTCCTTCTTGATAATGAAAACATAACCCAGACATAGGACATCATAACCTTGTCTCACTTCACCATTGCAGCTCTTTCATAAAAACCAAGAGAGAAAGCACCACTATTGTTACAACCTAAGAATCAAATTATGGTGGAATTTATTCTCACTCCTCAAGAAGCAGGCTGAGAGGGCACTCACACTGTGATTCTAGCCACTCCAATAGCTATCAAGGTGCCTGAAAGGAGACCCTGGGCTAGTCATTCCTGAGTGCATGTTGGAAGCCAAAAGAAGACCTAGCAAGAGCTCAATTGAAGGTCCTCTCGTAAGTCCATAAAAATTATCTAATGGCCTTTGACTTGGATAAACAGAAATTGTTCTTTTTTGTTAATGATTCTTTTTTTTGCCATCTACTTTTTTTATAATTTATTTTTATTTAAATTAAAACAAGCCTGCTTCACATGTCAATCCCAGCTCCAGCTCCCTCTTCCTCCCCTCCTACCCTGCCACCCACCAGCCTCCCACCCTATCCCCCTCTACTCCCCAGGGAGGGTAAGGGCCTCCATGGGTGATCCCCAAAGTCTAGGCCCTCCCCCATGTGTCCAGGCTGAGAGAGTATCCCTCCATTTGGAATGGGCTCCCAAAGTCCATTCGTACATCATGGATAAATACTGATCTACTGCCAGATGCCCCATAGATTGCAAAGGCCTCCTCACTGACACCCACATTCAGGGGGTCTAGATCAGTGCCATGCTGGCCTCCCAGCCATCAGTCTGGGGACCATGAGCTCCCCTTGTTCAGGTCAGCTGTTTCTATGGGTTTCACAAGCTTGGTCTGGACCCCTTTGGTCTTCACTTCTCTCTATCTCAGCAACTGGGTTCCAGGAGTTCAGTTTAGTGTTTAGCTGTGGGTGTCTGCCTCTGCTTCCAACAGCCACTGGATGAAGGTTCTAGGATGGCATATAAGGTAGTCATCAATCTCATTATCAGGGAAGGGTATTTAAGGTAGCCTCTCCACTATTGCTTAGATTGCCAGTTGGTGTCATCTTTGTAGATCTCTGGAAATCTCCCTAGTGCCAGATTTCTCTTTAAACCTATAATGGCTCCCTCTATTATAATATCTGTCATCCTGCTCTCCTCTATTCTTCCCCTGAATGAATCTTCCTGCTCTCCCATTTCCTCCTCTCCCCTCCTCTTCTCCCCTTCTCTTTCTCCCAGCTCCCTCTCCCCTCCCTCCATGCTCCCAATCAGCTTAGGAGATCTTGTCCTCTTCCCCTTCTCTGGAGTACCATGAATGTTTCTCTTAGGATACTCCCTGTTTCTCAGACTCTCTGGCAGTGTGGATTGTAGGCTAGCAATTCCTACATGCATGTCTAAAATCCATATATGAGTGAGTCCATACCATGTTTGTCTTTTTGTGACTGGGTTACCTCACTCAGGATGGTTTCTTCTAATTCCATCCAGTTGCCTGTGAATTTTAAGATTCCATTGCTTTTTTCCACTGAGTAGTACTCCAATTTGTAAATGTACCACATTTTCTGCATCCATTCTTCAGTTGAGGGACATCTAGGTTGCTTCTAGGCTATTACAAATAATGCTGCTATGAACATGGTTGAACAGATGTCCTTGTATGAATGTGCATCTTTTGGGTATTTGCCTAAGAGAGGAATTGCTGGATGTTGTGATTCACATTTTTTCTGAGGAACTACCATACTGATTTCCAAAGTGGCTGTACAAGTTGGCACTCCCACCAGCAGTGAAGAAGTGTTCCCCTTTCTCCACATCCTCTCCAGCATAAGCTGTCATTGGTGTTTTTGATTTTAGAATTGTGACAGGAGTAAGATGATATTTCAGAGTTGTTTTGATTTGCATTTCTCTGATAGCTAAAGATGTTGAGCACTTTCTTAAGTGTCTATCTGCCAGTTTAGACTCCTCCATTGAGAATTCTCTGTTTAGTTCCATATCCCACTATTTAATTGGATTATTTGGTGTTTTGGAGCTTCTTGAGTTCTTTGTAAATTTTGGAGATCAACCCTTTGTCAGACATGAGGTTGGTGAATATCTTTTCCCATTCTGTGGTCTGCCGTTTTGTCTTGTTGACTGTATCCTTTGCCTTATAGAAGCTTCTCAGTTTCAAGAGGATCCATTTATTAATTGTTGATCTCAGTGTCTGTGCTACTGGTGTTATGTTCAGGAAGCAGTCTCCTGTACCAATTCCTTCAAGGGTACTTCCCACTTTCTTTTCTAGGAGGTTCAGTATGGCTGGATTTATGTTGGGGTCTTTGATTCATTTGGACTTAAGTTTTGTGTGTGATGATAGATATGGATCTATCTACAGTCTTCACATGCCAGTATCCAGTTATGCCAACACCACTGATGCTAATGATTCTTGCCTTTACTTATTTTTCAAATACCTTTCCAAGTAGCAGTCACAGACCTTCTTTTTTCCTTATATCTATCAGTTATACTGTTAGACCCCCGAAAACTCAAGTATCCGGGGTCTCAGGCCAGGTTCGCGGTCACCCCAATCACCAGGCGGATTCGAGAGC